>NC_056732.1:589542965-589877965 GCF_019279795.1 Protopterus annectens
AGAGTGTGTATACATATATGGCTATGGTAAGTGTAGTTTTGCTTTTTTATTGACTAAACATTTGGATATACATGTATAAGGAGCTTGTCTGTGAGCCTTCGTGGGTTAGGGTTAGAATAAGTATAAGACAAGGTGATTTAGTGTTTTGTCTGTGTGTGTGTGTGTGTGTGTGTGTGTGTGTGTGTGTGTGTGTGTGTGTGTGTGTGTGTGTGTGTGTGTGTGCGTGTGTTTGTGTGTGTGTGTGTGTGTGTGTGTGTGTGTGTGTGTGTGTGTGTGTGTGTGTGTGTGTGTGTGTGTGTGTGTGTGTGTGTGTGTGTGTGTGTGTGTGTGTGTGTGTGTGTGTGTGTGTGTGTGTGTGTGTGTGTGTGTGTGTGTGCGTGTGTGCGTGTGTGCGTGTGTGTGTGTGTGTGTGTGTGTGTGTGTGTGTGTGTGTGTGTGTGTGTGTGTGTGTGTGTGTGTGTGTGTGTATGTGTGTGTTGTTGCTGCTGCAGCTGTAAGTGATATACATCTAAGTGTCTTGTGTTGTACTAGCATTATAGAAAGAGTTTTCCCTAAGGTAAGGTGTTGGGTTGGCTTTGGGGCAGGGACATCATTAGAATTTGCAAACATCACTAAGGTGGCACATGGTCAAAGTTTGAGTAGGAGCTGCAGCTATTTTTAAAGCAGTATAAAATTATAGTCATAACTGAATCTTGGGCTGTATCACATTTTATTTTATATAATTATTTAATAAAAAAGCGAATGTAACCAGTCCATAAAAATAGGTTTTGATTGGTAGCATTTCTGTGCAAGTGTATCATTGGTCAATAACTCTGTTCTAAACCTGATACTAAAGCCATAGTCCTAGATATTTGCAGTATTAATTTTCCCATAATCAGATTCAAAATTCAAGGCTGAACAAAGACCAGTGTCATCTCTTTTCAGAGTACTTTTTTAATTCTTTGGTAACTAGATCATGGTTGTCTGTTGGATGATTGTTATCAGTGGTTGGAGAGGTTTTGATCTTGGGTAGCAGGGATAGTGACAATATATTGGTCACCTTTACAAAGCTTGGTGATGAACTTAATGCTTAGTGATAGATTAATGATATGTGTGGCAGGGCTGCTAATGAATTGGTATTAGAAGGAATTGAGATCCTTACCTTTTTTTTTTTTTTTTTTGTGATGACTTGAAATTACAAGCAATGATAGCCCAAGTAACTGAGTACTGGTTCAACAGGTGTGGAAAAGCACTTATAGGTAGACATCACCATACCCATCCAGGGTAGGAGGCTGGCAGCGCACAGAATCATTACTTACACAGGTTGATGGACAGTGTCGGGATAGCTAGGACATGACTGTTTCCAGTGTCCAGTATATTCTTCTGGAGTGTGAGGGCTAGATCCTTTTATTGTCAGGGAAAGAGTAGAACTACAGGATGATATGCATGCTCCCTGATTAGGTATCCCATGTGTTGAGGAAGAAAACCAATGTCATCCATAACCTGGGCAATGCCACCAACCAAGAGCAGGAGTTTTATAGTCAGTACTGATGTCATCTCAACAATGGCTTGTGCAGTTTATTGCTTGACAGCCTGTGTCCAACCACCGCTTATCTGCAGCCTCTCACAACTATGTACCCCACACTCTGCAGAGGGAAACCAAATGCCGGTTACATGATGTCTCATGCATGCACCAGTGGAGTCAAGATTATCCAGCAGTGACCTCAGAAGCCCTGTTGTCTCTGTGTCCAAATATTTCAGGGTACTGTACATTTATTGCACACCGTCCTGCAAGCATTAGACCACACTCGCCATTCCTACATGCTGTATATAGCAGCTGTTTGTGCCTAGACCTATGAACTGCACATCCACTGGCTGGTTCTGAGTGCCATACTCATTTCAGGCAAAGTCCTGAAATCATAGAGGCACCACTCTCCCCTTTCATTCTCTCCTATAGTGGTTATGCCCACTTGAGCTTGCTAACCTTATGTCCTGACAAATCTGAAAAACTACCTGTAATCCGCTTATTGTTTATGTATCTTTAGAAAAAGACTTATTCATTGAGAGACTTTTAAGAGTAATGCAGTATTCAATCAGTATTATGGGATTTGAAATGTGAGCTGCTGAACTTACTTAGATTATTGCTTGTTACTTAATATTGATCTAGTCCTCCAAAGATAAGCACAGAAAAAATACACTTGACTTGTTAACTTTAAAAAATAGTTTGCATTTCCCCATTAGAAGTGATGTAATGGTACATATATAAAAATGATATATTTGCAGCTGTTTCATAAGGAATGCTGATGTTATCAAGGCATATCTACTTTGAAATATGCTTACTGGCATACATTAGAATAAATCAGGTAAACATCTACTTGATAAAGCAATCCCTACACAGACTATATTACATTGTCTTGTTTGTACTTGCCTTTGCATTGCTCTCTGTGGTTATGAGTACGTGTGTGGTGCATAACACTAATAAAAAAGGAGCAAGTTAGCTAAACCAAATTATTTTTTTTCCAGTAGGATTTTTCATAAATAATTTCTGAAACAATAGATTCATTCAGCTGACAATGTTTTGCTACAAATTGTGATTTCATGCAGCTATTAGGTCAATGTTTAGTTATACACAAGCACAAGTTATCACTTTTTCATTATTTATAGTCTCATATCAGAAAAGATGATATGATTCAGATATAATGATAGATGGATAGACAGACATATAGATAGAGAATCTGTGTGTGTGTGTGTGTGTGTGTGTGTGTGTGTGTGTGTGTGTGTGTGTGTGTGTGTGTTTCTATGTGGATATGTCCTTCTACCTGACCCATTTGACATTTTTTCATACTATTGTTTATTAGAAATACTGAATATACTGTTTGCGCCTTTTGTGGTCTTATGTTATATCATTATGTAAGAAAATTAAATATTCCATTTCATACTTTTTCATTTAACATTATTTTTTTTCTTTTAGCCAGATTTATTGCTAAACTGAAACAAAATGTCTTGCCAGTGATCAGACCTTAGTGGTTAATTAAGGTGCTTTGATTATTGTAATCTACGCATGTTCCTATAATATTACTGGAAATTTGTAATGTACTGTGCTCTAACTGTTTCATTTACCGCATATGTTTTGAACGTGTGAGGCTGAGAACACAAGTATATGTCCATTTTGGACTTGAGGCTGAATACCACATAAAAACATCCACAGAGTACTGATTGTGTCACCAAGAGTAATTCATTCAGCTTTACCCTTCTTGGTGCCAGTTGTAATGTAATATACGCAAAAGTTCGTTCCCTGCCAAAGACATGATCACTGTGGTTAGCAACAGCTATTGTTTAAAGTTTTTGAAAACTCAGCAGTAAAAAAACAGTGAATAATGCAGGCTTGAATATTCATTTTATACATCTGTTTAAAGGAACAATTACCACAAAGTAGTGCATGCGGGTCTATAGTAGACCATTGAAAATTCACTTCACTGAACGGCATTTTCGGTGCACTTACATCAAACATGCCATTTGTCAAACTATTCATACTGAGATCGCAGTACAGTGAAGATCAGAAAGTTTGCCCTTTCCTCACTGAGCAGAATTCGATGAACGCCATTTCTGATGAAATGCCGTTCACTGAAGTGGGTTTTCGCTGATTTAATATAGACCTGTGGATGCAATATTGACATAGAGTGGTAGTTTTAGAGGGCCAATCACTGCACAGCACATTGCGTGAAATGGCTTCAACAGCAAATATGCAGTCATGCTGTATCAGTGATACACTAAGCAAGCAAGGAGGTGTGATAGAATTAGGTATAATATAAATATTCATTATCAAGTCTTTGATCAGAACCAAGTTTTAATGTGTTTAACGTGAATGTCATGAAATACACTGCTAGTGTGGAACAAAGCAAAGCTTGAGAGGTGAATCTTGACTTCCATGTTAAGCAAGCAATAATGTGAACAGGGTGTGTGTTACTGTGTAAATAATACCGACCCAGGGGTGTTCTGAGGCCAGATACCACAGGAGGAGGGCCTCTACACCCCTGGAATTACTTTGTTTACATAGTAACACAAACCATCTAGGGCATTATTCTGCTTAGAGAATGGGTTGTAAGAATTGTTGTGTTTTACTTATTTATTTTTCATTACTATAGTATTATTATTATTTATATTTATATTTATTATATATCATAGTTCCTCCACCTAATGTTTCATACTTGCTGTAGCATATGTTAATGGTATTGGAGGAAGTATTTTACATCCAAAATATAACATTTTCAAAAATGTCCAGACATTCACTTCATTTTCTGGAACCTTAATCATTAAATTTGTGGTATATTGGCAATCATCGGAGACTGAAGTCAATAAATAATGACACACATTTGAGTTTCAGAGAGTATTTCCTTCAGAAAATGCATGCTAACGAATCATTTTATTCTAACAACTTTCTAATTTTATATCAACAATGTTTAAAATCTGTTTCAGTTTTTTTAGAGTTTGTCCCCTCACCATACTTCAAAACCTCTAGGCTTAAGAAATCTGGACAAGTTACACAATAATGGGGAGGGACAAAGGTCTGAAATTAGGGACGGACTTTAAATATTGCTCTTATAAATTTAAAATTGTTAGAATAACAGGATGCATGTGAGAATGCATTTTCTGAAGGATAAGAAGTCTAAAATTCAAACATATGTCACCAGTCTGTAAAAATCTGGACAGTTGAGAAGTATGGCTCCCCCTTTATTTTAGGCTTTAGCCGGATTTGTTGAGCTAAGAGGTAGAGAGGTACAGTAGACATACCTCATAACTGCTGCTGCCACTGGTTGATCACTCATGCCCCCCCCCACACACGCACACACACACACACACACACACACACACACACACACACACACACACACACACACACACACACACACACACTTCTGATTTCATGCATGCAAGCACGCATACAATCACACATGCAGACACAGAAACTTGAATATACATGCACACACACACACACACACACACACACACACACACACACACACACACACACACACACACACACACACACAAGCACACACACACACACACACACACACACACACACACACACACACACACACACACACACACACACACACACACACACACACACACACACACACACACACACACACACACACACACACTTCAGCTTTCATGCAATCATACCCTCATGGAAGCAGACAGAAACTTAAACATACACACACACACTTTTGTTTCTTTCTTTTTTTAAATGATTGTTTTCATTTCACACTCACTAAGCAGCAAAAGCACTGCTTAGCCAGTGTAAAATATTGGCTCAATCAACCTCACTCTCACTTTCACGCACTCATACACTCCTACACATAGATATAAACACTCCCATAAAACTTGTTTTGTTTTTTTAAACCATTTATTTTAATTTGACAGTCACTAAACAGGAAAACTACTGCTTAGAGAGTATAAAATAATGGCAACTGTTAACTTTCTTACTGTCCGAGTTTCACCATACCTTGATATGCTGATGTGAAGAGGTTGATTTATTTCTGAGTGGGTATTACTTGTAGATTAGCACCCTGCTGGAGAACTTTTGTTCTCCAATCAGGGTGCCATTGTAAGGGTCACTCACTGTCTAATAACTCATAACAGCTAAATAATGATCAGAGACACCTGCTCATTATTGTTTGTATGTCATTTTATCAGCTCAGTGTGCTAAAATAGGTTCATAGGTTCATAGGACAATACTAGTCTATTGGCCTGGAGGCCCTTATAAGCCTAGCCAAGAATCAGTTACAGAAAAAATAAAAAGTGCAAGAGCACACAGTATTTACTGCTTTATTAAAAGACATTGTGGTGCCATATAGACAGTGGTGAGAGCTAGTGCCCTTTGCAGAACTAATGGCTTTAAAAGCTGTTAAGTTACTTTGCTCTGTTCCATTTATAAGGGTTGGAAGATTAAGTAGCATCTTTTACAACTGTTATATTTGTCATCTCTGTTCTGTGGTAGCTGGCACTGGCCAAAGTTGTTCTCTAGCATGAAAATAGAGCTTAACGAAGCTTAGTGATGCTTAATAAAAGCTTGCTAAACACCTTTTTTGACATAATAATAACAATGCCTGCAGTGTTCTGACTTTATAGCATAATGGTGGTGCATGTGGAAGGGGCTATTTGATGTTTAAGGCAGGTTAGAGTGCCATATAGCAGCATCACATGTGATAATAGTTTCCTTTCTTTTTGTTTTATTTATTTTTGGGTTAAACCAGGAATGAAATCAAACCTTTATAAGCCTTTTATTTTATAACCTAGGCAATTAGATCAACTGTAAATGCAACAGAGAGTTATCATTTAGAGTAGGAAGTCTAAAAGCATATTTTGGAGAGGGGGGTACAAAGCAGAAGTACCAAAAGAAAGCCCACAGGATGTGTCAGTCCTCTAACCACAATGCTTAATAAAAATGCAATCACTGTGGATGTACTTTCAGTCTCATTGAGGTGTTTGTATTTACTGTTTCTAAAAGGAAGTTTAACTCTTGACATGCACTTCCTTAGCTAGGCATTGACTGATTTTGAGACATATATACTCCCTTTTACTGTATGTATCTTTTTATAGTGGTAAAATAATGTTTTTCATAGATTCTTTGAAGGTATCATACCTTTCTTATAGAAATAATTTAAGTAACCCCTAATATCATACTAACCATGCCTTGTAGATTTTATATTAAAGAGTATTTTTGTGTGGACATCAGTAAATACAGTTCATAGTCTTCAACATCATGTTCCATTTTTAAAATGTCCATATGAGTGGCAGATGTCAGGTTTCTTCAATAAACTTCCTTATATAGAATATTTAATATGGCTATTCATGCTGGAATTGGGTCATCCTTTTCCTGATAACTCTTGCTGCACAATAACTTTTCCTGGAAAAATAGTAAGAGGAGAGACTCTCACAATCCTTTATTTCACAGCGCTCACCATCTCTACTTTGCTGTAAGAACAGAGGATATAGCAGTTCTAGTTGTTCTTCTTCCTTTTACAAAAGTGCTTAGTTCCTTCTATACAGCTTCATTTTCCATCATGAATATTTTATTTTATTTTTATTTTATTTTATTTTACATTTGTTGACCGGGCTAGTCTGGCTGGATACATGTCCATTTTCAGCAGAGGCCCGAGGAGAAAAGCTCCACTAAACTACTAAGAACATTACATAAAAAAATCATTACTGTTAAGGAATAGCATCAATTGAAAGTCATAAGAACACACAGAGCGAAAGATAATATCACAGAGAAACAAACTTACAATATGCAGTTCATTACATGTCAACTATTTTGCTTAACATATACTTAGTTAGATTAGATGAGTAAAAGGTGGAGAAATAAGACAGGTAGTGCATAAGAAGAGTAAGGGGAAGATAGAGAAGAGAAAAGGTTAGTCTGGTGTACTGCAGGAACAAAGCCAATGATTTAGATAGTAAAGTTTAATTTTCTGCTTGAATAGTGGCAGGGATTGAGTCAAAGTTATGTCACTAGGTAAGAGATTCCAAGTTTTACCTATAGTGTTAGTGAAAAGGGAAGCACCTGCTGCATTGTTTACACAAGACTTGGGTTCAGCGAGTTGACCAACTGCTTTAGATTGGGACCACAAACTCTCCCATGACCTCTGTTTGTGTTTTATTTGGGAGAAAGACAGAACTGTGAGATCCATAGCTGTGAGTCATTTTTTTGTATGTTCTTACCCCTGCTTCCTAGTAGTCATCAGAACCCACTTGACCAACTGATCCATCAATTCCCCATCGCTGGGTTAGGGGATGGCCAGCAAAGCCCATTATTAGGCAGGCACAATCAGTGGTTCATCTTTTTCTGCAGTTGTACCTTATCCTTGCATGCACTCCACAAAGTTCTGAGGAGGGATGTACAATGGACTGATTGTGGAGGTCATCCTCTCACCTTTACAAAGGATATTTCATGCAAGCAGCCTGTAGATCAGAGTGTAGCGTGTGTGCGCTAGGTCTTTAAAAAAGCATGCAAGACAGTGCGTGCACGTATAAATTCCAGACACATGCAACCCCTAGTGGCATTTTAAAGAAGAAGCCAGTGTGTAAGCATGTATGATCACAGCAGTTAGTTTGTATAGAAGTTACTTAGTCATAGTCAAATAAGCTTTACAGTAATGTATTTGTATAGAATAAAGCTGCTTAAACAGAACCCACAAAGACTCGTTTATTCCTGTGCCAACACGAAAGTGACACAGCTCTTCTTGTCTCCGGAACATTAGCAGTGGTTTGTTGGGTCTCTGCCAGGGAAATTCTATCACCTCAGTGTACCTTGAATGCATGCCCCCCCATCCAACCCTCTGAGAGAGGCAAGTGGACCACATCCCTTTTACCTTTCCTCATCTCCACCAAGCTCCTCCAGAGGTGGAGTTACTAGTCAAACCCCAGTTGCATAGGTCTCAGCCCTTCTATGCCAGTGACCCAGTTATAAGCAATGAAACTTGGAGAAGAATAATGCATATCTGGAAGTCTACGTTTGTGGTTCCTTGGAGTATTCCCTGTACTCTAAACTGCTGTGAGCTTAAATTTGGTATGTATAAGGAACAGGTGGTTGATAGCATGATTCGTCATGCCTGGTGTGCAGGGAGATGAAGCCCCACTTCATAAAATGCTCTAGTGGTATTACAGTGAATTTTGGTGTTCATTCTAATACCTTATTAATGACCATTTTATGATTGAAGATATGGGACTCACAGCTACATTGTTGGACTTCTGCCATGGAGTAATTTTATTTATTTATCTAATTGTTCATCAGGTTGACAGGTTAATCCAAAGACTCAGTTTATCCTGATCTAGCCCATGGTAATGAAAATTAAAGAGTATTGCATTGTTACATTGTATATAGTTGGTTTGCTTAAAACCTTAAGGTCCAGAAAAGCTTACAGCAGAATCAGGTACAGATAGATAGAGAGATAGATAGATAGATAGATAGATAGATAGATAGATAGATAGATAGACAGACAGACAGATAAATAGATAGACAGATAGCATGACAGCTAATATACAGAAAAATTCACAACATCATGATATGGTTAGTTAAATGGTTCTACGGTCCACATCAAATCAATTAAGGAATACACACCTCTGAAGTGTTTGTCAAAGATATGATCATTTTCATATTAGCCAGTGTGTTAAAAACAATTTCAGCTATACAGAAAGTATAGTTTCAGTTTTGAGTGAAAGCCTGCATGCATCTGTTGATTACAGTTCTAAGCTGGTAGCTCATTCCTACAAGCAGGTCCTACTTTGGCAAATGCCTTCTCACAGAAGAACAGGCTATAAGTACCCTGGTGCCGGAACATTCTCTACTGGTTCTGAGAAACCAGCTAGATGTCCTAACTGAAAATCAAGCTGCTAGTGGGGGACAGCGTTCTAGGTCGATCACTTTTGTAAATGAGGACAGTAAACAAAAGGATGTCACACGGTGTTACATGTAGCTAATCTGACTATGTAGAAGTAGACAGTGTTGCATTCTATAGCCTTCTGGAATCATATTTTTCTTTGTTGTATTACAGCTGCCTGGTAGGGGAGGCTCCTATTTTATCTTACTTATCCCAACATTTTCCTTACTCTGCATTGATTTTCAGGCAAGAGCAATGTAGCTGAAGTGGGCAATTTGTTTTATAATGTTTTATACATTTAAAATTAGACTGCTGAGGAACTGAACCTTGCATTGGCGTATTCCATTATTTCCAAATCACCAGATGACAATTATAATTGTTGCTAGGGTTCTCACTTAAGAGCATTTTGTATTGTTGCTAGTTGTCTCTTCTTATCCATTAGACTGTGGACAATGAAGAAAAGGCATGTGTGTTTGATTTCCTACTACTCTACACATTCTCCAAGTCTCTGACTCTGGTATGGCAGATAATTGGCAGATTTGACAATATTAGGTAACCCTTGTCTTAAGAATGTAGAGTTTAATGCAGTAATCATACCTGCTGACTATGTCTGTTTGATTAACCAACATGGACTGATAATTACAGATATGTAGCTTCTTCCAACTGAAACAAAGCCTTGACCACTAGATTTCATAGATTAACTGATACTGGTTATGCTAGCATCTCTTCCTTTGGATTTCACTATGATATAAATTACATATTGCAGTTAGCATAAAATATAAAGGCTATGGGTTGTTAACATGCTGCTTTCTATAGTCCAGGTTTTATTCTCCCTGCCTCCATTTGCAAACTTAATAAACCTGAGCAAGTCATTTAATCAGATACTTATCTGGAACAATTAGGAAATTGTGTTAGGCTCCTTTGTGGCCCTCAGGACCCAATCTAGTAGTTACTTATGAACATATTTGTTTTGCTTTTGCCAATACAACCAGACCAGGTGAGTGAATGAGTGCTTCCATGAGTGTCAGCATGTATATAGCAGCTTGTACAGCTGCAGTGATTTGTGTGTGTGTGTGTGTGTGTGTGTGTGTGTGTGTGTGTGTGTATGGGGGGGGGGGGGATCAGCCAGTATCTATAAAAACATTATGTGTGGGCTTGAAGGGAGAACACTAGATCAGTCAGGTCTGACATGCAGTGTCTGATTGACTTGTGTTGATCAATTAACATGACTGGTGATAATGTCTCTGACCCATAGGGTTTATTTTATATTTTTGTTTAAAGTTATGCTCATTCTTTTGAGTGCACTTGTTTTTCCCTTTAAACATGTCTTTACAAAATGATTCCTTCTCCATCTTCATTTACGAAATTTATTAACTCACCTTTCATTCATGCTTATAGCAATATAAAGTATAAGTTTTTAATTTAAACTTCATCATATTTCTTGACTTGCCTTCTCATTACCATTACTTTTGCAACACATTCTTACTTTATTTTTCATTTTTTCCTTTTGACTCACATATCAGTTACTTCTGAAATTCTTTTAACTATATATTTGCGGTTTCACTTGCTCTGCATTTAGATATAGATATATATATATATATATATATATATATATATATATATATATATATATATATATATACAACTTTTGGCATGATCTGGTATGATTCCTCCCATAGTCTCATCCTTGTTTTAGCATTGCTTGTACCACAGACTATTCTATCGCTATATGAATAAATTATACTATTCACAGAATCATAGTAAGTGCCTTAATTTTTTGGCTTCTATAGCTTGTGTAGGACTTTGCTCTATAATGTGTAAATTGTGACTAAGTGGTAGGTTATTCCTAGGTTGAAGGTTCCTGAGTTTCTCGGCAGTAGATGCTGTCTTGATGTTACACTTGGGAAAACGTTACGTATCTCCATGACTTCATACCTAGCAGCATGCAGAATCATGGCGCTCTGTTCCTTTTCAAGCTTCTTTGCACTTCTACTCAGTCTAAGAAATAATCAAAATTTCTGCATAAAAACTTCCATTTTTTTGCTAAGTTAAACTACAGCAGTATAATTGCTACATTTGTAATTAGACCATTTTCTGACTGCAAACTGTGCATTTAAGCAGTAGTTTCACTCAATAAAGAGCTATGCTGCCCACTGTTTTAGGTCTTTGCTACTGCCCTTGTGTCAGTGGCACATCATGCTATTGAAGCAATGCATTGCAGCTGCAAAAGTTCACAGGCAGTACAACAAAGACTTTGAATTTAAAGCAAGAATTGCCACATTTGCAGTCAGGGATGATTAATCCACAGAACAGGAGTTGAGCTGGTAAATATGAAAACAGTCCCTGTGACCTGATGGGAGAACTGTATGACCTCAATCAGCACATTGCAAACCACCTTTAAGTAGTACAGCTTCCAAGATTATATATTTTGACACCTGATATATAATTCAAATTCTTAAATAATGCATCCGAGTACAATTATACACATCATATAATACTTTGACATTCGCCATTGAAAACTGCAATACTAGATTTTGAGCTCAATAAGGAGCAAAGAAACATATATATCCCAAAATACACAAGGAGACATGATGTTCACAGATATTTTATGTACAAAAGTAACTACAGATATATCATATGACTGCCAAATAATGATAAGATAGTCATCAAAATGTCAAAAATGCTCTGTAATCCAGGAGTCACAAATGCTACAGTGATAGCTATTATGACTGCAGTGTACTTTAACTGAAGTGGCACAGCTGTTCGCAATATTTACTCAGTGCTTTCTGTGTAAAGGTGTCCTGCTCAACTGACAATATTTTTTAGAATAAGCTACATCTTTGTCTTTTGTGTATATGACTACTACAGCAAAGCTAATTATTTAAACGTGGAACAAATGGGGCATTTATCATTTATGAGATAATTCCACTTTCTAGTTAAAGTGATAAACCTAACTTTTTCAGTTATTTGTTATACAATGGTTGCTGGCCCTAATGAAATCAACCTATTCCCTTAATGGATTCAAATCAGTTTAAACAGTATGCACTATGGCAAACATACAAACCCATGCTGTGCAATTTCATTTAGACTACCTCTTTGGTCTTCTATTAATGTGAGTCACCCATAGAGAATATGACTTTTTCAGCTTAGAATGTTGAACATATGCAATTAAACATAATTTTGCTATGTAAAAGGTGAGCTGCTCTCCTATTTATATAATAATTGTCTCAGATATATTTTTTTCTAAATAAAAAAACTTAAAGTCATGTTATGAGCAATAAGCCTATTGTACATAGTTCATATTTGCTGGTATGAAATGTGAAATGATGCTGTTTAGTACAAGACATGACTGTGAGATGTAAGAGTAACATGCAAGAAGTCATTACCAAAACACATTTAGCACAAAGAAAAATAATCCTTTACATAAGAACTCTGTTTTTGAAAGTGTTATATCAGTTGGAATAAGTTCACACAGATTAATATTCTAAGATCTACAAAAGTGGACGTTACTCCACTGCAGTAACAATAATAATAATTGTAATAAATTTCCTGTGCACAAATATTAGATGTTTCATTAAATTATACTTAAAAAAAATTAACACTTTGGAATCACTCTGATCCTTTCACCTGTTTAGAAATGTACAACCTTTTTTATTTGTTATAAAGCCTTTCAGTATCAAAGAGACAAGTAGGCAATGTGACACAACAAATGAGAGACAGCCCACTAGTATGATTGTTTGATCTGCCTTGATTACTATAAGGTGCAAGAAAAAAATAACTTACACAATGGCCTCAAATCATCTCTGTCCTATGCAGAGTTTGAAAGCTCCAAATTCAAAGAATATGTTAGTGAACCTGCAGTGAGAAGACAATTAGTCTGGATATGGAAATTAGAGATCAGCAATCCAGGTTACAGCTGAAGGGACAGAATTATATTTAAAAAAGTGGGCATTTTTGTGTCAAGCTCTGATTAATGGAATTCTAATAGTGACAGAAGCAATTTTCTTAATAACTGGTCATTTAACTAATTTCTGTAAGACTAGGCAAGCTCCAGTGAATGCCTGGATAACTGATAAACAGTTTGCAATTTGAAAAAGTAACTGTAATATCACAGCAAAATTTATAATTTTAATTTCACTTTGAAGGTTATTCTTACTATGAGCATTTCTTCGACAGAGTAGAACTACTGAACTAGCAATCCATTTCAGGTCAGTGTACCTCTCAACTTACCTGATTTTCAGATATTTCTTTGATATTTACACACATTTTTACAATCTGTTCTTCCTAAATTCAGTAACCTTTAAGAAAAGATGTTGGATTGAAGTAAACTCTATTAATGATCACAGTTAAAAACTTATTTTCAAAATATGTGTGTAAATTTGACTTCTCTTAATATGTCATCTCTGGTCTTTCTCAGTCTTTATTAACAACATTTTAAGAGTGTGATTGATTGGGTCCTTTCTCCCTGACTTTTATTTTTTTGCTTTGTCTTCAGATTATGGACATAAGGGGTAGCAAAATGTATTAGCACAGGAGAACACTCTGTACTAAGCAGTGAAGGGTTTTCATTTCTGTTTCATAACCTCTCCAAAGTGGATATTAGTTCATTGGTATACCACACAGGTCTGTCTTTGTCACCATTCTCATTAATTGGATGTACATTTGTTAGGTTTATATTCCAGGAAATCATTGTATAGACAAAAAATGCTGCTTCTGATCCTGAACATCATAATTAACACTTGTGATTTACGAAGAAATAAAAGAAAGATTTAGCAATGCTCTTCCATAAAAAAAAGCACATTGATCCAGTAAGAAACATAATAATTTTAAAGTTAAGAGTTGACTGAAGTGCAATAGGTCTTATGCTCAGGACTCAGTAGTTCTCAAAGAAGTACATTTGAAGAAGACAGGTAACATTAAGATCAAAAAGTTATAACTCAAAAGATTTTCAAACATCTAGTTTGGCAGCTCTATTTCTGCTGAGGGTGATTAAGTGGCAGGGAAAAAAACATAAATTTGTTGTTACTGAATGTTGGCCTACAAAGCATTAATAAAGTTGTTAGCATTTGATGATAGCATATGTGTTGTAGGGCTATACTGAGTGCTATCTGCAATGAAAATGAAGTACAATTCAATTAGAAAGTATCTTATATTTTATTATGGTAATACATTACAGTGAAATGATGAAATAACAAGAAACAGGACAACCCAGTGTGTCAGTTGATGTGTTAAATGAATGATAACGTATCCATATATGAGTATACAATACTTGGTTGTATGCTCATTAGGTTGAATGCCAGATGACTGAAATCATATGTTTGAAAGCCCATTTTATTGAAACACATTTGAAGCATCATATAGTGAAAATCATCCAAGGGAAATATTTCAAAAAGATGTTTTTGCAGAAGACCAAGACACCTTTCACCTCCCTTACTTAACTCCATTTCTGCACTAGTGGGAAGAGAAATGAAAACACCATACACAAGGAATCACTGTCAGTGTACAAACAGAATCCAAACCAGCAGTGGTTATGTTAAGTAACACCTAGCACCAGATAAAGGTAATTCATATGTTTCAATATTTCTACTTTCGTATTACAGAGCTAGGTGCAGCTATGCCATACTCAGTAAAATGGACTTTCATTCAAACAGTCATTCAACTAAAATGGCTTTCATTCATTGCTTTCCATCCTCTGTCATTCAACAAAATGGATATTCAACTAAATGTGATGATTCCAGCTTTTTATGCAAAGTCCTTTAATGAAACCACAGGAGCTAAAGTTTCTTTAAGCTGTCTTTATTCTGCAAACTCTTGCTTTCAAACATTCATATTTTTATCAACAAAAGCAAAACCACTGCACCAGATAAAGTCCAATTCTCGCTCCAAAAAAAAATATGTCAATGAATTCAAACAGGCAGAGGACCAGCATGGCATAAAAATAAAAGCATTTAATGAAGACAGATAAAAAATACAAATAAAAACGTCTTCACGCAGTGCTACTATGCCTCATCAGACATAAAAGCTACAAACAAACCAATCACCTTTTAAATATACAGCATCCAATCATAGCCTGAGACCAGTTAATAATTGATCTCATTAGAGCAAACAGAGTGTGTTAAAGCCATCCTTCCAGAATCTTGTAAGCTCCATAAATCACATCCATAATAAACAATATACTATAAAATACTTTTTAAACTAATAAAAGTGCTACACATTATATACCTTCGTTAATAAAATGTATTAACTCACATTGCTAGATGTTATGAGATGTTGAATCACAAATTAAAACATCAACCAATGTACATACTCTTCAGAACTTATTGCTCAAATACACTTTTATTCAATACTTGCATTCATTATTCAACCCCACTTTAATAAAGGCAATCGTACTATATTACAATGCGCTGATGCATGACTCGTATTCTTATTTTCCATAAATGCTTAAAGTAAACACAGTCCACACATTTTATTAACAAACAGACATATTCACAAATTCCCTAGGAACGATGCTCCTGTACAGATTCTAGGAGTCCCTACTCATTCAATGCTCAACAAAATTTAAAATAGCCCTATATTCCCAATATACTCTGTAAAAGCTGTTATGCCAAGGTGCTAAAGAGGATAATTGATTGTGTGCTGCTACAAGGTGTATATTTTATTTTGTATGTGATTTCATACTTGTTTTAACAACGAGGCAGACAAATTTAGTGAATTTTATTGTTTTCTATTGGAGTTCCTATTGTGTCTTTTTGGACGTGTTTTTTTTCATTAAATACAACTAAAGGTAATCACTGACTCTTCATTTGTGACTGTGGTTATACATCTGTATTTTTTTTCTCTAAAATCTTTTTATTGATTTATAAAAATAACATAACATCAACCATCAAACATTGTAAATAAAAACTTTTTAGGAGTTGAATAAAGTTATACAACTTGTAATAACAGATTGCAACTCTTTAGGGTGAGAAAAATAACATACAACAATATACACACTATATACAATAGGTAACCAAGAAACAAATGAGAAGAAAAAAAAATTATGAAATTATAGACATAAGTAAAAATAACTTATGAGAGTAAAAAGATTATAATTATGAACCCAGACAAGAAAAACTTTAGACGCTATTAATTATTAATAATACAAAGGACCTTCTCCAAAACTTTGTTTTTTAAAGCCATTTTTTAGGACTGTTTATCATAGTTTTCTGAGCAGCAATATATGTGTAAGCCATTTTTTCTAAAAGTATCCCAATTTAATTTAGTACGGTCAAGCCAATTTTGGGTAATGTAAAGTTTTAAAAGAGAACAAATAAATATAAACACATTAGTATCCAATTTGGAAAAATGAACTGCAGGTATGTGAAGTATAGCAGTTTCCCAAGACAAAGTGGATTTATGATAACCCATTTCCTGTAATCTTACTTTCAAAGAAGTCCAAAGTTTATGGGGGAAATGACAGAACCAAAGAATATGCAAAAGGTCAGCATGAGGGAAGGAGCAACATGGGCAAGAAGGAGATTTACTAGTATCAAATTTATTCAGTTTGGAAGGAGTATAATAAGCATTATTATTAATCATCAATTGTGTATAGAACATTTTCTTGATGGGGGAGTATTCCAGAGTATTTCTAATGGCCAAGAGTTTTTGCTTCTCAGTTATTTGAGAATTATGATTCACCCAGACATCTGAAAAAAGGCAGCACGACTCTTGTATTAATTTATTTAACAAGTTATATGAATTTGATAACATTTTCACAGTTGATGATATTGTTCTAATTATCATGTCTAAATTATTAAGATCTTGCTCTTTTGGTTTTGTGAGATCACCTTTAACCATAATCACCTCCCTTAATTGACGTAAGATTGTAGTATACTTACAATTAACTTTCAATGTATTACGTAGGTTCGCCAGGGTCAAGTTTTTATACTTCAAGAGATCCCAAACATTCATATTTTTTATAAGGGGATATTTTGTTAAATTGAATGGTGAATTATCCAACTTTATGTTGGGATTTAAATGAAGTGGTTGGAGTAAATGGAAAATATTATCTAGATTGATAAGTTTTAATAACTCCTGAAAGGCTTTGATCTTTTGTTTAAGGAAATTTGAGATTTTTAAAGTGTTGAGAATATCTATAGACAAGAACAGAATAGCCACAGGATTTATATTTTTAGATAAAATATACTGATACCATAACTTAACCCAAGTTGGAGAGTGAATGTGATGAACGTTATTCATTTTAGAAATGGACCATAACTTGTTTGACGAAACAATTAAGTAATAAAGATAGAAATTTGGTAATCCCAAACCACCCTTAACTTTAAGAATTGCTAATTTAGAATAAGAAATCCTAACAGTTTTAGGAAACCACAAAAAATTAGCTAGTTCTTTATTAACTTTGTCAAAGAAGGATTTGGGAATTATCTGATCTGAAGAATTAAATTGATATAAAAATTTGGGAAGAATATTCATTTTAATTATTGCGGCTTTGGATAGAAGTGATAAATTAAGACATTCCCACCTACGCATATCCGACATTATAGATATCCATAGTTTATTTAAGTTATTTTGAAATGAAGAATGGTTATTATGTTCCATATGAACACCCAAATATTTAACCCCAAAAGTAATTTGAAATTGGGAATCCGAAAGTAAGTAAGATTTATGTGCCATATGATTTAGAGGAAGAATATGTGTCTTCTGAGGATTTATGAGATAATTCGAAGCAATAGAAAACTGTTCTATAGAGTTAATTATTTTGTTAAGATCTGTGATAGGAGTTTGAAAGTATATGACTAGATCATCAGCAAAAGCAGAGAAAAATAATTTAGTATTGAAAATCCTGGGAATCCTATGAAATGTGTTTTGTGATATGTATAAAAGTAATGGTTCTAAATACAGATTAAAGAGAAAAGGAGACAAAGGGCAACCCTGTCTTGTACCTCTAGTAATCTTTATAGAGGATGATGTGGAACCATTAATGTGAAGTCTAGTAAAGGTTTCTTTATATAGGGTTTTGATTAAATTTATAAAAGAGATGGGGAAATTGAAACAGGACAAAGTTTGAAAAAGAAAATCCCAACACACTCTGGCAAAAGCATTCGAAGCATCAAGGATCAATGCATACATTGGGTTATTGTCACCTTTTGTAAGATGGATACTAGATTCCAAAGTCAGAGTGTTGTCCCATACATGTCTGTGAGACATAAACCCTGTTTGATCCGGGGATATTATTGAAGGTAGAACCTGCTTCAATCTGTTGGCAAGAATAGATGATAAAATCTTGATGTCTAAATTAATTAATGAAATGGGTCTATAATTACAAGGGTCAGTTTTATCTTTATTATTTTTCAAAATTAGTATAGGTTTTGAAGTGTTCCAATGAAGATCCGCTATGTCGTTTATTTTTATGTAATTATACACTTTGAGAAGAAAGGAAGCAATTACTGACTTAAAGGATTTAAAAAATTCTGGTGTGAAACCATTGGGTCCAGGAGATTTACCAGGTTTAAGCCTATCATTGACTCAGAAATCTCTTGAAGACTAAGAGGAGCTGAAAGAAGGCTTTGTTGTTTTTCATTTAACATAGGGAAAATTAAAGAGCTTAGAAAGCTATTTATATGGCTATTTACTGTAGATTTAGAAGATTTAGAATATAACTCTGTATAAAGTAGTGTAAATAGTTGCAAAATTTCCTTGTCCGTGTTGTATATTTGATTTTTATATTGTATGGGTGATATTTTTGGCCTATCAAAGTTTTTTTTTATTATTCTAGCCAGTGTTTTGGAAGGTACTTGAGCCCATTCAGAGTAAGTGGCTAATAATCTTTGCTCTAATATTGAGAGATTATTTTGATGAAGTAAAATAAGTTCTTTTTGACACTCTATAATTTGCTTGTCATAAGCAGGATCTGGATTTAATCTATATTGATTTTCAAGAGACTGAATTTTTAATTTAAGAAATCTTTCTTTTTTGTTAACTTGCTTTTTAAGATATGAAGCCTTACCAATAAACAATCCTCTTAACCTCGCCTTAGATGCAGCCCACTGTATATCATAGGGAATATCTGTTGACTCCAAATTATCTTCCATAACCTGAATTATTTCTGTACACACTTTGCAAATATCTTTATTTAAGAGTAGGTTGTTATTCAATGTCCAATTGTTTTGTTTGGATATAAGACCAGCATTAAATGTTATATTTAATTTTAATAGAATTCTGGAGTGATCTGAAAGAAATCTGGGCTCAACAGTAAAATCCAGAAAATATTGTGAAAGGGAATTAGATATAAGAAAAAAATCTAATCTTGACCATGAACGATAACATTTTGAGTAATATGTGTATATATCTTTTTTATTTGAGTACTCTGTAAGTTGTAAAGGGTCTATGAGATTATATTCCAGAATTAAATCTTCGAGAGCTAAAGATGCTTGTTGATTATATGAAGAAGAACAACTAGTACGATCAATGTCTGGGTTTATCACAGCATTCCAGTCCCCCCCTACTATAACACAGTGATCTTTGTAAGAAGTGAATATATTATATATCTGTAGAATAAAAAAATGTTGTTGGCTACATGGACCGTAGATATTAAGTACCAGAAGTGGTTTATCAAGATTATGTACTTTAGAAGTAAAAAGGCACCATCTACCCTCATTATCATGTTTTTCATCAATAATAATCCCTTGAAATTTTTGTTTAATTATAATAGCCACCCCCTTAGAGTTAGTAGTGTCACCAGAAGCTATTATTTTTTTGATCCATTTTTTATTTTTATCTTTGTCCCAATCATCTCTGGGAAACTGTGTTTCTTGTAAGAAACATATATTGGCTTGTGATTTATAAATCAGATGAAATAATAAAGATTTCTTGGCTTTATTTTGAATTCCTCTTATATTCCAGGAATCAACTCTTAATAAATTTGTCATGTATGTAATAAAGATCTGATATCATAAGTGTATGAAATTAGCGTACATTTATGTAAATAAATGGTAAAAGCAAAAAGAAGACTTAATCTAGTCTTAGTAAAACAGTAACTCTCTAAAAAGATATGTTTCGGAGTAATATTAACTTTAAACTTACACACTTCCTTCTTCCCTACCCCAGTGCCTACCCACCATACCCCATCTAAAGAAGGAAGATATAAAAATCCAAAAACCAGAATTATAAACTTGGTTACCATTAACTTCACAGTGTAAGAAAAAACTTTGAATAAAGTCCTGAAAAGGACTAAAACAATGTTAAGCAAACTAAACATATTTACATATCTATCATAACACAAGATGTCCGACATACTCAATCCCTATTCAAAAGTGCAATCACAAGCTCCTATAATACAAAAAATATTTGAAACGAAGTGAATAACATTGTAAATCTAATATTATAAAAATAATTTGAAGTGGAAAGTATTAGTAAGACTAAAATAAAATTAGTAAAGCCTAATATATCAGAACACACTATATTCATTAACGCATGTGAATCAATCTCACAACACTTCTCAAACTATGTATCTTGAAAAATAATACAAATAAAAAAGTATACACAATGTAATATGAGAAATACACTTACAAAACTATAGGCTTTTTTAACAGTATATCACTAACTACTCATTCATATTATTATATAACCTAAATTACAGGACTCAAGTAAATACGTTAACTAATAATAATGAGGACACCAGCAAAACTAAAGTAAATTCACCCATTAATACCAGATCACCCGTCTCCCAACCTTAGTTATGCATGACAGTAATAAAACTAGCATGTTATTCTAGAGAAATTTAAGACCATATAAATCTATCCAATATATATCCTAACCTGAGTAAACATTCAATTAGATATTTAAGAGAGATGCGTACTAATATGCTCACAAGAGACTGCATATCATCCCTGACATTCATGCAAAAACATTACTAATTTAATATTTTTAAATATTAACTGGAACACTTTCATGCGCAAAAATAGTAATGCAGGAATGAGTTTCAACAACCAAACAAATAAGACATATACATATAACTCCATAAGACACTCCATAAGTATTGACCCCCACCCAAGTTTGCCATTAAAGATAAAATGCATTATGTATATTATAATAACACAAGCCTACATACAAACTTTCAGTCTGAAAGAGAAAACATTTAAAAACATCAAAGCGAGACTTTTCTATGATATTTTAAATACCTCTCAGCTTAGAGAAAATCATATTACACGAGCAAAGAGCGTTAAAGTCCAAGTTACATATTCCGACGAATCAACACATTCGCGCATATTCCGGTACCCATATGGGCCTTAGATATGTCTTCCAGCCTCACGCACATCTCCTGGGACATCGTTAGTTAATAGATCCACTTACTTGCATAGAAATTACTGAAATGAATAAGGAAGCACAGTCACCGGCACAGAACATCTGTTGCTTACTGCTGGTCTCGACCACAAGAAACCCGGAAGACTATCCTGAAGTAAAGAAGACGCATTCCATCTTTATCATCGAACTCTACAAAACCATTGAGCAAACAACTGGAATATTACAACCAACCTCTGCATGCTAGATATGCTGAAAGAACCATTTTTCATTTTAACAGGTTGACGTCATCCTGGAGCCATAAAGTTACTGAAGGGCTGTGTCTTAATCTGGACACGAATTGAAGGAAAACTGAATATGTTGGTAGAACTATGTTGGCTCGAGACCCTGGAAATTACCCCTCCATTCTTATTTTTTTTAACACTTTGTTTTTAAAAACAGTATCTCTATACATATACTTTGCTCTGATAACTCGCATAAAATTAGTTAGAAGAGGTATTATTATGTAACTAATTCAGGAAGAGACTTGAAAACTTTTAGGAAAGTGTCTTTAGCTTCTTCAGTGTTATTAATCACAAATCTTCTGTAATTTTGACTGAAAGAAAGAGTATTAGGGTAGCGCATACGAAACCTTATTCCTCTTTTTATCAGATCAGCACAGTATGGTGCTAGTTTTTGTCTGTTCATTTTTATTTGTGGAGGTAAATCCTGTGAAAAGGACAATTTATAATTATTCCAGACAAATTGTCTTTTGCTTTTGGCTGCTTCTAAGCTACTTTGAGTGTCTTGAAAATTAAGTAGTCTTGTGTAAATAATCTGAGGTGAAGTGGTATCCTGTCTGGCACGCAGAGCTCTATGCGCTCTTTCTACAATTAAGATTCTTGAAGTTGTCTTACAATTTAGTAATGCCTCAAATATTTGTTTAGTCACTGAGATTAAATTTTGATTTTCATAAGACTCTGGTAATCCTCTAATTATGATATTATTTCTGCGACTCCTAGCCTCTAAGTCTAGCAATTTAGCTTGAATATCTGTAATGAGAATGTCTTTGGATTTTAGATCTCTTTCAACTGAGTCTGCTCTTATTTCTAAAGCTATATTTTTGCTTTCAATAATGTCCAATCTTTCATTTATTTGATTTAAAGTTTTACCAAAATCAGTAAATTGTTTAGAAAAACTTTGTATAGCACTTTGAATGGGTTGTAGAGCCATCTTTAAGTCATCTAAATGGAAGTTAGAGTCATTTTTGTCTTTAGTACTTACTTTAATGTTCTCAGAAGATTGTGTGGTAGTTCTTAATCTTTTAGAACTAGTGTCCTTCTCTGGAGAAAGCATAGAGGAGAATTTGGCCTTAATTGTCTGCATCTCCATGGTGTCAGAGTTGCCAGCCATGCCCAGAATAGAGGTATGAAAGCAGGATAACTGACTCTGAGATGAGCTTCCAAGGTGCACGTGCCCAAAGACTGTTGAAGCCAAAATTGTTCTGAGGTAAAATAATACAAAAGTTGAAGTCTTCCCAAAAATAAATGATCCTAGTATGAAGGAATAATCTCAGAGATAATTTTTGTAGAAAAAACTGAGGAAAAATATCACTTAAAAGTTGTAGAAAATAGCCGGTTGTTACATAACAGTGAGGAGCACAGTGAACAGGGAGTAGTCTAGTCGGCAGCCATCTTGGAACCCCCATACATCTGTATTTTTCAGGGAACTGGTGGTTATACAAAATATAAAATAGCCCTATATTGCTTCAGCAAATATCACAATCACACTACACAATAGATTGCATCTAAAGAACATATTTGAACATATTTGAACTTAAATACCTCAAAAGCAGATATAGTAAACACACCACAGCTCCAACACCTTTGGACTCCCATTGAACACTAAATCTCGCGAGTTAGTTATGTTTTTTCATGGTCCTGAGATAAGGAACCTAAACCCATGACATCTCTGGGTCAAGTGCAACATCCTTCTGAAGAACAAGTAACTGATAAGGGTATAAGGGAGTTAGCTCCTGGCCCTTTTTTGAATTTCTCATTGAATATTTCCACCACGTCCAATACTGCTACTGTAGCTGTGGATTATGTTACATCTTTGTCCTTATCAAAACCAGTAGTGAGACCTAAAACTAGTTCTCATGTAACACACAATGATAATCAGTGATAAGCAGCTGTTTTTAAACTAGCCTCTCCCAATAACAGAGAGGAGTGAGAGGCAGATATCTCCCAGTCAGGGAAGGAAGTGATGGAAACACTTCACTGGACAGTTGGCCACTTTGTCAATCAAGAATTTTTAGAGACAAGTGAAGGAGAATTAGTATATAATTTATAACTGTGTGATGATCAGTTACAAGTTCTTAATAAACGATTGAGTTTTATACCTACAGCTAGTAGCAATTTTAGTGATGTTATGGTAGATTTTAAGTTATTTTGTCGTAGTATTATGTTGAATATTATGTTTCCTGGTTCTAATATATAGCCTCCTTCTTTGAGGAAACAGAATGTGTTTTGCCCTGAATTTTAACCTCAAGTAGAAGCCTTTTTACGTATGTGTGAGCATGATCTGTCTGAATTTTATAATACTTTATCTAGGAGCAAACGTTTTTATAATTTTTCATCAAATGAATTTTGAGCTTTACAGGAAAAGCAAAAAAAGATGAGCGTATTACAATCTGCCCCTCTGATAAGGGTGATGCTATTATTGTACTTAACTGAAATGATTATGTGAATAAAATGCATGTAATATTGTCTGCTGTTACTACCTACAAGTCCATTAGTTTGTCTGATGCACAAAAGTTGATTAATAATGTTCATTGTGAATTATTTGACAGCCTTTCATAATGATTTTTGTATGGTGGAAAAAATGTTAATAGCATTGATAAAAAGACTCCTTATAATCCACAAATCTTTGTTAGATCCACCATTTAGGCCTATTGTAGTAGGACAAGGATGGCTCACTTTGCCTATATCAATTTATTTAGAAAGGATTTTGCATCCTTTCTTGTTGAAGTCTTCTACTATTTTAAGGGATATACAACATTTTTAGTAACCCTTAATGAAACTTTCAAAAGAGTTCCATTATGTGAATCAGACTTATGAGTTACAATGGATGTTTGTTTGTTATTCAGTTATATGTCCAATGATGTGGGAGTTCAATATATGAGGGAGCTTTTAAGAAGCAATAGTGAATTTGGTCATGGATTTATTCAGACATTATGTATGTTAATGGTGTTGGTTCTAATGAATAATGTTTTCTCTTTTGATGGTGAATATTTTATTCAACTTTTTGGGGTTGCCATGGGGACCCCATGTGCCAGCTCCTATTGTAATATTGTGATAGTTCATTGGGAAAATACAACGGTAATGGCAAATGAAAAATATAGTTGACATCTACTATATTATAGAAGGTTTGTGGATGATATATTTTGTATATGGTGAGGTTCCTTGGAAGAACTTGAAATGCATATTGAATATTTGAATGACACTACATCATTTATAAAACATACATCACACACATCTAGGGATGTGATTGATTTCCTAAATTTGAAACTAGCAAGGGTTCGTACCACCTTGGACACCCAAGTATTCAGGAAAAGTTGTAAAAAGAATATATTTTTATTGAGGTCTAGTATGGACCCCAGATATGTCTTCAAAAATGTTTTGAAGGGGCAGGCTCTACTTCTTTCCAGGCTTACTAGTAATGATGCTGTATTGACTGAACAGGTGAAGTTAATGAAGGAAGAATTTATGAGCAGAAGATACACTGAGACTGAGTGTGATGCACAGCTCCGGGCAGCATATTTAGAGTGAAGGGAGAGGGGTAAACCTTATTTCTCTAAAGAGAATAGGATGGATGTCAGTAGAACTAGAATACCCCCTAACAAAGAGTGTAGACTCTGCATTCCCTTTGCCTCCAATTATAAGAGCATAATGGAGGTAATTCATAGGAATTTGTGTATTTTAGTAGTGGATGATGCCATTAGGAAAGTTGTAGGATATTATTCAAAGGTTTCCTTTAGGAAATTAAAGTCCTTGAAAAGACATCTCTGCCATAGAACAGGTTATTTACATGAACAGAGAGTATTAGAGAGATAAGGGACTTTTAGTTGTAGACATTGTAATAAGTATGTAGCTAATAGGAACATTTTTATACATCCTATGACAAGTAGGAAATATGTATTTTGACATTATGCAGATTGCTCTACAACAAATATTGTCTATTTAGCGCAGTGTAATCAGTGCTCTAAGTTCTATGTAGATATGCCTACTAGAGCCCTTAGAGATAGAATTAGAGAGCATGTTTATTATAGTACTATTAGGGGTGCCAGACGTGCTATAGCTAAGCACTTCATTGAGGAGGGCAATGCACACAGTTTTCTATTTCTTACTCTTAAAGTTTTACCTCCTACTGTGAGGTTAGGAAATACTAGGAACACTTTGGAAACATTTGAACAAAAATGGATAGTCTCGTTACAAGCTGATAAGATACAAGTCCTTAATGAAGTCTTGTCACTTAAGCCTTTTTTGAGAGACAGGAAGTTAACAGTGTATTGTTGAGTTTTCTGCTGATATTTTTTCTGTTGGTTGTCATGTAGTTTATGCTTGTGGTTAGTGAATATACATGTTATGTTATATTTTGTATTAGTAGTTTAGTTATTTAGACATTATGCTTTATTTGATGTGGTATTCAATAGCTGTGTATGTTCTTTCCTGTGATGTTTGTGTTGGTAGGAGTTGTAAGGCTACTGGGGGTGTGAATTGTTGTTCCTTGATTTTATGTCTCTGTCTTGTTTCTTAATGTATTGGGGTATTTGGTAAAATAGAGAGTTTGTGTTGTTAAACTTATTAACTGCAGTGAAGCTCAGGAAGTGCTCTGGAAGTTTGCACTGTATTCCAATGAGTAGAGCCTAAACCTTTTGACAGAATTAAATTATGTCTTCACATTTCAAACAAATGTTCATATCACTGCATCATAGGGGTTATGAAGGAAGTGTAAATATCAAACCCTTCAGCACAAGCTATATTTTACAGTGGTAGTATTTTAAGGTTGCAGGATTTACACTGAATTTTACAAGTCACAGTAAACATATTAACTATTACTTTTGTAATATTTTGTAAACAACTTACAATATATCAGCAACCACATAACTTACACATACTGTCGGCAGAATTGTATTCATCTAGCTGAGAACTGTCATATGAGGCTAAGGAGTTCTGTCTGTGTTACTTGATTTTTGAGATATTTAGAAAAATGTGAAAATTATATCTATATAAATGTATTACCATAAAAACAACAGCTAATCTTTTTACTTGCACTAAACAAAGGTCAAATATTAATGCAGTTGAGTTTGCTATTGTGCAAGCTTTAAGATGAAACCTTTTAAAACCTTGTACATAGCATGGTTTTGCAGTTATTGATGCAAAAATGAACAATATTTGATGCCTACAGGCATCAGTAGGAGTTAACTGCAGATGCACCTGGAAGCATCACTCAGATGTAATGAGTTAAGCGTGACTTTATGCTTATGATGAAGCAAGCTATGAGTGCATGCAGATGGTAAACGAAAACTATGAAGTTTTTTAGTAGATCAGCCTCAGATGTTTTGCATATTTTGCTCCTAATGGGATGTAAATAGTTGTATTTTGCAAAATTTAAGTGAGAGGATGTAGTGGAGATTAGTTTATTTTATATATTTTTATGTTTGGTTACTTTGTCTGATTAAGAAAAACAAAAATACAGTAGGTACAGCAGCAGTGTATACCAAAGAAAAATGTAGATCAAAAACACCAAAAATTAGGAGAAAACCAGGTCTTTTAGGGTAAAATGATTTAAATCGTTATTCATCAAAGGTGATTTCATCAGAAATACAACTCACTGCTACAGAAACACACCTAAAATACCATCAGCAAGTGAACAATTAATTCTATTACAAGCTGTTCATCTCATAAAACAGTTATTCACATAAAATGAACCATCAATTAACTTAGTCCCATAGACTACTATTTGCAGTAAAAAAATACATCTAAGTAAAAACTTTATTTTTTTAATATTAACTTTTTTGTTTTTTAAAAAACATTTTATATTGACTGTGTCATTCAGCCCAGGATGTATGTAAGAAGCCACTCTCAGCTGCCATACTGCTTCTTTCTGTTCTACTTTGTTCCTATAATCACCTCCCCTGATGTCCTTGTTCACTGACTCAAGAACCGAGAAGGTGAGCTTTTTACAGTTAATGCACATAGTGGAATGTTTGTACAAGGCATTGTTGACATTTTTTGTTCTTATAGCATACAGATGTTCAAGAATACGTGTCCTCAAACTTCTAGTGGACATTCCCACATAAAACGCCAGACATCCACTACAAGTAGTCAAATCGGCAATACCTTCACTACCACAATTTAGTCTACCTAACAGTGATGTTGAAATAAAGGTGTTGCAAAAAAAATATAAGAACCAGTGTGGATGTACCTACACACTTTACATCCCATACACTTAAGCATACCCCTATTGTTTACTCCTAAACAACGGGAAACATATCCCCTCTCCAACATATCCTTGATGCTACAATTTTTCTTGTACACAAAACAAGGCACTTCACCCAATACATTTACCATGTCACCATTACCTAAAATGACTTTCCAGTTCTCATTAATAATTTTACAAATCTGGTAGTTGTCCAAACTCATGTCCAAACAAAACCTTGGTTTGCTCGGACCTTCACCATCCATATGCGTTCTTTTTGTGAACCCTTTTACCAGGATGGGAGGAAAATCATTCTCCCTTCTAGAGATAATCTCACTGGCAGCTTTGTCCAGTAAATCTCTAGGATAGCCCCTATCCAAAAATAACCTTTTGATAAACCGAACCTCCTCATAACTGATGAACTGGCCATGAGGAATGTTCTTTTTAGTAAAAGTGGGGTAGTTACTTTTAGAATTTACATAGCTGTTACAAAAAGTATTTTTTTGGTGAATGCTACTATAAACCTCATTTGTAGTAGCTTCCCACCCAATAACCACATCCAGGAATGAAACTACATGACCAAAACCATTAAGGTGAATGTTAAAAATTGAGTAGTAGCACTTAAAGCATCTACGAAACCATCTACACTAAAACCTTCATTTTTAACAATAAAAAACAGGTTGTTTACAAACCTTTCATAAAAGACAACCTTGTCATATAAATCCACACTAGGCAAAATTTCCAACTCCAGCCACCCAAGAACCAAACTTGCATAAGTGGGACCCACAGTGGCACCCATAGATACTCCTTACAGTTGTTTATAGAAATTACCATTGAACAGAAACAGAAAAGTTAATATTAAAAAATTAAGTTTTTCCTTAGATGTATTTTTTTACTGCAATCAGTAGTCTATGGGACTAAGTTAATTGATAGTTCATTTCAACTGAATAATTGTTTTATGAGTTGAACAGCTTGTTATACAATTAATTGTTAACTTGCTTACAGTATTTTAAGTGCGTTTCTGTAGTAGTGAATTGTATTTCTGATGAAGTCGCCTTTGAGGAATAGCAGATTAAATCATTTTACACTAAAAGACCTGGTTTTCTCCTGATTTTTGGTATTTTTGTTCTACATTTTTCTTTGGCATACACTGCTGCTGTTCCTGCTGCTTTTTGTTTTTCTTAGTTGGCGTTTTGCAGTTGGGTATGGCTTGTTTATCAGGAGATGAAGACTTGGACAGCACCCTGCATTCTACCCTGAATCACAGGAAGAATGTGTTAGATGTACTAGAGAATTTGGTTAGTGAGATGCAAAAATCCTTGACTGCTTTGGCTGCAAGAATTAAAGATTTGAATCCAGAAGGAAAAGTTCTTGCTACAGGCACTGGAAGCCAGGTTTGTGCTAGGACTTATCAAACTGGGTTAAAGTCTGTCCCTGGTGTTTGTGGTGCTGTTGGTGAAGCTAACAAACTCCTGAGTTTGAATGTAGACCCCTTTTGTGATGAACTGTTTCAAGTTAACCATGTTACAACTAGAAACAATGTCATGGTCATGCTTGAAAAGCTAGAACAGGGGTTAAAAAGGTACTGCTCTTTGCACATTGAAAACAAATACTTTGATCACTGTGTGAAGGTGGGGATTGGTCCTAAAGGTCATCATTTTTTTTTTAAATGCTGAACAGTGTTGCCACTGACAGTCCTGACATGGATTTCATAAAACTGCTAATTAAAAACAATACCTGTCTACTAGAAAAACTGAGATATGAACTCAGTTGTTTGGACAGTGACATTAACCAACATATGGGTGGTTCCTGTGAGGTTGTGACAAAATATGAGCAGTTATTAGACCAGGTTGACAAAATGGAAAAACAGGTTGAACAGGGCAAATCAAAGAAGATTCTAAGGGATTTGGCTGTGTACAAACTTGGCAAAGAGTTTTTTGATTATATTCCTAGTGGTGCCAAACACATTGGGAATGCAGAAATTAAACAGGGGCACGATTTAAGGGACAATACATCTAATAGAAGAGTTGAAAGAGAACTTCAGAATCCAGAGGTGGTGGCCCCTTTAAGTTCAAATAATTCTGAAGCCATTTTTTCTGAAGATGGTAATGTGAGCTCAACAGTGGGGAGGGTAAAAGCTGACACTGGTACACACGATTTTGGTGATATGGGTGAGCATTCACAAACAATAACTGGCCAGAACAATGGCTGGGACAACAACAAAGGGGCCGGCTTCAGTGCCAACAAGTCTTTTTTACAGGCAGACTACAGTTCTCGCTACAAGAGGAACAGAAGCAGGAGAGAGGGTTATCAAACCCACATTTGGGGCAGGAGCGGACCACGGAGGTAGTTAGGACTGTAAATTATGACTGTGCATGTATTTCTGTATTTAATCTTTAAGAATTTATTTTGAATGATGAGCATGTTAATGTTTTAAAGCTGGGTTTAAATTTTCAACCCAGTAGAAGGGCTGACTTGACTAAAACGTGTTTGGAATTGAAATTTTTCACTCAAAAGCTTAATTTGCAGTACATTTTGTGTGCTGTAACTTTGGGTAGTACTTTGGCTAAGCCCTCTGTGTACAATCCTACATTAATGTATACTTTGAAAATGTTTGAAAATCTTTGTGAGAGAGACATCACGGCTCAAATTGGTAGTACTAATTACCATTCATTTTGCAACCTAAGTACAAATGAGAGAAAGGTACTTAATGATTTGGTATGCAACAAGGATTTAAGGTTTATCAAGGCTGACAAAGAGGGTGTGATTGTGGTCATGGGTACTAATGACTACAATAATGCAATGGAGCTCATGCTGGCTAACCAGCTGGAATATAAAAAGGTGTCTAAATTTGACATCTTGAAATGTTATGGTTTCATGTATGCCACTCTTTATGGTTTGTTAATGGATGGTCAAATATCTAAAGAAGTCTTTGACTTCTTGTACATGGAAGATCCCAAAATAGGTGTGCTTTTTGGAATACCTAAGCTCCATAAGAGCATTACCAATCCCCTTTTCAGGCCTATCATTTCTGCCTCAGGAAGTTGTACAGATTGCATCTATTTATACTTAGATCATGTTTTGAAGCCATATGTGAAGCAGTTACCATCATACATTGCGGATTCCTGGGACATTTTGAAAAATTTAAGAATTTTTTTCCAGTTTGGACAATGGCAGTGAACAGTTTTTGATGCTCACAGTGGATGTGACTTCACATTTCACTTGTATTCCCCAGGAAGCAGGTGTTGATCCTGTTAGGTGGCTTTTGGTTAAGTACACCAATTTGAGTAACCACAGTGTGATCATGTACACCTTGTTGTTAGATTTACTATTGGAGCACAATTATTTTATGTTCAATGGTAATTTCTATAAACAACTGTCAGGAGTATCTATGGGTGCCACTGTGGGTCTCACTTATGCAAGTTTGATTCTTGGGTGGTGGGAATTGGAAATTTTGCCTGGTGTGGATTTATATGACAAGGTTGTCTTTTATAAAAGGTTTGTAGATTACCTATTTTTTATTGTTTAAAAGGAAGGTTTTAGTGTAGATTTTTTTGTAGAAGCTTTAAGTGCTACTACTGAATTTTTAACATTCAGCTTAACTGGTTTTGGTTGTGATGTTTCATTCCTGGATGTAGTTATTGGGTGGGAAGCTACTATGAATGAGGTTTACAGTAGTATTCACCAAAAAAATACTTTTTCTAACAGCTATGTACATTATAAAAGTAACCACCCCACCTTTACTAAAAAGAACATTCCTCATGGCCAGTTCATCTGGGCTTCACGAATGACCATGGATGACACCACCTTTTTTGAGGAGGTTCAGTTTATCAAAAGGTTATTTTTGGATAGGGGCTATCCTAGAGATTTACTGCCAGTGAGATTATCTCTAGAAGAGACAATGATTTTCCTCCCATTTTGGTAAAAGGTTTCACAAAAAGAACATATACAGATGGTGTAGGTGTGAGCAAACCTAGGTTTTGTTTGCACATGAGTTTGGACAACTACCAGATTCGTAAAATTATTAATGAGAACTAGAAAGTAATTTTAGATAATGGCGATATGGTAAAGTTATTGGGTGAGGTGCCTTGTTTTGTGTACAAGAAAAATTGTAACATCAAGGATATGTTGGAGGGGGGACATGCTTCCCACTGTTTAGGAGTAAACAATAGAGGTATGCATAAGTGTATGAGATGTAACGTATGTAGGTACATTCACATTGGTTCTTATATTTTTCTAAAACACCTTGATTTCAGCATCACTGTTCCAGGTAGACTAGATTGTGGTAGTGAGGGTATTGTCTATTTGGCTATGTATAGTGGATGTTCGGTGTTTTACGTGGGAATGTCCACTAGAAGTTTGAGGACATGTATCCTTGAACATCTGTATGCTATAAGAACAATAAATGTCAACAACACCTTGTACAAACATTCCAATATGTGCATTAATTGGAAAACATTCACCTTCTTGGCTCTTGAGTCAGTGAACAAGGACATTAGGGGAGGTGATTATAGGAACAAGGTAGAACAGAAAGAAGCAGTATGGCAACTGAGAGTGGCTTCTTACATACATCCTGGGCTGAATGACACAGTCAATATAAAATGTTTTATAAAAAACAGAAAAGTTAATATTAAAAAATAAAGTTTTTGCTTAGATGTATTTTTTTACTGCAAACAGTAGTCTATGGGACTAAGTTAATTGATGGTTCATTTCAACTGAATAATTGTTTTAGGAGTTGAACAGCTTGTGATACAAATAATTGTTCACTTGCTGACAGTATTTTAAGTGTGTTTCTGTAGTAGTGAATTGTATTTCTGATGAAGTCGCCTTTGATGAATATCAAATTAAATCATTTTATGCTAAAAGACCTGGTTTTCTCCTAATTTTTGGTGTTTTTGATCTGCTTTGTCTGATTGTTGCCTTGACAACAGACAGACACTTATTGTGAATGTCACAAGATTCAGTGTTAAATGGGAGTCCAAGGGCATTGGAGCTGTGGTGTTTTATCTATATCTGCTTTTGAGCTATTTAAGTTCAAATATGTTCTCTAGATGTGATCTATTGTGAAGTGAGATCATGATATTTGCTTAGGCAATATAGGGCTATTTTGTATTTTGTTGAGCATCGGATTAGTAGGGACTCCTGGAATCCATATAGGACATTGCTCCTAGGGAATTTGTGAATCTATTTGTTAACAAAATGTGTGGACTTTGTTTACTTTAAGCATTTATGGGAAGTAAGAATATGAATTATGCATCAGTGCATTGTACTATAGTATGATTGCCTTTATTAAAGTGGGGTTGAATAATGAATGCAAGTACTGAATAGAGACTTCTGAAGCTTGTTTGAGTAATAAGTTCTGAAGAGTATGAGCATTAATTAGTTGATGTTTCATTTTGTAATTCAACATCTCATAACATCTACTAATGTGTGTTAATGCATTTTATTAATGAAGGTATATAATATGTAGAACTTTTATTAGTTTTAAAAGTTTTTTATAGTATATTGTTTTACTATGGATGCAATTTATAGAGCTTACAAGATTCTGGAATGATGGCTTTAACACACTCGGTTTCCTCTAATGAGATCAAGTATTGCTACTTGGCCTCAAGCTATGACTGGATGCTGTATATTTAAAAGGCGATTGGTTTGTTTGTAGTTTTTATGTTTGATGAAGTATAGTAGCACTACGCAAAAGTGCTTATATTTGTATTTTTTTATCTGTCTTCATGAAATGTCTTTATTTTTATGCTGTGCTGGCCTCTGCCTGCTTGAATTCGTAGATTTATATGTTTATGTGTTTTCAGCTATTCCATTAAGATCAACATTTTGGGATGTTTACAATTGAGTACAATGCCCCATTCAGAATATATCTGACCCGACACCTGCAGCAACTGGAAAGGCCCCAAAAGTTCCTCACCAAAAGGATAAAGGGTCTCAAAAATATGTCTTATGCTGCCCGCCTGAAGGAACGCCTGCTCTATTCAGTCGCTTACCGTCTGCTCAGAGGTGATCAGTGCCTGACATACAAGGCCATGTCCAACCCGGAATTGATGAACATGCTTCACCTCAAAAAATCTAGATCCCTCAGAACTACAAGGGCGGGAGACTTAAACCTTGACACGGTTATTAATAGGATGTGCTGGAGGGACAGATTCATCACCCAGAGACTCCCTATGCTGTGGAACAAAATCCCGGTACATGTGAGGCAGAGCACCTCGCTGGCCTTGTTCAAGAGAAATCTTGACCAATGGATGGGAGATCGCAGATATACCCCAGGGATTACCTCAGTGTCACTGCTTGACAGAGGCACAGCAAAAAAATGGGCATAGTATCCTTCATACTAAAGGGGTGGCGAAAGCCACAAAACTCTGGGCTAGGCTTATAAATGCCCTTGGGCAGATAGCCTAGTATTAACCTATGAACCTATGAACCTATGTTCAGCTATAAAATATGAATGACTTTTTCTATGGCTTTAAAAAGTAGCTTAATAGGACAAGTTAACAAAATATATATGGCTATGATTTTCTTGACTTGTAATTAATATTTAATACTATGCATTGTCAGATGTTATAGGGGGCACTAGCAATAATTCTTTGTTTGATCCCTTGCTACTGCTACAGTATCTACTTCTGGGGAGATGAGTACAATTTCTACTTAATTAAACAGCTTGTACTCATTACAAATTAATTATTTGATTCTCATATCTGAGAAAATTAATTACTGTATGACAGAACTCTTGAGTTTGACATGGCAAACATTACTTTTGTTTAGCAATTGCACAAGTAATGATGTGCTGATGCATCAAGACAGGGTACTCATGGATTGATTTGACTGGCCATGAGAGCACAGCCAGCATGCCTATAACCTATAATCATAACATAAAATCATTTATCTATATCTTGAAATCATCTATAATAGTTGTAAAAATAACACTGATGCATTTTGCTTGTAATTTTGTCTTTTTAAGTGAAAATATTGTTTTTCCTCAAGATAAAAAAATGTTCCATTTTGCATTTAAAATCTGTTTTGTCATTTTTTAAATCTGTAAATATGAACGACTTTAAAGTGATAGACCGATGGCACTGTACAATTGATAACGTGAAGCACAGCTGGCTATTTGATTATTCAGGGAGGGCATAATCCACAAGGAAACAACATCCTGAGTAAAAATCAGTGAAGTGGAACTTCCTGATCACTGTTATAGACAATAAATCCATACCTGTGTCATTTCCTAAGTGTGTGCCAGTAGTCATTTCTTTTTTTTTTGAGATTTCTCCTTTTTTCATGTTTTTGCACCTATGAAGACCATGTACACAAGTTCAAATGGTGGCTTGCCTTCACATAGGAAGTGTAGTAGAACTTCTTTCAAAAGTGACTTACCTGTAAGTCACATTGTTTAAGATCAAGAATCTTGGGGGGCATGCCTTCAGCTTGAGCAATTTAAGAGAGTGGCATGTCTTCACTTGGCAGATTTGCCAGTAGCTTAACAGTAGTAAGTGTTTGTGGTACAGCCAGATGGCTGTGACCATTTAGGTAAGTATAGTTCACTGAGATAGGCTTTCCTTATTTTTGGCACCCCAGGAGTCACCTTAGGAGCACCAGGGCTTCATAATATAAAAACAAAAAAAAAAATGACATTGCAAGATAGGTAAAATAAACTAAAATAAGTAAAACAAAACAAATATATATATATATATATATATATATATATATATATATATATATATATATATATATATATATGGTTCTACCTGACATAGTCGAAACCACACAACACCGACAACGACATCACCGACACCACATAATCGACAGTGCATTAACACGAAACCTCACATACCCGACAACGAAATAACCGACGGTACACAAACACGAAACCCCATACACTGCACACACCACAATAACAACAATAAAAAACAAAACACATCCCCATTCCACAAACCACACACACAACACAAGCACACCAAAATCCTTACAAACCCACACTAAACCTTACATACACAACTATCGACAACCCTAACCCTAAGGTCCGTCACTATCGCACACGTACCTAACCCGCTCCCTAACCCTAACTCACTTAACCCGCCCCTAACCCAAAGTCTATCCCTACCACACACTTACCTAACCCGCTCCCTAACCCTAACTCACTTAACCCGCCCCTATCCCAAAGTCTATCCCTACTGCACACTTACCTAACCCGCTCCCTAACCCTAACTCACTTAACCCACCCCTATCCCCACAGACCGTCAATATCCACACTTACCTGACTCGCACCCTAATGTCTGTCACTACCGCATACTCACACTGCCTTTTCCCATGTCGGCATCCTCGGCGTCGGTGTTGTCATCCGTCGTGTCGGTCTTCTGCATTGTCGATGTTCTGGCACTCACGATTCACGTCGGTCTTCTTCATTGTCGATCTTCTGGAGCTCGGGATTCCGTTGTCGGTGTTCTACGCTGTCGACTAAGTCAGGTAGAACCATATATATATATATATATATATATATATATATATATATATATATATATATATATACATACATATACACATATATATGCATATACACACACACATTCTTATTTGGGGTACCTTTGGCCAGTGACAAGCCAGATGGGCCAAAAGTTGACCTTTGTGGATCTAGAAGTTGATACCATCAATAACTCGTTCAAGCTTAGTACAGTGGATTACTGCTATTACATATATATGGAGCATGTTAGGGGACAGGTAAGCAAGAGTGAAGTGGCCTACAGTAAAGTGAACAAAATTCCAACCAGGATAAGGAAGCAGCTTTGAAATCTGTTTAAAATTGTCAAATTAAGCTCTGTTTGGGGGGAATTTTGTAATATCTCAAACTATTTTTTCTGTAAAAGTATTAATTTAACAAATGAAGAAAGATAACAAAAAGAGGAACTATGGGGTAGAAAGATAATTTGGAATTTGGGAAATGAGAGATGTTCTGGAATAGCTGCATTCTGTAGTAATTCAATAAAGATAGATGTAACTTTTGCAGACTTAAAATGGAAAGAACAAGTATATAGAATTATAACATTATATGCTTTTACTAATTATAAGGAAATGATAGCTTATTTCATCACAATTTATGCTATGTAATGATAAATATGAATATTACAATAACAGGAGATTTTAATTGTGATTTAAGAGGTAAGGGTAATAAGAAAGAAAATGATATAAGAAAAATGTTAAAAGTTATAAGATGTGGTAAGTTAAAACTTTGGGACAAAAATGTATGGTCTTACAAAAGATGTATGTATAGAAGTGAAATAGATTATTCTATAGTGTCAGGAGGTTTAGTTATTAGAGAAGGGGAGGCTGTTGAAACAGGATTTTCTTCATCTTGCCATATGGCTAGAAATAAAGGAAAACAGGGAATATATAAAAAATAGGCAATAGAATAAAAAGGATACATGAGAAAGTATGGACTGAATAAGGAAAGAGATTAGTAATACAATAATAAAAAGATCATATTACTATGAGAACATTTATAAAAATTGGTCTGAATGGTAGATGATATTTATGGAAAATATAAAAAGAATGTTTTTACAGTAGCAATATGATGTGAGAAAAACAGAGAAAGAAAAATTAAACAGCATATAAGAATGCATTTGAAGATTTAGAACATAATAATTTAAAGTACTTTGACAAAGAAAAAGAGCTGTATGAAAAAAAAAATCAGGAAAAAATACAAGACGTTTTATATAAGCAAATATTGTTTTTACACGAAAGAGAGAAGAAGTATTGCATTATCTTAAGCAGATTAGTAAAGGAAGATGGTAGTGTAATGAGAGAAATAAAAATGTAAAAGGAGAAATAGAGCTCATGAAAAGGTAATGAATTTTGTAGTACAATATGTACAAGAAATGTTTAAAGAAAAAAGAAGGTAGTGAAAAAACATAAGAAACTTTTGAGATGGTAGAGGACTCATTTTACAATTGTAATTCCACTGGGGTTGTTTACTTAGCCCTATGTGGGTCCTGTGGGGGATTTATATAGGTAAGAGAGAGAGAGAAAGCCCCGTAATCGAATATATGAACACAATCATGACATTTGTAATAACAAAGAAACAAATGCCCTTTTTAAGCACACTAACACCTGTAAAGAAGATAGGTTTAGGTTTTTTTGTGATGAAGAAGGTCTCTGTGGATATGAGAGGTGGGGCTTGGGAAGCAAAATTGGAATATCGGGAACTCTTTTGGCAAGTAAAACTTGAAGCTAACAACTTCCCACGATTAAATGGTCACATTAATATAGCTCCACTGTTGAAACTTAGGGCTGCCAAGTTATAATCTTATACTTGGTGGTTTTGGTAACATTCTGTAATGTATTGTACAGGAAGGTGGCTAACATTACAGTCTAACACTTTTTTAACAAGTTGTGTGGTCAGAAGCTTAATATGTATTTTAAAACAGTATTTTAAAAGTAGTATTTTAAATATAGTTTGGAAATTATATTGTATGCGTGCTTAATATTTATTAGGGGAGGGGATTAGTGATGTATTTAACTTGATTGGTTAATTTGAATCATTTTAAATTATTTAAGGGATGTTGTTTGTGAATTGGAGTATCTGAAGAAGTCTTTGATAGATGAAAAAGTATTTTATTTGTGGAAGCGTTAATGTTATGTGCTTTAACTTTAGACCGTATTAAATCTTGTTTCATTTCCGAGTGTGGTGCTTTCCGTTGGTGTGTTTCAAGGTTATTTGTGTATTTTTCACCAAACGCCTCATTTTGTGGTGTTATTAGATTGAAATAAATGTTTATGGTTGTATGAGTTCTATGGAACCAAAAAGGGAAAGAAAATATTATTTAATGAAATATTTTGGTTATGGAAAATGTTGTGGGTGTCTAATAGACTGTATAATAAGTAGAAAGTTGAAGTGCTTAAAATATTGTAAATAATGTGTATAGTGTAAATATTGTAAATATTGTATGATTATTGTAAATAAGTATGTTTAATAAAGGGCCCCTACTCTTTCTGACAGGAGCCATGAGCTCTCTTACATACTCCTGAGCTACCAGAACTGCAGACAGATGGGGTCTCAGTTTAACATCTTATCCGCAGGATGAGGTGGAGGTTAATACCTTTCTTAACAGGTCAGGAGCCCTCTCCATCTCAAAATTCTGCTTAATGGCTTAGTCAAACTTGTTAATTTAACAATTCTGTTCGCCAAACAATTAAAACTTCCTGAGCAACCCCAGTATTTGGTCTTCTTTGTTATATTAATCAGATTGAAGGTTATCTTAGTAACTTCACCACTTCTACTTCCACTTTTAGAAAGTTTATTTCCAGGAAGTGGTTAGAGAGAGACTGCCTGACTTTGGTAGAAATAGACCTGAAACACTTACTTCAACACTTGCTAATCTGCGACACCTTTACTGGTATTTCACTCAGGTACCTCATTAACTTGCTGCTGTCCAGCGACACTTGCCTTAACCTATAAGGGTAAGCCACAGTTACACTTCTCTTCAAATAAGTGAAACAACTGCTTCACTTTTCTGTGACATAAAATGGAAAATTTAGCACAAAACTCACATATCTTAGGTATATTCTTTGCCCTGGACAACATTCAGTCTTTATTTTTATCTTTTTCATTTACTTTCATTATTATAACACAAATATTCACAATAGTACTTTTCTTGTGTAGAATCAATGCAATTTTTTCCTTCAAAACTTGGAAAACTTGGTTTTGTGCCTTATTTGTCTTTTTCACATTAATATGTCTTAATATACTTCAGCATGATTTGTAATCAACTGAAATAAATAACAGTTAGTAACCCTGAAACTGTTTGGCATACTCTTGCTAGTTTACATACACGTGCATTTAAACATATTTGGTATTTGTTCCTTTGTCTTTTATGTCCCACACCTTTGGAAATTATTGTCTTGAAAGTTTTTTGAATCTCTTGCCTTGACAAGCTTCCCCAGGTCTTAATATGTCACTTTCTGAAATGAATTTTGAGATTGTTAGCTGAGTTCATCTATTTGCACATTTGACAACATGGCACACCTCCAAAAAAATTACTCAGGAAGCTGCAACAGCCATTGAAAAATGGATGTGAAACTCTCAGCTCATGCTCAACCCTAAAAAAAAAATCCACTCTCATGAAAACAAAATTTAAAGTCCTGTCTCTTGATACTACAACAATTAAAGTCACTTCTCTTAGCAAATTATTAGGGATGATAGTGGATGATAATCTTAAATTTGACCTGCACATACAAAATTGCATAAGAAAAACTCATCAAAAAGCAAGGGATGCTTTATAGAGCCCAAATTGTTCTCACTGGCACAACACTAAAACTACACTTGCCACTATTTATCTGCATCCCACAATTCTTTATGGTGCTCCCATCCTTACTAATCTTCAGGCATCACAAAAATCAAACCTTGAACAATGCTATAAAAAAGTTGCTAAATATGTAGCAAATGCACCTTTCAGAATCCATCACTGTATAGCCCTAAAAAAACTCAAATTGGTTGGAAATACCCCATTAACTAACATATACACAGCTTCTTAACACCTATAAAATTATCCAGAATCCATCTTTTTGTCTGGCACTAAATACCATTCAACACAACTATATTCCCAGTTTATCATTATGATCCAGTGACCAAAAACTCCTGTCTGTCCACAAACCTATCACATCTGCAGAGCATTGTCTGTACTCATACGACCTTGCTAAGACCTTGAACTCCTGGCCTGTATCCATCAGGTCAATACCCTCCCTCCCATTCTTCAAAACTATTCTGAAAAACGTTCTAGCCAAAAGCCGTCTCTGTTATTGGCCAGCACAAGGATACACTATATCCCTAAATGTGAACAAATACCTGTTCTTACCTTACACCTCCTTACTCTCCCTTCTTTGCTCACTTCCTTACTTCTATCAATTTCTCTCCCCTCACTTTCTCTCTATGTATAACATAAGCCTACTTCTCTTTCACTTCATATTGCAGTTCCTCCTTCTATTAAACTGACTTACCTTTAATTTCTCTAAAATTTTCCTAAATATGAAATCATTGTCATAACTTATATCTAGTCTTAACGAATGTTTTCATATTATGTCTAATTTAGTATAATTATGTAGACTGCAGTTGTTTTTTGTATTATTTTTAAATATTGTAAAATTATTGTTCTGAAAATGGGCCACTACCCAGTCAGACATTCCTGATAATCGAATGTCATTAAATAAAACAAAGAAAGACATTTTATTTTGCATAATTTGTATTTTGTATTTATGGTTACTTTATACCATGTTTGCCTTGAATTCTATGTGTAACTTTTATGATTTTTGTGGTATTTGTAATTTTTTTAATTCATTTTTTTTAATTTACAGTTTGATGTAACTGATGTTTTAATTAAAAATCATATCCTCCAAAATGTGGACAAAGACAAATGTAAGCAATGTGTATTATTGACTGGACTAAGGCAGTTTATTTTGTCCAGAACCCTGAACTCTTACAAGAGCTTATATAACTCAAACTTTCGCCCATGTCATGTGACATGTCAGAAATGGAAATTATTATTTATTCTTACTAAGACCAAATTGGTCTAGGTGTCCATGAAAGCAATCTCCTGAGTTCACCACTTTTTTTTCTGTTAACATTGGGACCTCCTCACTTATGCTGACAGATATACCTGCCTAGTTCTTTGCAGAAAACATGGTCATGTTGTCATTTGAAGGATTACCCATTAATATAAGTTCAGCTTTGATGAAGCCATACATTCTGTAATCACAAAACATTAGTCTCAAGTTGTTGATATGTAACCAGTAACTTTATCACATGAGGGTACACTTCCAGAACAGCAGGCTAAGTACTACTTGGGATTCTGATTTGTCCAATGACTCCTATTTTCAGTTCATCATTACATATTACTTGCTGTACATGGGTTTTGTTCATTACCTACTACAAAATATTATATCTACTTACACTGAACAAAATCTAGCATTGTAGAAGTGTTATTCTAGCCATGTAATATGGATTCCTGTTAATAAATGCAGACATTGCAGGCTACAGGTTCTGCTAAAGAAGATCTGCAGATTTAAAATCTTATTTCTACACTTTGAGCACAACTGCATGACCCTTAATAAGGAAAAACTCCTTCCAGTTCTCCAAAGAAGCAGCAGAGACTCCTGCTCATTGGTTACTTTGTGTCCTTACCTAAGACATTCTTTTACTCTTGGTTACTTTCTCAATAATAAAGTGATTACTTACAGATTCTGCTCGCCAAGAAGAAGAAAACAGGCAGTAGCCACCACGCTGAACAGCTACAAAACTTTTATTTAAAACACAATTAAAAACACATACAATGAGCACTTTTGGGACAAGCCCTTCTTCAGATGACATACTCAAGTAACACTGCAGGTTTTATAGCTGTTTGACTACTAATCAGTACTGTACCCTCCTGTAAATCACCTCCCCTTTAGTTCTTATTTATACATTGTATAACTATAAATTTAAACTTATGATTCTCATGCTTAGAAATATGCTAGAAAAGTGCATTACATTCATGTCTTAGCCTAATTGATGACAAATGGTTCAAAATTCTATTTTTCAACATGCAGTTAGTTTTTCCTACGTAGAATGAGTTGCAATCCTGGCAGACTGCCAAATAAACAACATTCTTTGTCTTACAATCTGCATATAGATCAAAACAATACTGCTTCCCTGATATAGGATGTCTATATGATCCTGCTTCCTCAATATATTCCCATGCTTTGCAGCTTCTACATTTTCGTGTACCTGTACGCTGTGTAATGATACTCTTGTTCCTGCTTTTATGTGTCTTCCCTTCATGACATAATAAATCTTTTAGGTTTTTATTCCTTCTAAATCCAAATAGTGGTCTCTCCACCACCATCTTACCTATTCTTTCATCTGTTAACAGAATATTCCAGTTCTGTTTTATTATGTCACATATTCCCCCTATGTTGTTACTATATGTTAGCATTAGTCTCATATTACTGATCTGTGGGGGTCTAGACTGACTAGATACCCCACCCTGTTGTCTATGGGACAACCAGGGTGAAGATGCTGCATACTCAACAGTTGAATATGCAGCTTTACTAGATTGTCGTCAGTGTCACACAAGTAACTACTCTGTTGAAAATAGTCCAGGTAGCTAAAGTGTTGAAAGCTACAGCCACCTAGGTAGGAAAAAAAAACACCCTGAGGTAATGTAGGCATTAGTTTCCTAACAGTACATTACCAGATCCACCAGAGAGTATAGCATGGTGTAAGATGAGTGTTTCAAAACACCTCAGGTTATAAAATAGCTAGTAATAAAAAGAATGTCTGAGAGATTTGCATACCTGTGTGTACTGTGTATCTGACTGTTCATGTTTGATTTTTTTTAAATCACAGACAGAAGTAAATACTGCAAATGAAGAAAACAGAGAAAATAGTGTAATAAATGCTTGTATAAATACAATACAAAAATGATGAAGGGAAGAGATTGAATGGTTCATATGCTGCAATCATTGCAAGGTACATTTTGCTGAACCACCCACCCCAGGCCCCTCAGATCTTCCCATCAGGGCAACTTTGTGAGCAAATGGAAAAGGTTCAAGAAAAAGTGTCAGCTTTGTGTAGAAAGAAAAGAAGGCCAGAAAACATGTCTGAGTAACATCTAGCATGTTTTCTTCATTTATGTGGAGGAGGAACCATCAGAAAAAATGGTCAATAAATAATAAAAAAAAATTGCATTTTTTTATTTTAGAGGAATATGTACATAATTATAGCACTGAGATCAATGAAAATGCTGTCTTTATGGTGATTTTATCTACCCAACATTGACATGTTAAACTACTCAGTGTCAAATTAATATGCCCAAATCTTAATTGGTTGCATAACTAAAAGCAATATTTAACAACTATTAAGAAATCTATCTAGGAATAAAAATTTTCTTAACTATCACATTGACAAAACTAGGGTTTTCCTGCTCGCTACACATTGTTGAAATCTTTTAATTAGTATTAAACATCACGGTATCATCTTTAACATAAGAGTGAAATCAAACTGAGCCATGAAAAAATGTGCTTGCCACACTCAGTCAGCGGACATTATGATGCAATACATTACATATTTATGAAAATAGACTGCAATCCCATCCTCAATATCCCAAATAAGTCTGGCCAGGATAATCTCAATTAGTTTTGTATTATTGACTCCTTCACTCAAGATCACATACAAGTAAAACACCAAAATACATGCAGATTAGAAAATAATAAAATTACAGCGTTGATAAAATAAACATCAGAAAAAGATATACAGCTTAAATTTCAAAACTTACCCTAGCCATTAAAACTCTGGGTTATATAAAGTATAGAAATGTATGCCTGTCCTAAACAAATCTTCCAGATCTAAGTATGAAATTATCTCATTTTCATAGGATGAAAGCAATAATAAGGTGGTCTTTAATTACATCAGAAAAGTGAGAGGAAAAATTGTGAATGCAGTATGGTATTAATAAGCAATGAAGTGATCACAGGGGACACAAATTCACTTTTTCTGGCAAAAATATTAATAAATCCCATTTTTTCTCAGTATTGAAAAAACACTGGATTTTCACTGAATTGGGCATCTTGGCCACAAAACTAGTTAACCACAAGATGTAGTTCTGCTCATGCTTGTTGTTTATAATATTGTCAGCTTGCATTATTGAGTGTTCTGTGCTTAGAATCTGTTTTAATTTTAGTTTATCTTGATGCAGAAAAAAATTACAATGAAATCACCATAACACGAAATTAATTTAAAATCACAAGTGCATTTCCTGGACTTTATCTCATGAAAACATAGTTTCATTTTTTTTTTTTTTGAAAACTGAAAATCAGTGTCCCTGGTGATCACCCAGACATAGGATTTAGCAGAACTGTAGCTAGGTTAGCTGATGCCCTGTACAGTTCTCTAAGCTAGCACCTCCCTCAACTTTGAAGTTGGAGACCCAAAAAAAAAAAAACAGTATTGCTGTGGGATGGGGGTTGGCATAATGCTTAATGTGTTCACCTTACTATCACAAGGTATAAGGTTTCATTCTCCTCTTTGAAGGGAAATTGGCTAGACTTAAAATGGCCCTATTCAATACAAGACGGGAGGCTGTGCACGTAGAAACGAGTATCAGATCAGGATCTATTTGACATTTAGAGGTGGGGATTCATCCTTAAACTCCATGTTTGGTCAGTTCTGATGATGTCTGACAAACGAGACGAAAGCGCTTAACCTGGTGGAAATATTAATGTTTTGTAGAGCTGCTTTGACTGACTGGCTTTGTTTTTTGTTTGTTTTTTCTTCTAATTGTATTTTTTCCAAGCCTGGATACTTGTGAAGTTTTGCTGTTTAGAATTCACATGTGTAGAATAGATGGGAACACTTATTCATTCCCAGCTGTCTTGACAATGAAATAATGGCAGTCCACACGTCATAAGATACTGAAAAAGAGCTTAGTTTAATTGACAACAGTATAACTTTTTGGGATTTCACTGTTGGAAAACATGGAGAGCAAATTGTTAAACTGATAACACACACACACACACACACACACACACACACACACACACACACACACACACACACACACACACACGCACTTCTTGAGTTCAAAATAAGTACAATTGTTTTAACAATATTTAGCAATCTCAAAGCAATCAGCAAGTATACATTAACTGATCATATGCACTGTCCTCAGTAAATTTCATATTCAGAATGCCACAACAATTAAAATCATATGTATTTCATATGAAAATATTTGCCAATAAAGTAATAGTCATTATGCTCAGCCTCTTTTGCTGCATGCCATTTTAGTTTTTCTGTTTTGTGTCAATCTACTGTTGTGTGGCTTCACTATCGATATATTGCATTGGGACACATAGTCTTAATAACACCAGCATTCCTAATTTTACAGTCTGTATGCTCTCTATGTGATTTTTGAGGATCAACATATTTTGGTGTAAATGGGCAGGATTATTGCTAGTTCTTTTCATTTTGAATACTTAATTCTTCTTTTAACTGCATCACCATTAGTATAAGCACTATACGGTCATTCTCTGCAAGAAGTATTTATAACTGTATTCTGCCCACTTCATTTACTCTTACATCTTGTAAAAGATAAGGACATTTTCCTCTTTAGTACTTTTTTACCTTCCTTATATCCCCTAATTTGTGAATTCACAGGTCTTCATAGTGCAGTAATGTGGAATGAGACATATAACACGTGTGAATGATTCTGCTAGATCTTATTGCTAATCTTGATTGTTGTAATGGCTGCTGATGGAGGGATCAAATCTAAAAAAGTCAACAGCAGAAAGTCAATTATAATATGCTAACAAGTAGATGGTAAAAATGCATTTTTTGCAAGTGAAGCTTTCCTGCACCCATACATCTCTTCAGCATAAACACTTGTACTCTGGAGGTCACACAGCTGCAAGAAAAAAAGACATGCTACTTTCTCAATCTTATACAACCATAGACTGTTAAACATATTAACCTTATAGTCCTTAATGTCAGAAATTCACTGATCCAGCTTTACAGAATTTTCAGCAATCAGCAATTGTAAAGGAAACCTGATCGTTTTTTCCCTATGTCTCCTGATTGATCATTCAGCTGAATTGACATTTACTGATCTTATCCAATTTGATTTGTTAATCCTGGAGGAACATTGTTCCATTCTGGACATTTTCTAGCAATGATTCAGACCAAGACACATTGCCCACTCAAGCATAGCTGAAAAGTTAAATAAACTTGGAATAAACCTCTACAACATCCACTAGATTGTCAACAGGCACACAGATAGGACACCAAACACGCATACAGATAGGACACAGGCAATCAACATAGGGGAAGCTACCTCCATAAAGAGACAAGTCACCAGCTGAGTCCCCAGGATTTAGTGCTGAAACCTATTCTGTTTGGCATTTACTTCTCCTAAGTAAAAGCCAATAGCAAAGGGCTCTGGCTGACTATATTTGCATATAGTGTAAGCTAGAAGCAATCATTGAATCCCCAAATGACTCAGAATCCTGCAGGAAGGTTTGTCCCAAACAAATAACTAATTTATTTGACATTTGTTGACAGGGAAAGTCAGACTAGGCTAATTCCCTTTTTCAGTGGAGGCCGGGGGAGAAAAGTTCCACAGAAGAAACAATTGCACAGTAATATTTCTTAAGCTCACAAACAAACAAAAAATGCATAATTACAGTTTATATACTTCATAGAAAGAAAATCATATAAAAAGTGTCGGTAAGTAATCACACAATAGGCATTATCATATCCTTTGAGAATTTATCTATCCCAGGGAGCTACCACATTGACAATACATCCCTAAGAACTGATACAGTTGTTCAGGATTCAGGAACTTATGTGGACAGTGACCTAACTTTTGAACAACGTGTCCACTACTGTAAGAAAGTCATTCTATGTTGCATAGCTTGTAAACAAAGGGATTATGCCTAGATCTAGAGATGTTTTGTCCACCTTTAGACCAATCATTTAGCATAATTTCTCCTTTGGCTTGTATCTGTCCAGACATATGCAACAACTGGAGCACTCATAGAGATATCTTACTAAAAATATACCATGCTTAAACAATTTACATGAACCAACTCAAAGCCCTGTCACTGTACTCAGTATACCACAGACTTCTAAGAGGTGACCTGTGTTTGACATAGAAAGCATCCTCCAACCCAATATTGATGGACCTACTGCACATTGGTAAGTCAAACTGCATTAAAAATACTCGATCCAGGGATGCAAACCTCTTCTCCATCATCAACAGAATGGGGTGAAAGAGGACGTATAGCTCAAAGAAAATGCCACTGCTCTGAAACAAACTCTCCATCCACATAAAATAAAGGTAATCCCTCTTCATTTTCAAGTGTAATTGGGATATATAGATGGGTAATAAAGAATTTACTCAAGAACTACCCCCTATACTACTAATGGAAAGCCAGCTCCTAAATGATTTATCCCACTCATGGGTCTCCTCAAATTACTATAAAGAGGTACAAACTCTGCTATTTTTTTAATGTATTTAGTACAATGCTTTTCCTGCATGGCTTATTATATCGGAAAGATGATTAGACATTTGGTTGAGTGCATTTCTGAGCATAACTATGCTATTAAAAATAAAGATTATGTTAATTCTCTAGCCGTGCAGAGTATATATTGCACCTCTTTTAACAAGTTCACATTTTAGTTAATGAACAACCAATGTTGGATGTTAGAGGGAGAGAGTTTAACAAATTTTTTTACAATTAAAAGTATTGTTTTTGCACTCAAATTTGGTAGCTATGTTTCCACCTTAGCTATGAGGGAAATAAAATAAATCTGTCATTATTTTTATATTATGTGTTTTGTTAGAATGATTGTTTAAAGTAAGTTGGTCTTTATATATTTTTCTGGCGAAGTTTACATTATTAAAGATGAAAGAAAGCATACAAAATACTACAGTGTCTTGTGTGGATTCACAACAGCTTTTGGTTGAGTGGTAATTAGTTTGCTCTGTGGACAAGAATTTTAGTCTGTTAATTTTTAAGATTTCCCGGGCATAGCCATTTAACAGGAACCTTGTGGTGTGCAACACTTATTTTCAATCAGAACATTGCTTCTTTTGCATTATTTTACTTAGCTGCTACGTCTTTTCTATGCAATCCCCATTCATTCCCTGCTACCAGGTACTATTTAATGCAAGCCTATAGTAAGCAGCAGAAGTTTAGCTAGAGTGGAACAAAGGGAGTAGCTATCCTGGGTGCAAGGTGTTGGAGGGTGCAGTCAGCAAATGCTGATGATTGCTGGTGCAGATTAATTTCTGTTATGGCTTTTCTAAACGCTGGTACACACGGGTATGCTTTCAGTACTGAAACACTTTGCTTTAGCACTTAATGAGTAGGTTATCTTGTAGCAAAATGCTTGCTCTGACTACAAGCAGTATGATACAGTTTTTAAAGTAAAGGACCTTTTTTTGTTGTTTCTTATTTTTTTTTCTCCTCAATTTAGAGTGATGGGTGCTAGATCAAGGAGCAGCACTGGACATTAGATAAGCCAGTTAGAACTCTGGTATGCAACACTGTTTTGCAAGGTTTTCCAGGCATGGCAAGATATTGCAAGGCTGTATGACCTGGAAACCCTGTGCTGTGCTATGTTTCATTCAGAGCATTGCTTCTTTTATGTTGATTTATTTTGCTGTTACTTCTTTTTTCTTACTTACCCTTCTGTCCCTGTGTTTCAGGAGTCTGCTGCTTAGCATTATGTAAAACATACTCAGTGAGCAGTTTTGATTGTGTGAGTAGTCACACACACCACAAAGATACAAGGTTGCAATACAAGTTGGCAAAGTAGGCAAGCAACAGAATTTATCAGTAATTAAAACAGTTTAGTTTGCTTCAACCTCAAATGATTCCTTTCATTTTCACTAGCTATTTGTTCTGTTGCTGTTTTTAGTACCACTGCACAGCAGAAATACACAAAAACAGGAGATTTTATGAGTGTTATATAGGAGCTGCTTTTAAATCCAAAAGCACAAATGCCACCAGAGTATTTATATATATCTTATTTACTTATTGATGTTTGATTACTGTGAAAAGTCCAACTGGGAAGACCCCCATTTTCAGCAGGGGCCTAGGGAGAAAAGCTCCAAATTATTATAAAAATAAAGCCTTAGCAAACTTGTACGAGTACAGACAGTGCTCAGCAGATTTTCTAGGTTTGTAGATGGAAGTATTTGGTCACTGGATCGTAATAACTGACTAGGAACATAGTTGTATAGAATGTTTTTTTTTTAGTTCTGGACAGGCAGATGGATGCTGGATAATTTTATAGGTGGTAAAAGGTTCTGTATATGTTAGTGAATGTGACAGTTCTAACCAATTTAAGCTTTTCAGTGCTATACAGAGGTGGGTTATGAAAGAAAGGCCTATGTGCTGCAAATTTCACAACTTTGTTATAGCATTGTTTAAGTTTTAATTTTTCTGAAGCCTGGAGGTTAGTAAGGATGGGAGCATAAATTAGAAGAGTGGGGAGGAGAAGTAGTGGCAAGTGTCATTTTAGTTGTGTTAGTGAGAAAGTTTTTGGCTTTGTAAAGCATCCCTAGTTTTTGTTGAGTTTTTCTTATGCAATTTCCTATATGCAGGTCAAATGTAAGATTAACATGCACTATCACCCTTAATAGTTTTCTATGAGAAGTGACTTCAATGGTTGTATAATCAAGATAGAGGACTTTTTTTTCCATTAGAGAGGCATTTTGGGGAAAAAGTAGTAGTTTGGTCTTTTTTGGGTTGAGGATGAGTTGTGAGTTATGAAGCCATGTTTTAGTGGGTGTTAAAGCTTTCTGAGTAATTTTTTGGGGTGTACCATGTTGTCAGATGTGCAAATGAGGGTGGAATCATCTGCTTGTTGTTTGGAAGTATAGAAGACATTGATGAACATGTTAATGATGAGGGTACTGAGGATAGAGTCTTGTGGTACACCGGTGTTGGCTGAGATGTAGGGGGAGAGCGTGGAGTGACATTTTACTGATATGTATTGGACATGTAGCTTTTGAACTACAGAAGGGTGGGCTGAGAGAGACCTAGTGAGAACAACTGAAGTGGAAGTTTGCTGTGACAAACTGTGTTGAAGTCTTTAGACAAGTCTAGAAATAAGAAGGAGACTAGTTTGCCATTATTTCTAGTTTTATTGACAGTATCTATACAGGTTAGAAGGCAGCATTAGTACTATGGGAAGGATGGAAGCCATGTTGTGTAGGGGAATGGAGTTCATCCTGCAGGAGATAGTCTAGCAATTGTTTTGGAATATATTTTCAAGTATTTTGGTGAGGGGAGATAAGATTGCTCTAGGTCTAAAGTTATTGATATATGTTAAATTTCCTCCTTTGTGCAGAGGGATAGTAAGTGACTTTTTCCAGAGAGAGGGGACATGGTATTCCTTGACTGACCTATTTATAAAGATTGGGACAGGGTAGATGATGCTATTGGCTGCTGTTTTTAGGTACTCGCTTGGAAGGTCAGCAGCTGAAGAACAGCATGGTCTAAGTTTGTTTAACAGTAGCTTTATATAGGATGTGGGCACAAGTTTGAAAATAAAAGTAAATGTAGTGATCTGTGGCTGCTGGGCAGGGTTGGGATAAGATGTTGAAGAATCCTTGGTTAGAGATGTTATACTATCTATAAAATAAGAGTTGAACTGTAATGCAGTTTCAAGTGGTGAGTTATCAGGAGAGGGGTTTGGGCTGAATTTTTGGCTGGGATACAGGATTTCTTTAATGCATACCCAAAATCGTTTAGAGCTGTGTTTTAGGGTTGTACTTAGTATTATTCTGAAAATTATTATAGTATAGTTTTTTGTCTTCATTTATTTGTTTTTTAGTCCAGTTGCAAAGCATTCTGAAGTTTTCAAGATATTGTGGTGTTTTATATTTTTGCCATTCTTTACATGCTTTTTCTCTGTAGCATTCTACTGTTTTTGGATAGCCAAATTGCATTATTTGTTTTCAGCCATTTCCTTATCAGAGGTGGAAAGTTATTTATGATATTTAGAAAAGTTTTATTGAATTCAAATACAGCATTGTCTAAGGGGATGATTTTTAGGAAGTTCCAGTTAATAAATGATAGTGAGGTAGCAGAGCTCCTGCAATACCAAAGTCAGATGTAGTGACCACAGGCTATTAAACACCGATAACATTCTCAGTAAGCTTGTAGGTGTAGGGCCTTGTGGCAGAGCTCCTGCAATACTTTTGGTCAGATGTAGTAACAGTAGGCTAATAAACAATGATAAAGTAGTTTGATCCTCGCATATTGACTGCTTTAATATGTAATGCCAGGGATGATAATAATTGGTATAACTTTACCTCTGCACAGCACTATGAGCTGTTTTACTTAGATCATAATACAGTTTGAACATTGCTTGCTTCAGACTATTTAATGCTGCACTCATGCTTCCACAAGTAAATACCACTTATTTTATACTTTTAGTTGCATTAGAACATTAATAAAGTAATAAAGCAGTTCAGGGCATGTTTAGTAAGTTTTCTGACATCTATATGCATATATTTCCAACTCTACCCTTAGTCCTAACATTCGACTAGTGGATGCCCTTTGTCTAACAACAATACTACTAAGGAAGACAGACACAGAAAACACACACACACACACACACACACACACACACACACACACACACACACACACACACACACACACACACACACACACACACACACACACACACACACACACGCACACACGTGCGCACACACGCACACATGCGCACACATACACACACACACACACACACGCAAGTGCGCGCACACACACACACACACACACACACACACACACACACACACACACACATACTATAACTCTAACCTGCAAACAATCATGTATGCACACTTATACACACTTAACCATAATATTGAAACTTCTGTTACAAGTTAAAGTATGGCATTATTTCCAAAAATATAATATTCACCCTTTCAAAGATCTCTGTCCTCAACAATCTAAACATTTAACCAGTCCTGACACACACAGAAACATGTGTTAATTGTAGGTAAGTTTGACCCAATATATTGTAGCCACAAATATTTATTTCTGTACATATGGAAGTATATCTGGGTTCACTTCACTCTTCTGAATTATCCATTCATTGAAAGATTAAAGTGTTTGGGAATCAAATGAGCACATTCTTTCTCAATTTCTGGAGATATCAAAAGGAGGATAACAGAGTTTATGATTAGGGTTTTTAATGATGAAACATTCAGATATAAGCAGAATGTTAGCACTGGGGCTGAGAGTTGTGTCTGAATCTTTGCAGGTTAGGGTTACACTAAAGGTTAGGGAATGTGATAGATACAGTATTTTGTTTGTCTGTGTGTGTGTGTGTGTGTGTGTGTGTGTGTGTGTGTGTGTCTTGTGTAGTGGTAATGTTATAGAAAGGGTTTCTGCTATGGTAAGGTATATAGCTGTGGTTTGGGACATAGACAAGGTTAAGATTAGTATGCATAAGTAAGGTGGTGTGGAGGGCAGAGGTTGAGATCGAGACCCTGGTATATTTAAAGCAGTACAAAATTATCATCATAACTATATTGAATATTTTACATATTATCTTATCTAATTATAAGAAAAAATTGAAACTAGCTGGTGCATAAAAACAGATTCATATTGGCAGTACTTCTGTGCAAGTGCATCATTGATCATTTAGTCTGTTCTTAGTTTGATAGTTAATCCATAGTCCTAGAGATGTGCAATATTATTTATTTTCCCATATTCAGTTTTATTATCAGTTATGCAAATTTAAGGCTGAACATAGACCAACATCATCTCTTTTTAGAGTATTTATTTAATTAGGTTTAGTATGATCCCAGGACTACATTAGATGGATTTGCTTACCAAGAACTAGATTAAGGTTACTATTCTGTGAATTCTTAACTAAGGCTACATTTACTGATTTCATGAATACAAACTATATTTCTTAGCTAGTTTCCTTATTCTTCATGAATACCTTTGGCTTTGTTACAAAAACATTGACGTTTTATAGCCTCTGGTAACTCTAACCATGAGGCATCGCACATCACCATTCCTAATGCATATAAAATATGCTAAAACTACTGCTTATGGTTACAAAAAAAGCCTAAAACTAAAGGGCTTCATTGCCTGCATTGATGGCATTAACTGTCATGAGAAAGTTCTTTAGGGAAAGGTTCCTGACCCAGAGACTCCTCAGACTCTGGAATAGACTGCCCATACATGTCAAGCAGAGTGCCTCTTTAGCCCTCTTCAAAAGGAACCTTGATGATTGGATGGGAGATAGGAAATTCACCCCAGGGATCATGTCAGTCGCCCTGCTAGACAGGGGTCCAGGGAAGAAAATACTGTTTGAAGAAATAGCCAGGGAATTGTTATGGCTAGGCTTGTATAGGCCCTAGGGCCAATAGTCTAGTACTAACCTATGAACCTTTGAACTTATGAGTGATGCACAAGATGTGGTAGGGGTGATATAAGATGGAGGATGTGGGTCAGGATGCATCAGATAAACATAACAGAAAGAAAGAACCCAGTACCTAGAAGGCATCTTTACTGCCATGGTGAAATACCTACCTCAGAAGAATAGGTAGGATCAAAAAGAAGAGTCCTGACCAAAGTGTCCCCCATTACCATGCTCCTCATTCCCTACTCATGACCCTCTAATCCTAGCTCTCATTCCAACCCCAATCTTGGAATATATTCCTATGAGCTTCATATTGGTCATCACCCTCTAATCCTAGCTCTCATTCCAACCCCAATCTTGAACTGTACTCCTATGAGCTCCATATTAGTCATCACCCTATAATCCTAGCTCTCATTCTAGCTCCACTCTTGGAATATATTCCTATGAGCTTCATATTGATCAGACCTCTGCCCAGCTTCACCTTTTCTTCACTATTTTAGATTACTAAAAGAACACTTCCAATGTTTGTACACCTAAGAAAAGGTAGAGAAATGAAGCAAGGGATCTAGTTAATTTGATCAATGAACCAGTTTGTAAAAAACCCATATGGTCGAGACCATATAATTGAGAATTTAGTTCAATGATCAACTATAAGAAGCCAAGCAACACCCACAACCAACACCAGTAATGTTTCCATGTGGAGGCCTGTCACCCCACACCCTCTGCTAATTATGCATACCAACTCTGAGATTACACAACAGTGGGCAAAAGGAGAAATTCCTCAATCCCTACTGTACTACGATCTCAGTCAGAATGGTTTAAGAAATTAAATGATCACCCATATAGTCTCAACTATATGGGTTTTGATAATGTGGTTCATTGATCAAATAAAGGGTCCTACTAGAAGACATACATTGTATGTCATGCTTCACAATATGGCATTATGTAAATGAGTGAAGCAACAGGCCAATATCATAGCAGTACCTGCCATAGAAGTTGCAGTTGCATCAGACAGACATAATGTAAATCAGGAGAGGAACTTATGGCAACAGAGGCACAGCAGAGGCATTGAAGCACTGACAAAGGAGTGATGTTTGGTCCACAGCTATGGACCATGACATACACGACAAAGAATAATATGATGCATGTTGTATCTCACCCAGACTTTGCATGGCACTGCTTTATTTACTTGTTTGTGTTTATTTACACATGTTAACCTGGTGGATATACTGTTATGAAGACATTTTTCAGGTACAACCTTAGTTAATAACGCAGAGTAAAGAGTGTGCCAGCATCAAAGAAAACATTTACAAAACCATGGATAAATATAGCAACTGAAAAAAAATTAAATAGATCTCAATATTTTATGTAAAGTGAATTGCAAATACTTTGTCTTCATCGTGTATACAAAATATCTATGAAATATAAATGAAGCCTATAGTGAAGTGAAACTGTAAATATAATAGTGAGTTTTAAAAGGGGAAGAATCCAGTTGACAGTTCAATGCAATAATAGAAGAGAAAAGCAAGGAAACAGAGAACAATATGATATGAAGTTGGGAGTAGGAGGTGTCGGAGTAGAACGTTCAGGGAAAATAATGGTGCTCTCGATAAGAGCCTAGTGAAGTTTGTCACTGAGTGGAATGTTGAAAGAAAATGGAACGAATTATAAATTCCAAACGACTAATTCAACTTAATTCTAAAAAATGTACGATAATAAGTTGCTTGTTGGAGCATAAATGTGTTACAGAAACTGTTCTCACGGGATTTCAGGTCCCGAAGGGCCATACTATCACCCCAGCTGTAAATTGTCCCACCTTCAACCATACTTAAAGTACCGGGTCCTGTCCAACATCTTGTTCACTCTACCAACACATCAACCCAGGCACATTAGCTCTAGAGCCAAACACTACCACAGACTTATAAACAAATTCCTGAAGCTTATCACTAAGTATAGACCTAGCCTAATACTTGGTGGTGATATTCACCCCAACCCTGGCTCATCAGATATACACACCCCCTCTACTTGTAACCTAAGCTATAAACCTACAATTAATAGACCAACTAACTCTCTCCTAGCCTGTCATCTCAATATTAGAAGTATTAATAACAAGGTACATGAACTGCATGCACTCCTGGCAGTCCACTCCCCTGAGATTCTCTATTTATCTGAAACCTGGTTAAAACCTAACACTACAGATGATGAAGTGCTACCAATCGGTACAACATACACAGGCTGGATCATGTTTCCAGGAAGGCGGGTGGGGCAGCTATACTGCATAAATCTGTTTTGAATGTGACCATAGATGTAATACAACCACCTCAGATTAATAACTCAAAAGATTCTTGCCACCAAATTGCAGCTTAATAAAAGTAAATGCATTAATATCATCTGCATGTACATTCCCCCAGGTAACAATATAGCTACACTTGAAGACATCCTGCACTGGCTATCATGTCACTACCCCCAAGAAACCTTACTACTCAGAGATTTTAACATAAACTGGGGCACCTGTTCCTCAGAATCCCCAACCATCCATATTAACCTGCATGCATTTACACAAATCATATCCTACCACGATAGGTAAACCCAACCAAAAAGAAAACATATTTGACTGGGTGCTCACAAATAGTCACCTCCAACTGTACACCTCTGGTACCCTCCCAGATGACCTAAGCGATCACATTCTCACATATATAATTAAGCACAAAGCCATTAACCCCCAACAACCCTTACTCAGAAAAGTTAGAAACAAAATAAGCTTTGACCCTGCCAAATTCCAACAGGAACTAAACTCATGTAATTAGTCTATTTTAAAACACCTCCCCTTAGAAGAGGCAGTTCTATACTTTAACAACAAGTTCCTTGAGATCCTTGATTTGCATGCACCTGTTCGTTCAAAGAGAACAAAAGCTAAAACTGCACCATGGCTTTTTAAAGAGTCTAGACTCAAAATTACACTTAGAAACAAAGCATGGGCTTTATGGCATTCTACTAAAGACCCCCAAGATCACATTAAATACAGGCAATCTAGGAACAAAACTAAAAAATCCATTTTACAAGACAAAAAACTATACTGCTGTAATTTACAGACAGTAAATCAAAATAACCCTCAGAAGTTCTGGGCAGGTTTGAATAATCTACTACATCCTGGACAAACTTCTATCCCTAGCCCCACTACTACTATTGATAAACCCCCTGTGGATGTTTCAGATAGTTTTAACCAATTCTTTACTGAGACAATTCAAGCCTTAGCTAGCCAATTACCTCCTAGCTCCCCTGGCCCTGAAAGTGCCACCCCTAGAAACCTACTTCCGTTCAGCTTCCAACCAGTTGCCAGGTCACTTATCCGTACCTTGATCAAAAAATTAAAACCCACCACACTCTCTGCTGATCAACTCCCGGCCGAGTACCTACAAAATCAGCTGATTCTATTGCTTACCCTGTATCAATACTAATTAATCAAACCTTAGTAGAAGCTAAAATTCCCACCATCTGGAAAATATCCTATGTAATCCCACTTCACAAAGGAGGCAGCTCTACTGAATTCTCCAATTATAGGCCAATAGCTATACTCTTTCCACTTGCAAAGATTATGGAAAAATGTATTCATAGACAACTCATGCACCTCCTAATCCAGAATCACCTCATGGCAGACACCCAGCATGGCTTCTGTCCTCATCACAGCACTACTTCAGCCCTACTAGCCTTTACTAATACCATAAACCATAATCGTAACAATAATTATATATCTTCAGCCCTCTCCTTGGATCTTTCCAAGGCATTCGACATGGTTGATCACCAACTTTTAATCCACACCCTGCAAACATTCTGTCTAGATACTAAAGCCCTTCAGTGGTTTAAATCCTACCTGAATGGGAGACAGCAGGCTGTTCTTTGGCAGAACAAACTCTCTAACCTACTACCTAACACCCTTGGAGTACCAGAAGGCTCTATACTAGGGCCCCTGCTGTTCTCCATCTTCATTAACGACCTGTATGCTGTCATCCCAAAAGTAAGCTGTATCCAATACGCTGATGACTCTACCCTGATTTGCCCAGCCTCATCTCCAACAGACTAATGGTCAGCTACCCAGACCACCTTTAGTACAACAGAAAACTGGCTTTATGAACATTGTCTGATACTAAATCCCAAAAAAACTAAAATACTGTTATTTTCACCAACGCATATGTCTACTGCTTTTTCCTTTACCATAAATGCAAATGATGGCACAATAATCTCCCCTGACCCTTCTACAAAACTATTAGGTGTCATTATAGATGATAATCTAAAATTCGACCTACATGTCAACCAATCAATCAAAACCATCAATAAAAAATTAGGGTCACTTTACAGAATAAAAGCCTTCCTAACCCCTCCAGCTAAAATTGCCATAGCTCACTTTCATCTTCTTTTAACACTTCTGTATGCATCCCCTCTACTCTCTAATTTAAACAAGACTGTCCTTAACAAACTCTCTATCTGCTACAACCACATTTCCAGGTTTGCCAATGTGCTGCCTTTTAGGACATATCATTGCATCAATCTAAACCAGTGTGGGTGGCTTGAACTACCCAGTCTAATCCAGTATAACCAACTGATTATGGCCTATAAGATCCTTCATAATCCGGACAATACTCCTGCGCTTAAAAATCTTATCAACCCCTATAACAATCCTCGACTGCTTCGATCCTCTAACAGACTACTAATTCAGATGAGCAAAATTAACAACACAGCCGGTGACTCTCTCTTTGCAAAATCTGTAGGTAGATCCTGGAACTCACTTCCAGCTGATATTACTTTACTTTCCACCCTAGGTCAATTTAAAACTAGACTCAAACAACATCTGGCACTAAACTGGCTATGTCTTTGTATCATGCCTGGCTAACTCTCTTCTAGAATCTGTAAAAATCTGTTAATCATTTTACTCTGTAATTTAATCCTGACTTTCACTCGGGACTACCTCTAACCTGTGGAACTTGTTTATTTTGAATGTTTATGTAATCACTGTAAATATTCTATTTGTAATATGTCATGTTGTATCTGTTTACCTTGGAGCGTTTTTCCCCGGCCACCGCTGAAAATGGACATGCATCCAGTCGGACTATCCTGGTCAACCAATGTAAAATAAAATAAACAAATGAAATAAATTAACAGTAGTTGTCATAGTAATGGCATTGATAGCTCTGATTTTTTTTTTTCATGGATATCCTGAAATACAAGGGGGTGGTATTTGATCTATTACTTTGTGTTAATTTATTACAGTGTTCTGGTGTGAGTTTGACAATAATGTCTTGGTTACTACAGTTTGTGTGCATGTATGTGTGTGTGCTTACAAGAAGATTGTTGTGCATGTTTTTGAGGGAGAAATCTGAACTTTTAAAGTGCAGGAATTAGTTGAGCGGGGGGCAGTAGGGCTTGTTTATGAGACTGTAAGGTAGGGTATCGAGCTAGAAAGATGCTTTGGCATCTATGGGGAGCATCCCTCTCAATCTCTTAGTACAAGAAATCTGGACAAAACAAAACATATTGGGGGGGGGGGGGAGTCCAAAAATAGGGACACATTTTAAATGTTGCTTTTATAATCTCAGAAAGGTTCTAGAATAAAAATTGTTGCCTTAGCATACATATTCTGAAAAATGTGAAGTCTGAAACCCAAATGTCTGTCATTATTTAATGTTTTCTATACGCAATGATCTGTCAGAACATCACACATTTTATGAGAAATAGACCAAAAATATGAGGCAATAATCTGGGCATTCTGAGAAAATCTGGATACTTGAGATGTAAGATGGGGAGTCAATTGCATTCAGTACTATTATGGTAATGATGTTCCTGTGATAGTTTAAGGTGTACAAAGCATAATATTTTACTTTCTGCCCTTTACAGGATGTGAGTGTTCTGTAGGAAATATAAGGCAATCACTGGTAATGAGTATTCTAACATGAGTATTAGTACCTTAATTGCTATGACTTGTCTGGATTCTTTGTTAGCAGATAGGAAGTACTGTATGTTATTTTCAGCTATATTAGTATATTTTGTGTCTGAATATGCACATGAAGCAGGAGGGAGTGTAACTGATCTGTGTTGGTGTCAAATAATTTTTCTTGAAAGATGAGTGACATTTGCTGTTGACAGGATCAAAATTCTTTAGAGATAGGGCAGATGCCACCCTTTAATTTGTACTGAATAACATTGCTGCAAATGTTTTTGTGTTTAAAGTTAGCTTTTTGAGTCATCCAATTCCAGAGTAACATAAAGTCTTTTTGTAGGGATCCTATTAATTAAATGCTGGCGGCAGTGATTATTGTGATGACATTGGTATTTAAGGTCAGTAGCTCCCAAGGGAGATCACTGATTAATATTGAGAAAAGCAGGATGCCTAGAAATGAATCATGGGGAATCCCCATATTGAGTAGAAGAGGGCTGTGGGTAGTAGACCTGGTGCCCATTGAGAAAGTTTTATTGCTAAGATATTCCTAAAACCAAGTGCAGACTTCCTCAGAGAAACTGCATTTCTTGAATGTATATAGTAGCACATTATGGGTAACATACTCAAATGCTCTTATGAGGTCAGTAAACAAAACATCCATGAGTTTTCCTTCCTCAGTGTTATTGTAGATGGCATTTGTAAGAATAAATATAGCAGTAGAGGTACTGTATTATGGTCAAAAGCTGTGTTGTTTGCCTGTAAGTATAACATATTATTTGATAAACTGCAGGATTTGTTTGTAAAGAATTTTTTTTCAAATGCCTTGGTAATTGGATCAAGGTTGGTTATTGGATGATAGTCATCAGTGGTTCGGTGGGGTTGCAATCTTGGGCATCAGGGATAGTGAGAATATGTTGGCCAATTTTAGAGGTTTGGGGGATAGACTTTGTGCTACTGATAGTTCAAAGATGTGTGGTGGGGCTTCTAATAATTTTATGCCTAGAGTTACTATGAGAGAGCGCATTATGTACCAGTTGACTTAAGAAGGCATTTTGTTGAATCTTCCCTAACCTTTTTTTTTGGTGACTTTAAATTACAAGTAAGGTAGATCATATAGTTATGTAGTGGTTCAAAAGGTGGGGAAAAACACTGATAGACCACATTGTGCATCAGACATCGCCATACACACAAAGATTAGGAGGGTGGCAGAGCACAGTCATCATCAATTGCGTAGATTGATGGACCATGTGACAGGTGACCACAGCACTAAATGCAGAGAAAATGTTATAGGAGAGCCCAGAAGCCACATACTCTGGGAGGTTGTGGAGAAGCAGGGATCACATCCTCCAGTGTTGGGATAATTTTGCCAAGACATGAACGTTTCTGGTGTCCACTGTGTTTAGTGTCAGGACAGGACCATTCAATGGCAGGGGAAGAGCCAGAACTACAGGACCATGTGCATGCACCCCAAGTAGGCATCCCATGTACTGCGCACGAGGAACAATGCCATCCATAACCTGGACAATGCCCATGGCCAGGATCAGGAGGTTTACAGGCAGTAGTGATGTCGTCACGGAAATGCTATGTGCAGTCTGATGTTGGACAGCCTGTGTCCATCCACCTCTCATCTGGAGCTTCTCATACCTATGTAGCACACAGTCTGTCTAGGGAGACCAGATGTCCGCATGGATGTACTAATGTAATGAAGATTTCCCATCAGTTACCCCAGAAGCACTGTTGTTTCCCTATCCCTTTTCCTGTACTTCAGGTTATTCTAAATTTGTTGCATTTCCTCCTGCAAGCATCAGATCTCACTCACCATCTCCATAATGCAGTATTTGCCACTGGACCTGTGAACTTCACGTCCACTGGTTGTTTCTGAGTGCCATACTAATTTCAGGGACAGTCCTGTAGTCATTGTGTCATGGCAGCCCCTTGCATTCTCACATACTGTGGGTTATGCCCACTTCAGCTTGCTAACTTTACTCCATGACAAATCTGAAAAATTACCTGTTATCAATTCATTTTTTGTGGATCTTAACAAAAAGACTGAAACATTATGAAGATTTTCAGAGTAATGCAGTATTCAATTGGGTATTGTGAGATTTGAAATGTGAGCTTTTGAATTTCATTAAATTATTGCTTGCTACTTAAAAATTAATGCTGTACCTCCAAAGCAAGTAGACAGAAAGAGAAACTTGACTTGTCAGCCTTTCAAAATGTTCAGTTTGCATTTCCCTTTAGAAATGACATAATGGTACTTCTTTAAAAATGATATACATGACACTCTTTCATAAGGATTATTCATGATATTGAAACATATCTACTGTTGGAATATGCTTACTGGCACATATTAGAATAAATCATGTAAACATCTCTCTCTGATAAAGCAATTCTTATGCAGATTACTTGCCCTTGCACTGCTCTCTGGGGTTATAAGTGTGTGGTGTGGTGGGTGTGTGTGTGTGTATACAGTGCCTAATGGTGATAACCAAAAATATAACAAGTTAGCTAAATGAAATGATTTCCATTTACAGTAAATGAGTCATTTTTGAAAGAAAAGATTCATTCTGTTGACATCATTTGAGGCTGAGCCTCCTTATAATCAGGAATGAAGAAATGTGAACTGTAGCCAGTCTCAGTTGACACTTCCAATTAAGCAAATACAAAAAATGTTTATAAATCTAGATTTCTTTATTGAAAAAAGATATTAAAGAGATGAGTGATTTGATCCTTTACAGTGCTTCATCAGACCGATCTCCAGTTTACATGGCATGCATTATTTGTATACTGCAACTCACAGTTCATTGCCAATTCACTTGAGTTGGGGTTATACACATATGCCATGGGCTGTTTGGCCAGGGTCTCATCTTTCATCCCTGTTCTGCATATCTACTCCTATTGACAGCTGATAGGTTACACCGTATGTGTTGTATTCCCATCCTATGTAGCTAGTGCCAAATTTATACAGTCAGTATAGATATATATATATATATATATATATATATATATATATATATATATATATATATATATATATATATATATATATATATATAGATATATTGTGACTTGCTATACATATTTATTAGTACATCAACTTATCTGTGACATGATTAGTAGATGTCATTTGCCATATATAAAATGGATAACTATAGGTAAGATTCACTAAACACTTAGACATCCAACTAAAAGACTTTAATAGCCACCCCCCCCCCCCAGCCCAGCCAGACTTTCTTTAAAGTGCAGAAACAACTTGTATTTCATATAGAGGAAAAAGTGGCAAGTGGCCCACTGGAAAGCAATACAGGAGCTATACTTGAAAAGAAGGAACTAGAGTGGCAGATTCACCAAATATATTACTACCACTTTGGACTGAGCACAAACTGTTCTATTAAATGCGTACTCGAATTTAAAAAAAACTGGACCATAGTAGCTTTTATTATCAGTTAGATGCATTTTCCAACACAGTCCTTCACTGTATGCTTTCATTTTAATTGTGATTACATTCACTTACATTAACAACTACAGGAATAGGATAAAAATATTAGGTAAATTAACATCATAAGTTTTGAAGCTTTTGTTTGTTTTTAGGTAACACTGCCCTCTGAAACAGCATTTTCTGTGTTTAATTTCAAAATGTATTTGTCAGTATTAGTAGTTCTAATAAGGATATGTTTTAAAACTTTCCTCCAGTAATTTTTACAAGGTCATCACAGGCCCACTTCACACAATAGACATCCAGCAAACAAGAGGGGATGACAAAATCATACAGAACACCATGCCCAAGAAGCAAAGAAACTTGGGAAATACAACAAAGCAATGCTAGCAATACCATCTAGGAGAATCACACCCTCCCCTTGATGGAGACCTCAGGTAACTCAGTCCAGCCTCTAATAACCTACACCGAATCAAAATCTGGAACAACTCCAAGATTCCACTGATGGAAAATGAAACAAAAGTGCTTGAAAGGGGATTACATTAATACCCAATAGCACAATCAACCTAGACACAACATTATCAACCTTAAGCTTTTCTGCAGGAAGATAAACTTGAAAAAAATGTTTTCCATGAAAACAGAATGAAATGCGGAGGTGTTATTTAGGATGATGATAAGGAAATAGCTTGAAGACAGCAGCTGTGAATCTAAATGGAAAAATCCAAGTATACTTTGCCGACCTATCCACCCAGCTATGTGGTCGTATGAGGAGAAATGCAAGAATGACATTTACAGAATTTTTACCAAGCCCTGCAAAATTAAATTTTATAATTTTTTTTTTGCAAAATGAATTGGAAGTACTAAAAAGGTGTAGAAATGACAAAAAGGAGGAGAGTAATGAAGGCAGGTAAAGGTGGTTTTATTTTCATCACTGATACTGATTCCTACAGACAGAAAACTGAGATGATTATGACAAATCAGGACTTTTACCAATCAGTGCATATTGATCTCATCATCCAAGCCTGCAAACTGGTGAGTACATGATTAGTTGCTCTTAACCCAGATTGTCTACTAAAAGATAATCAAGGTAATTTTCCCAGTCACCCAGCTACGAATACCCCATTTTTTTGACATCTGTAAGCCACACATAAATCTTGCTGACTCCCCCATACTGTCCAGTAGAAGGGAGCTCTTCTATGGAGCCCATATCTATTTATTGAGAATTTAAAATAAAAACAATTTCCAAAACATTCCATCTTAAATCTTCGACACACTGGACATTCTGAAAAAGATGAGAGAAATCAAGATCTAGCCAGGTACTGAATTATTCGACATTGATGTGGAAGCACTTTACTTTGTGCTTCCACATGAGTACTGCATTGAGGTAGTCAAAGAAGTCCTAGGCAAAGAATTCTAACAACCCCATGGAATACACACAATAGGTGACGTTTTGGGCATATTACTTAAAAGCATAAACTACTTTCATTTTAAATAGGAGGAATAGCCATGGGAGCAGCAGTGGCCCCAAGCCAGGTATACATGGCCTTATTAAAGTGGGAGGACTAAATCTTTTACAGCTCTGAGTACTTCCCATATACTTTTATTGATGATATTTTCATCTTATGTAACAGCTCTGTGAACAAGGTTGAGAAGTTTTTTTTTGACTGCACTGAAAATTCCATGAACATCCTGCATTTCACCAACAACATAGCAAATCAAAACCAAGAAAATCTAAAAGTAATACTGGTTAATGCTAGGAGTCTAAACAAAAAACTCTACTCCCTAGAAGCTCTCTTTACCCAAAAGAATGCTGATGTCAGTGTGGTCACTGAGATATGGTTTAAAGCCAAAGAGAGCACACCAACAGTGCAAGGTTATAACGCCTTCCACACATTTAGGCCAGCTACTTCACAGGCAGTGACAAAAGGTGGAGGTGTTTCTATTTACATCAAAAATAAATCAAGGCTGGTCAAACAGGACAAATGCACTTGAGCTGCTCCATGTTCAGATCACCATTTGGAAAATCCAATACCACTTCCTTGCAAGCTATACCTCCCCCTCTATTACCCAGAAAACCCGCGTCTATATCACGTTATGAAAATTTTACTACATCGAATCAATAAAGGTCGAACTTTATTGATCAAAGTAGTAAAATTTCGAATAACGTAAAAAAAATAAATCACTACAAAAAAAAAACTAACTAGCGTTGGCAGGGGGGGCAAGCCCCCCTGCAGCCCCACACTCCCCTACTTAATTATACTAACTCCGAGACTGCACTACATCGAAGTAAATGGAAATCTCCCCCTTACGAAGATTTCCGTTTACCTGCGTGATGTTCTGGACTTTCAGCATTGTCATGCCAACAATATCATATTCAATATTGTTGGCTTACGACAACGTGAACTAGAACCGAAAGCCCATGCATGTATTTAAACATTTTAGAAACAATAACCGTGCAACCCAATACCATATTCATGTGTGACTTTAATTACCCCACTATTAACTGGGAATCATATATGACACCAAACATACATACACATGCATTCCTGGATTTTGTAAACACAAACTACCTAGACCAGGTAGTCAGTACACCAACAAGAGGAGCAATCTATGTGTATCTGGTCCTCACTAATATGGGAGAGTGCTGCACACCCCCACTGTATTGCCTTGCCTGGTAAGGTCAGACCACAAAATGGTCTACTTTGTAGTCAAAATAAAACCTTACCCCCCCCCCAACTAAGCCTGGAATATTCAGAAACTATTCTAAGGCTAACCTTCTGCTATTAAGTGAGAACGTGGCAAAATTTCAAGCCACCATAAAACCTGAGAACACTGCTGCCTATGCAAAACTGTTCACAGAAACCCTGTACAAGCATGTCAATAGCTGCATAGAGGCAGCTGTATCCACCAGGAAGAAGTACAGAACTGATGCAAAAAACAAGTCACCCTGGTGGAATCACAAAATCAATAGGCTGTATAACAGGAGGAAGAAAATCATGGCAAAAATTAGGAGGTGCAGCACCCAGCTGGATAAAAGCACTCTCATCAAGCTAAACATACAACTCAGAGGACAAATGAAATCTACCAAAGCCAAATTTGAGGTATGTTTGGCCTCCCAGGCCAAGGACAACCACAAAGCATTCATTAGCTATGTCTGCAATCTCAAAGGCAATACACAATTGTGTGCATTGCTCACTGTAAATGGAGCCACCAATACTGAGCTAGAAAATAAAACAAACTTCCTGGCTAATAAATTCATCTCCAGTTTTACCCCTCTCTCCCCTTCAACCTTCCCTCAGGAAATATCATCAAATATAACTCCCCCTACTATCACTAGGAAACAGGTTCTTAATGCTCTCGTTAAAACCAAGAACACTGCATCAATGAGCTCCGACAATATCCCAGGATGCCTTCTAAATAGCATGAAACATGGTCTATCAGGGCCTCTGGAATTACTGTTTAACTGTAGCCTCCAGACAGACCTCATGCCTCATGAATGGAGAAAGTCAACAGTCATCCCTCTGTTCAAAGTCAAGCCATCTACAGACCCTTTAAACTACAGACCCATAAATCTCGCCAGTCTTATATGTAAAGCCATGGAAATAATTATCATAGAGATGATCAACAGAGATATAGTAAACCTCCACACACTGGACCCAACCCAGTTAGGTTTCATCAAGGGACAGATCATGCCTACTCAACCTGGTGGACTTCTTTGAGAAGGTCATCAAAGCAATGGATGAGGGCAAAATCATTCACACTGCCTACCTTCACCTGGCCAAGGCATTTGACACAATACCCCACTTCAACATTGTTGACAAACTCAAGAGGTTAGGTACAAACCCGTATGTCAGCCAGTGGATAGCCAAATGGCTCACAGACAGCACCCAGGAAGTTAGAACTGGGGAGTACACCTCTACAAAGAGGCCAGTCACAAGTGGAGTCCCTCAGGGATCAGTCCTTGGACTGCTCCTTTTTGGCATTAAATTCTCAGAGGTCAAGGCCAATGCCAGTGGTCTCTGGCTGACTAAATTTTCCAATGATTTCAAATTAGGAGCAGCCATTGAATCTCACACTGACATAACTGTTCTCCAGGAGGGGCTGACACACACAAACAACTGGTGTCAGACCCATGGACTAAAAGTAAATGCCAAGAAATGCATAATAGTATCCTTTGGGAAATCATCCATCCCTTGTAATTATCATATTGACACGACACCTCTTAGAGCTGACCCAGTAATCAGGGACCTAGGGACACACATAGATAGTAATCTAGCCTTTGACCATCATGTGTCTACAATGGTGAGGAAATCATTCTATGTTGCACAACTTATAAACAAACGCATGACATCTAAGTCCAAGGAAATCATTGTTCTACTGTATTCGGCATTCATCAGACCTTTCTTGAGTACAATGCCCCTCTGGTATGTACCTAACAAAGCATATCCAACAACTGAAATGTCCACAGAGACTTCTCACTAAAAGAATACAGGGCATAAGTAAAATGTCCTATGCAGACTGCCTCAAGGCCCTATCCCTGTATTCTGTCTCCTACAGGCTTTTAAGGGGAGATCTATGCCTGGCATATAGGGCATTGTCACTCTGATGGACCTCCTGTATATCCACAAAACAAACAGCACCAGAATTACCCATTCTAAAGACTTAAACCTTACCTGTGCTGTAAATAGGACCTGCTGGAAAGATAGGTATGTATCCCAGAGACTACCCGATCTATGGAGCAGGTTCCCCATCCATGTGATGCAGAGTTCCTCCCTAACCCAATTCAGGGCAACTTGGACAATTGGATGGGAAACTGGAAATTCATCCCTGGTTTGGCACCTATCTCTTTAACAGATACAGGTAACCTGTAAATAGTTAGCCCCCAGGCCAATTCTTACACTTATCAAGGGTATTAGAACTTGTCAAAGTTTTGGGATGCATGGCTCAGCTTAGAAAGGCCTTTGTGGTCATTAGCCTTGTAAACACCTATGAACCTATGGACCTATGAACTACAGCTCTGGCATGGTAGAATTTCTGAATTCCGCTATTTACAAAAAGAAAATGATTCCATATTAAGCAATAATCTTTTTAGGAAACTCACATAGGTAAATATGTTGTTACATCTAAAGAATATACTAGGGCCACGGTGGTGCAGCGGTTAGCATTGTCACCTCACAACAAGAGGTTCTCCCGTTTGATTCTTGGTTGGAGTGCCTTCTGTGTGGTGTCAGCATGTCATCCCTGCAGTTGAGTGACATCTAAAGACATGCAGGTAGGTGTGTATGTGAATGGGTGTGCCTTCTTTGAAGGTTGGGCCTTGGGCTGGCAACTTGGCACCATAAAAATCCACTGCCAATCGTTAGTGCACCAGAGTTCTGCTGTGGCAACCCCTAACCTGCAAAAGACACCTGAAGAATATGCACCCCAAAATTTTAAAGAAAATGTTATAAAGTCACAAAGGCCGAGGATAGCCCATGTGTGTGAGGGAATTACATGGTTTCTACACAATGTAGATTAACTGCAAAGTGATTTTCTTGAAAGGGGGTACAGTGAGAGCCTGATAAAAGGCACAATTGGCCTCATTAAACCCTGAAACAGAACAAGGACCCTATTCTATTTGCTCTGCCATGAACAGAACAAACAAATTCAATGAAAAGCTGACAAAAAAAAAAACCCACAAAAGAAGCATGATTCTCACATTCTGAAAGCACGCCCTAGAAATAAAACATACCATGTATGAAAACCAGAGCATCATCAGAAGAAACCAGTTGATTAATAGCATACTTGACCCTGAGCCTACGTTCATCTGTTGCAAGGACAAAATTTTAGGAGATGGGGAGAAGAACTTGTTTTGTCCACCATGGGCATAAATAATGGCATCTTCACCAGCATGCCTCCAGGATGTAGGTACAGTGACTTTATAAATAAGAGGAACAGCTTTTTATCATCACATCTCAAAAAAGCGATATTATGGCACAGAGCGAGATGACTGCTAAAGCACGTTTATAGTTCACAGAGCCAGCAACACAGCATGTAGAGCATTTTAAGAAGGGAATACTATCAATGACCTAAAGGTAAGAGTTACTAAACTCTTATCAGGCATCTGACTAAAAGATCTTAATAACTCACTAACCAGACATTCTTTAAGATGGATAAACTTTGAGAAATATGTGTTGCATGCAGTGAAGAAAGTGACAATTAGCCTACTTGAAGGCACACAAGAGCTATACTTGAGGAAAAGGAACTAGAGTGGCAGATTCACCTAAAATATTACTAGCACCCAGGATTGAACATAAGCTGCTCAATCAAATATGTATGTGTACTTAAAAATCGGACCATAATAGGTTTTATTAAGAGTTAGATACATTTTTACATATTCCTTCACCTCATGCTTAATCTATTTTCATTTTTAAAATTTATTTTTATTTTTTCAAAGTTGAATAATAAAATTACTTATTTGAAGTAGCTATATAATCTGCTTTTAATGGGGATTATAGTCATGTAGGTTAAGTACAACAGGTCCAGGATGAAAATATTCGGTAAATTAACATCCCAGCTTTACAAAGCTCTTATTTAAGCAATAATAGATGAGTGGCTGTGGGTATATGAGGATTTACCCATGGCTAGTATGGTTTGATCATGTGGGTAAATCCTCATATACCTACACCAATGAGTCAGTTATTGCTGTTATACAGATACATCCCACCAGATTTACTAAACTTCCATGCGGGACTAATCTAGTCCTGCACAGAAGCGGCCGCTTAGGAGCAGTACGACAGTGCGCCATGCATAGTAATGAAGGAGTGCTGCCTGAGCCCCCAGGCTCACATGGAGCGTGTATGAGTGCAGGGGCATGTCTGAGAGCAGAGCCCTCAGAATAAACATGCCCCTGCAATGTTGAACAGCAGAAAGTGGAAATAAATGAGTGATATCACTCATAGGTGTCCACATATCCCCACCAATAGTCCCACATGTGTACAACAGCAACAAGACATAAAAATCAAAAGAAGAAAGTGTCTAAAGCTCCGAGTACAGATAACCATAGATGCACGGGTGTGTCCATTGCTTAGCCATGGTGAAAGCAGCCTAAAAGACTGTATAGGATAACAAGGATGATATATGCAAACGAAACATGTCAGCAATTGTGCAGTGGGCAGAGTGTTAGCCTGACGAACAGGCATTCCCAGTTCAAGTCCCAGTACAGCATAGTCTATTTTACATGGCAAGGCATGGTATAAGCAATATTTGTAATGCAAAACCCACTAAATAACACACATTTTTTTATGAACACGAGTATTGCAGGAAAAGCACATGTGAAGAGTCAGTATCATAATGAATAAGGCAGAAGTAAGCAAGTGTAAGCACAGATAAGCAGCAATAAGCATATGTAAGCACCAGTAAGTGTGTGCAAGTGCGTTTGCATGGGGTTAAGCACTGCCGACACAGATTAAGCAAAGGAGAAGCAAACTGGGTATAAGACACTGTGACCGGAAGTTAGCAGTGCTTACCTCCACGCAAACCCACTTACAACCGCTTTAAAGGGCCTTAAGCTCACTGTATCTAATGGAAGGTGTTCTGCCCAGCAACAAAACAAACAGCTTCTGCAAGGCTGGAACCCAGGACCATGCACACCATACACAAAATGATTTAGCACTAAGCCATACCAGATATGCATAAATCATATGTTGTTAGAAACATAATCCCAGCACAGTCATGCAACAGTACATAGAATGTATATCTACAGATGGATGGATGTGTGTGTGCAAATATATTACTATCTAAATGGATACAACATATCTATAGATGTAGCCACACACACATATATATATATATATATATATATATATATATATATATATATATATATATATAAATATCCAGAGATATATACATATATACACAAATATATGAACAGATATACATGCAAATGCCGACAACTACACATATATATGTCAACATCTATATGTCCACATATACACAGCAAGTTACATATATGTACACAGATATATGTCTCCATAGGTATATACGGACATAGTTAGAAATATGTAAGCAAATATATATACCCACAGAGGTATATATGGCCAGACATCTATAGATAGCAATGGTAGATGAATAGAAACATATATGTCCACATGCACCGTTAATAGGCTTGAGAGGCCCCAAACAAAATACATCATGTACTAATTGGCATAACCCCTGCCCAGCCAAACACATCCGCCCTGCAAAACACTACTAAGCTCATTGTATTGTACGTGTGTCCTTGAAATAGGGATTTAAATTAGCCCTCTGTTATGTTTCACATGTTGACATCACATACCCCTCTCCCCCACCCACTTGGCGGGCCGAGCAGTACAGGCTCATCCAACCCTGGCCATCCCTGACCCATACATTCATTACCCACAGTTTTGCTCCCCCCCCCCACCCACTGCACACACACAGCTACCATCCCTACCCTGGTTACCGGCTCGTAGCTACCATACCACCACACATTGCCCACCCTCTACTCCCCCCCTTAGGACCCATCCCATATGTTGTCCTGACCCAAGTATCCTAGGTCTGGCACACACCGTAGTGTATGCACATAGCCATGGGTACCTATGTAACTCTGGGTGCAGACGAAAGTTGAATGCCCAATGTTTGGGTTGTCCCGCATGGGACAAATGTATTCCTGGTACTAACAACAGATTACATGTGTGACTCTGTGTACACTAATGGATTTAGTTGTAGGTATCGCAAAGCATACATGGCACACAAGGTTGGCCGGTATGCACAGGAAACACAGTATCCAGCAATAACAGTCAATATTACAGGATATGTAGCTAAATATGTAGAGGTATGTGTGTGTAGATATACCCATAACTAAACAGATATATACCCCTCCCTCTCTGTAGTACAAATGTATACATACATAGGCAGACATATATATACATACCCACACATATGATACAACACTTAAGAATTACATATGTTCACAGGCTGTGCCAATGGGGGTGAGGGGCCCAATCAACAAACATGTAACACGTAGCATCAACCCCCCCCCAGCCAGACAGGGGAAACATACAAACAAACACACAAACAATGTAAACAATCCACTGCTCCCCAAACCACAGGCAGGATACAACTGGGGGGGGGGCACAGTAGACCTGCTAAATCTAATCCTGGAAAAGAGACAGGATTGTCCCTTGAGGGACACTCCAAAATTGTCTTGTAATAGGAGGCAGCCCATGCAATGACTTATCAAGGTGGGGCATGTATGTACCTGGACTACAAGGGTGGGAAAGCCTAATGACCCATGGGTCAAGACAACGTGCAAGATGGGTCCTGTGAAGTGGAGAGTGGGCAGTGTTTAGTGCTGTGTTTAGACCAGACCTGCACCCAGAGTATGGATGAGTGCTGTAGAGGAGGTAGGGGGGGGCTATGGGTTTGCAATTATGGGCCTAGGAGTACAGGTGTTGGCTGGAGCAGTTCTATTTGGACAGCCTCAGGGATGTAAGCAATAGTGTGCATTGGACAGAGCCACTTCCTAACGAGCAGCCACACCCGGTATGAGTCCCACTGCAGCACAGTCTATTTTACACGGCAAAGTATGGTATAACCAGATGTATTGTTGCAAATCCCACTAAATAACATCAAAGAACACATGGTCACAACACCTCACTGTAGGCATGTAAGCTGAACTACTTGGCATCACAAGGTATTATTGTTGCCAACACCCCCACCCAGGGGTGTGAATGTCCAGACTTACCGCCAAATGCAGTGTATACACACAGCTGTGTCTGTAGAAGAAATGGCCAGCGGTGGACCTTCTCCTCAGCCTTCCTGCACATCCCTGGACATTTCCCCTACGTTCTGCCCCTCTGTGTGCCCCATTAACACCACTTACCAATCAACCCCTGTTTCATTACTATTAATGTTCACAGTCACAAGTAGGTGACACCTTCTTACCCAACTATATTGGCAGAATATGGAACCCCCTACCCATGCGTATTACCTCAGCTGTCCCACATGTAAATAACACATGAAGGAACATGTCAGGCACACTTGGATCAGCACATGCTCACCACCTGGTGAAGTCCCCCCCCAACTAATAGTCTATACTCCTGCACCAACTAGTGAAACCGACCTAAACATGTATAATACCAACATGTAAATGTGAACTAAGCATGAACTAAGCATGAAGAATGTGGTACGTAACTATGGTAAGTCTGTTACTCTCTATGAATGTGCACACCTCAGTAGTACATGTAATGTGTAGCTGGGGTTTACTGTGGAGCTCCACTCCCCAGGCCACCACTGACAATGGGGAAGCATCCAGTTGGATTGTCCTGGACAACAAATGTGAACTAAATACATGAAGTAGAGTGAGGGTATGTGGCAGCAAGCGGGGTTATGGCTGTTTTGGAGGCAGTAAGGAATGCCCACACCGGTTAAGCAATGTGGAGGCCAACTCAGTGTAAGACTCCATAACTGGAGGTCAGAAATGCTGAGCCTTGTGCACACCAGCTCATACCCGCCTACACTTCCTCCACAGTGCCTTAGGCACTCTGTAGCCAGCACCTCTCGTCGTGCCCATTGACAAGATAATCAGCACTCCCAGGTTCCAACCCCCCCACCCCCACCCGCACACTACAATCTAAATGAGTTACCACAAAGGCATGGCAGATACACATTCAGCTGCTATCACAAACATATCATCCAGCACATTCATTCAGCAGTATAGGAAATGTATGTAAGCATGTAGATCAATACCAGCAAACACGTGCACGTTGCTGAATCACAGGATTCTGAGCAGTCTATGTGTATCAATGAACACTGCCTGTCCACACATAATGTGATAACAGTAGTCTTGCACAATACTGAAGAGAGGAATTAAAAATGGTGCACGCCGTGGGGCCATGTAGGCATGCTTCATGCACAGAATGTCACACCTGGGGCATTCAATCTGTGGAGCCGGGAGATGAGGCAGGCCTGGTGTGTGAGCAAACCGCTGCTTCTCAAACCCCTGGCAGGATTCTGCCAGTGGGAAAAACAGTGTAGACCAGCATATTCTACTCCTGACACAACAGGAGTGGTCACATAGATGTTCCCACTAGTATTGGAGGAGAATCAAGGGAAGGCTCAAATGTAGGTGGACTAAATTGATGAAGAGCCTGCAGATGCTTGGGTCGAGACAGTATAATGGAGCAGTACTGACAAGTGCAGGGAGGTGTGGAATGGCTGGGGTAGCAACTGGAGAATGGATGGATGCTGTGTACGGTGAGCTCAGGGGCTGGAGGAAGGAAACATGGGTAGTACAATATGTTAGCAATATGCAAATGAAGCAGAACAGCAATAGTGCAGTGGGATGAGCAGGCATTTCTGGTCCGGGTCCCATTGTAGCACAGTCTATTTTAGATGGCAAAGCACGTTATAACCAATATTTTTGTTGCAAAGCCCACTAAATAGCTGATATATATGAACTGGAGTACCACAAAAAATGCACATGTGACGTATCTGTTTCAGATGGAATAAGGCACTAGTAAGCAGGTGTAAGCACAAATAGGCAATAGTAGGAATATCTATGCACTAGTAAGTGTGCATACGGCCGTACAACTGTTTTAGAGTGCCTTAATTACTCCATAACAAACGGGCCTTTGTCAGTCCAGCAACAAAATAAACAGCCATGCATTTCACGAACCCAGGACCCCATACACCATAGTCCCAGTAGCTATCCACCAAGCCATTACAGACATACAAAAGAATGGGGTAGTAGTAAACATGTCTCCACCATAGTATAACCAAACTGAACCTGTGAAAGGCATCCATATGCAGTTGTATGTGCCATAACTGACTACAGAACATACATATGTGAACTGGAGTACAGCAGTAAGTCCAGATGTGAGGTGTTACTGTAATAAAGTGTAGAAGTTCCCAGGACCCCAGACAGTGTCTGTACACATGTGTCAAGGATACATGACACATATATCACAAGTGGCGAAGGGGAAATCAATGCCATAAGGTGATTATCATACAAATCTAATAATACACACCACTAAGCATAGCACAGCACTGGCTCCCAGACTACTGGGAGGATACTACCAGTGGGAGACACAGGGTCACCCTGCTAAGTCTACTCTTAAACAAACACATGTCTGTCCCTGGTGGGATGGCCACAAACGTCTGCCAAAAAGAGTCTGTGGGGTAACATACCATGCCTAAAAAGTAACCACAGATGGTGACATATGTACGTGGACTACATGTGTGGGACTTTTGAAGATCCATGGGTTGAGACAACATACGCGAAGGGTCCCAAGAAGTGTGTAGTGGTGTCTTTAGATTAGGCTGGAACCTGTAGGAAGGAAGAATGATGTGGAGGGGGAAGGGAGAAGGGAATGATGGGTACAACATTATGCACTGAGGTGTACCGTGGTTGGATGAACCCGTATTATTGGAACCGGCCCATGGATGTCAGCGAGAAAGGAGGAGGGAAACAGAGAAGGTACTGGGACATACCATTTCCCATGGCAAACCACATTATGGGTAATATATATGTTGCATAACCCACTGAATAACATATATACATGAACTGGAGTACTGCGGCCATGAAATAACACACACACACACACACACACACACATATATATATATATATATATATATATATATATATATATATATATATACAGGAGTACTGCAGGAAATGCACATGTGAGGTGTCGGTATCATAATGCATACATCAGTAGTTAGGTTAAGCAACAATAAGCTGTTGTAAGAATATGTCAGCATTAGCACGCGTGTTTACATTTCCAGGCTGCTCAGCAAATCTAATGCAAACTACCTGTAGGCATATGTAACCAGAGGTGTGTGTTTGCATGATGGTGTCCAATGCGTACAAAACGTAAGCATTGTCGGGGCTAACCTGGTTTAACTGGCTGTTTCCCGCATTTGGTGATGCATACCATCGCACAAACACACTCATGACTGTTTACAAGTGCCTTAATCACCTTGCATCCCACTGCCCTTGTTCAACCCTGCAACATAATTGACAGCCACTGCATGGTCCAAACCCAGGATCCTGTATACCACAATCATAGTGAATTAACACTACACCATGTCGGATATACAGACATCCCATGTATACCCAGATATATCATGCAGCACAGTCAATCTGCATAAGGGGAATTGTACTAATAGCATGACACTCAACCTCTTATTGCAAACATTGTGGGCACAGTGTGACAAAAGTGGGGTACATATCTGGACATGTGAAATATTGTTCATATGCATATAAAACGTTGCTAGTTAAACAGTAATCTGTTGTAATACACATAATCTGAACAACATGATATCTGCAACTGTAATGTATAAGCATTCCTGACTGACCACATGCCTGACATCATCCATATCAATTGGCCAGACGAATGTGGGGCAGACCAATATTGTGAGCCACTCATGCATGGACATATGGACAGTCATAGATCTGTATATGTAGAGAGATAGACAGGTACATATAAATGTCTGACTCACACACACATCATATCACATCAATGGTATGTAGGTGAGTGGATACATATGTCCACATATATTTAGATATTAATATAGATATACATACAGATATAAGGATAGATATGTGAATTGCAGCACCAGACAGGAATAACAACCAGGACCACCACCACAAAATGACTGACTTTATGCACGGTTGATGGGGGTGGGGGTTCACATGGGGGGAACCTGGTGATGACTGCTATGTCCACCCCCACCACAGCCATAACAGATATGCTGTGCAATGCAATATCCAGCACATACAGTTCTTGACCCCAAGACCCTCTGCAACACAGCTACAATGGTCTAACAGTAGGCCACTACAGCTGTAGAAAGTCAGGGCAGTAACCAAAACATATCAGGAAGCCCAGTCATGCAATTGTACAAATAATGTATACCATCATCTAGATGTGTCTGTGTATAAATATATTACTATCTAGACTGCTACAACATATCTGTATATGTATATCTATATATATATATATATATATATATATATATATATATATATATATATATATATATATATATATATATATATATATATATATATATATATATATATTTATGTATATGTATAGCTTTTCAACACGATATACCTATATATCACTATATATGGACATATATACATGCTGATGGCTACTTCGACACAAATAAGTGTCTACCACCTATATGTCTACATATACACAGCACGTTACATATGTGTATGCAGATATACAGCTATGAAAGTATATATGGACATAGTTACATATATGTCAGCACACACCCACACACACACACACATACACACACACACACACACACATATATATATATATATATATATATATATATATATATATATAGATATATATATATATATCTGTACATATGGCCATACATCTGTAGAGAGCAATGTCAGATTAACAAACACACATATGTCCACATGTACCATCACTGGGGTTGACAGGCCCCACACACTATACGTCATGTACAAGTAGGCACCCCCCCCCCACAGCCAAACACATCCACCCCACAATACACTACCAAGTGTTGCAGATCCCGTAACCAGGACCTGACACGACATGGGCACAGGAAGTTAAGAGTACAACATCCCACCTGTATGATGTCAGGCTGGTATTGTTCATATATCATGCAGTACAGTCTGCCTCCCATAGGTAACGTAAGCTGTGGTAGCCAGCAACATCCCGAGGATACAGATGCACAGACACAGATATGCAGATGCATACATACATACATATGTACATATATATATATATATATATATATATATATATATATATATATATATATATATATATATATATATATGGATATACATGTGTCTACATATACACACACAGATATATGAACAGTAGGATACATATGAAGTTGGTGCACACAGTATGGAGCAGCCACTATGCCTACAGCTAACCCCTGAACAACCGGACACTGTATGGGCCACCCATACAAATGATGACCGTTGCCTGTAACATATTCCCACAGAAAGGTCATTGGAAAAACTCCACACACAGGCTTGCAGAAATGGAATACCTTTCATTGTGTACCATGACAGTTCTTCATGCCATGTGATATAGCTGTTCATAGGTTCATAAGTTCATAGATTAATACTAGGCTAAGTGCCCTTGTGGGCCATTTTAAGCCTAGCCAATTGCTCCATGTGAGAAACAAACCCTGCACCTTGTGTCTGTAAGGTCAACACCTTAACCATTATGTCAACCTTCCACCCCCTTCAGACCGTGACATCCATATAATCAGAGGAATGCAACAGTGAAACAGTTATACTAATGCAGTAGTCAAGTAAGGTTCACAACTGTCCCTTTTCAGGCCAAGTCCTTAGATTTGTATAGTAGTGATAGTAGTGAAGACTGACTGGGCCACAGGATACCAAATGATCAACAGTGTGTAATGCAGGTGTATAGTTCAGAAGCCACTTACTACACTCTGTACAACAGCAGTGGGAGGTAAGGACATCATGTGACCACATGTGTTCTAACTGTGACATAACAAGGCATAACTGACACCATCACATGTACACTGACAAACAGAACAGTCCATCTGGTGGGTGGCAGTAGGCTTGCAGTAACCAAAGATATGTACGTGATGTACATATTGGTGAAGTATTATGACACTTTACATCCAGATACCTTGTGGCAGCTCACCCCTGATACCTCCACGTATTTAACAGCCAAGGACATTTATGGTGCCCCCCAGACTCAATAATACAGGCCTATATACCACTGTTACATACATTGGCCTCTGGAGTGCATAAGAGCACATATGCATGTATTTTGTAGGTAACGCCCACATGTGTATGGCCCCAGCCCCACCATATGTGTGGGGGATACAACAAACATGGACTGACAGCAGTAATGGAAGTGTGATATACTCACAGCCTTCTACGGAACCCCCCCCCCCCACAGCATGTCATATGTGCAAAGCTTGATACATAGGTCATGTACTGATAGCACTCCACACACAAGCTGACAGTGGGATATCAGGCACAGGACCTGTGTGGTGGACAGACAACACATGTTAGGCACACCTATGGCCACCAAGAGGATAGGCCCACAGTTGAGGGCTATGCAGACAGACTGCATTCCTAGGTAAAGTAGTATGTACACACACACCCTGTAACACCAGTACTATACAAAGCATAACATGGCTCTACTCACACTCTGTCTGTAGTTCCTAAACCTCCTACACATATGTAGCTGCCCTGAGTGTGCCAGTTCTCCTGTAGACAAGCACGAGTCAGGAACACCACTGAAAGAATGATCCACGTAAACGTTTTTTAATATTCTCCGTTTTCGCTTCTACAAAAGTAAAAGCTTCATCAGACAACAGAAACACCCATTTGACTCAGTTTTAAACACTGAATATGATGTCATTTCCTTAATTGTGAAAAGCACCAATGATAAAACAAATTGTTTTTAAAAAACAAGTATGTAGACTAAAATTTAAAAATTACACGTACTTAAACATATACAAGTACCATAATAAAAACATTTATAAAGATGCATAATTAATACACTATGAAGTTAGTTAATAGCAATGATCTCAAAAACATCACAGCAATTACTAGCCATATATTTTAATTACTAAAGATCCTCTCTACTATGACAAGTAGCGTTTCTAACGCAAATAACTCTTGTACTTTAAAAAAACTGAAATGTTACACGCTTCATTTAGACCCGGTGTTGAAAAAGCATCTAAAAACAGTTGCCATTCTAATTCTTTCATCTCAAGAAGTAGGGATTGAGGGCCCCCCCTAATTCCAACATTTACCGTATCAATCCCCATAAATTGAAAATTATGTCCGACATTATTCAAAATATGCCTGGCTAGAGCGTTTTCGCTCTTTTATTCTTGATGGCATAATTATGTTGGTAAACACGGTCCCGTAGTCTACGGTCCGTTTTACCAACATAAAATGCTTGGCAACAGTTGCATAAGGCAACATAAATCACTGATTTTGTTAGACAATTAATTTTTTGTCTAATATAATATTTCTTGCCTCTGATGGTAAATGAGCTACCCACTTTAAAAAGATGGCACAAATTACAAGCCCCACAAACAAATGATCCAATTTGTCTAGATAAAGGTAATGCATTTTCAGTAGTTTGTAACAAATCTTTCAAGTTACTGCCTCTTTTAAAAACAAATGAGGGTTGTGAGCCTAAAATAGTGGATAAAGAACCGTTGTTTTGAATAAAGTGCCAATTTTTCTTCACTATGGCACAAATCTCATTTACATGCTTGTTGTAAGTTATGATGAACCTAGTTTTATAATCATCATTAGGTACATTGTACACTAGCATCGCGCATTCTGTATTACTTTGAACAACAATATTAGCAACCTCTAAGCTACTGATATCTAAACAGTCGGTAAGGCTACTATTTCCCCTACAGATAGTTGGAAGAATAGGTTTATAAAACCCATTCATTCTTTTTAATTTTACTTCTTCCACAAGCTCTTCTAATAATTCTATAGGGTAACCCCTATTCGCAAACATATCTTTCAAGTTGTTACATTCAGAGTCAAAGGCCACGTTTGTACTACACATTCGGGCCGCACGAACCAATTGCCCCTTGACAATTGACTTCTTTTGTTTCCAGGGATGACAACTGGAAAAGTGTAAGAAGCTGTTACAATACGTGGGCTTCCTAAAAATTGTGGACAAAAAGGCCTGATTATCAAGATCTTTCTTTATTTTGACGTCTAAGTAGTCAATTTCATCGCTTGAAAATTTTTGTGTAAATTTTAGAAACGTGGAAGAGATATTCATGTAATCCACAAGTTCAGAGCAAATATTTTCATCACCTTTGATAAGTAAGAATACATCATCCAAAAACCGTGTATATAATCTGATAGTGTCTTTAAATCTAGGGTTATTCAATATATTGGTCTTCTCCCAATAAGCTACCACAAGGTTTGAGACACTACCACCACAGGGGGACCCCATGGCTATACCTCTTTTCTGGATGTAGTGACAATTATTAAAAATGAAAAAATTGGAAGACAAAATAATGTCTAACAGTAATGTAACTACATCGATCTCATCTCTCGGAGCATTAAGACTTAGAAGCATCAATTCCACCCATTCGACCGCCTCTTGATGTGGGATAGAGGTGTAAAGATCGACCACATCAATTGTTAAAAGTTGAGTTCCTTGTCGAATGGGATATCATTGATGGCCTTCAAGAAAGACCAAGAGTCTTTGCAGATTTGAGGTATCAGCACAAGGTATTTTGAGATGATAAAATCAACCACCCTTGCACAAGGATGAGTGATGGAACATCTCCCGTCTACGAGTGCTCTCATGGGTGGATCACCTAGGTTTTTGTGGATCTTAGGGATCCCAAACATAACTGGGACCCTAGGGAAGGAAATATTGATAAAGTTGAAAGTATCAATGTCAATTCTTCCTTCGATAAACAAATCCCTAAAGTATCCTTTGATTTTGTTATATTGTCCTACCATCTCATTCAGGGAAGACACTTCGTATGCGGGAGACTGTAGAACTCGTAACATTCTATCCACATAATCATCCTTGTCAAGGATGACTAACCCCCCTCCCTTATCAGGTTTTACGACTCTGATAGGTAGTTTACACATGTCCCTTAAAGCTGACATCTGTTTGGATGAGGTATTACTCTGACAGTCAAACCATTTGATTTTTTCAAATAGTTGTCTTAGGTCTAACTCGCAAACATTCTCAAATATGTTCAAAATAGGGTGCAAAGGTGGATTAAAAACACTTAATAGTTTAAAAGGACACCTATCACCAGCTGGCTCACCATTAAATAAAACTTTTAAGTTTAAAGTACGGACAAAACACTTGAAATCAATCAATAATTTTGATATATTCATTTTTTGATCTGGTACAAATGTTTGTCCGAGGGCCAACAAGTCAATCAATTCTTTCTCAAGAACAATTTGAGAAAAATTGTAAACTTTAAAGTCACCCTTTGAATTAGTCAAAATGGTGGGTAGCTGAGACAAGTTGGAGTTGACTTCAAGTTGGTTGAATACAGCCTCTATTTGTAATTGTTCTTGTTCTTGTTCCTCTGTTTTTGATAGTTCTTCCGACCTAAAAAAGGCCTACTTTGCCCTTTGTAATTAGGTCGGTTACTTTGATTTTCATAGTTCGATTTAATTCTATTACTCCTCCTTGGTCCTTGTGAGGAGGGGCCTTCATCACCATCATTGATGTCATATACATCTTCTATTAATCCAGGAGCAACAGGTGTTTCACCTCCATTTTGACCACTCCCACCATTCACATCAATAGGTTTATTTGTATTGTTATTGTTTTTTTGCAAGTTGGGGTAAACAGCACCCTTAGAATACGCTAGCCTGTCTCTTGTAAGTTTTTTAGTTTTATTCAATTTAAGTTTAACAAGCAATCCATCAATGCTCTGAAATATACGGTCATAATCGTACTTGTACCGTATAAAGTTTAAATCACTCGTAGACGGGAGATGTTCCATCACTCATCCGTGTGCAAGGGTGGTTGACTTTATCATCTCAAAATACCTTGTGCTGATACCTCAAATCTGTAAAGACTCTTGGTCTTTTTTGAAGTCCATCAACGACATCCCATTCGACAAGGAACTCAACTTTTTAACAATTGATGTGGTCGATCTTTACACCTCTATCCCACATCAAGAGGCGGTCGAATGGGTGGAATTGATGCTTCTAAGTCTTAATGCTCCGAGAGATGAGATCGATGTAGTTACATTACTGTTAGACATTATTTTGTCTTCCAATTTTTTCATTTTTAATAATTGTCACTACATCCAGAAAAGAGGTATAGCCATGGGGTCCCCCTGTGGTGGTAGTGTCTCAAACCTTGTGGTAGCTTATTGGGAGAAGACCAATATATTGAATAACCCTAGATTTAAAGACACTATCAGATTATATACACGGTTTTTGGATGATGTATTCTTACTTATCAAAGGTGATGAAAATATTTGCTCTGAACTTGTGGATTACATGAATATCTCTTCCACGTTTCTAAAATTTACACAAAAATTTTCAAGCGATGAAATTGACTACTTAGACGTCAAAATAAAGAAAGATCTTGATAATCAGGCCTTTTTGTCCACAATTTTTAGGAAGCCCACGTATTGTAACAGCTTCTTACACTTTTCCAGTTGTCATCCCTGGAAACAAAAGAAGTCAATTGTCAAGGGGCAATTGGTTCGTGCGGCCCGAATGTGTAGTACAAACGTGGCCTTTGACTCTGAATGTAACAACTTGAAAGATATGTTTGCGAATAGGGGTTACCCTATAGAATTATTAGAAGAGCTTGTGGAAGAAGTAAAATTAAAAAGAATGAATGGGTTTTATAAACCTATTCTTCCAACTATCTGTAGGGGAAATAGTAGCCTTACCGACTGTTTAGATATCAGTAGCTTAGAGGTTGCTAATATTGTTGTTCAAAGTAATACAGAATGCGCGATGCTAGTGTACAATGTACCTAATGATGATTATAAAACTAGGTTCATCATAACTTACAACAAGCATGTAAATGAGATTTGTGCCATAGTGAAGAAAAATTGGCACTTTATTCAAAACAACGGTTCTTTATCCACTATTTTAGGCTCACAACCCTCATTTGTTTTTAAAAGAGGCAGTAACTTGAAAGATTTGTTACAAACTACTGAAAATGCATTACCTTTATCTAGACAAATTGGATCATTTGTTTGTGGGGCTTGTAATTTGTGCCATCTTTTAAAGTGGGTAGCTCATTTACCATCAGAGGCAAGAAATATTATATTAGACAAAAAATTAATTGTCTAACAAAATCAGTGATTTATGTTGCCTTATGCAACTGTTGCCAAGCATTTTATGTTGGTAAAACGGACCGTAGACTACGGGACCGTGTTTACCAACATAATTATGCCATCAAGAATAAAAAGAGCGAAAACGCTCTAGCCAGGCATATTTTGAATAATGTCGGACATAATTTTCAATTTATGGGGATTGATACGGTAAATGTTGGAATTAGGGGGGGCCCTCAATCCCTACTTCTTGAGTATGAAAGAATTAGAATGGCAACTGTTTTTAGATGCTTTTTCAACACCGGGTCTAAATGAAGCGTGTAACATTTCAGTTTTTTTAAAGTACAAGAGTTATTTGCGTTAGAAACGCTACTTGTCATAGTAGAGAGGATCTTTAGTAATTAAAATATATGGCTAGTAATTGCTGTGATGTTTTTGAGATCATTGCTATTAACTAACTTCATAGTGTATTAATTATGCATCTTTATAAATGTTTTTATTATGGTACTTGTATATGTTTAAGTACGTGTAATTTTTAAATTTTAGTCTACATACTTGTTTTTTAAAAACAATTTGTTTTATCATTGGTGCTTTTCACAATTAAGGAAATGACATCATATTCAGTGTTTAAAACTGAGTCAAATGGGTGTTTCTGTTGTCTGATGAAGCTTTTACTTTTGTAGAAAGCGAAAACGGAGAATATTAAAAAACGTTTACGTGGATCATTCTTTCTGTGGTGTTCCTGACTCGTGCTTGTGTACTTAAGCTGTTTGTTTCTTGGTTTCTCAAAGTATGTCGTCTAGCAGTGCTACGAGTCCTAGGACACCCGTTTTGTTTGGTTCCGGTGAGAATCCTGCCACGGAAGAACCTAAGAGTACAGAAACACTTTTGCTTCTCCTTACACAACGGATTGAAGCACTAAATACTCGTTTGGACAGTATTGAGGCAAACAGAGTGCCTATGGTATCGCAAGTTTCAACCAACTTGCCCAGTTTTGCTCAAGTTTGTCTTGGGAGCGGGTTGTCTGATGGTATTCCACCGGGTCAATTACAGCGTTCGGGCCCTATTGATGAGAGTAACATCATAGAACAACCACTTTTAAGCGCTAGAAACAACGCTATAGTGGGGTCGGTTCATAACAACAATAACCGATCCACTACTCTTGTTGCAAGTACTGTAAGGCAGAACATCGAGTCGAATGGGACTAACAGCAATTTCCATTCAAACCCTGGGCTTATTGGTGCGCCGTCCTTCTTGCAATGGGCTGGGAATCTTGAAGCTCTTGAATTTCGAGACCATCTTTCAATGGGAGCACCGGCTACAGGAGAAGACCCTCAAGGTAACTGTTCAGATAATATAGCAGCGAACCTTAAAATTCTTGATAATAACATGTTGAAAATAAAGAGACTTCAATTGGAGGTCTCTTACTTTAAACAGTGCCTAAAAGAAAAAATTGTGCCTAAAGGTTTAAGGTGCTCTTTCGTCCCAACAGGACTGTTTTATAATTCCTTGTTTATGAATGATCTTATCAATCTTTTTGATAAACAAGGTTTAGATCTTTTGGAACTTATGGTGAAACACTACTCTGACCATATTTCTATGCTTTTGGCTGAAACCAGTGATCTTGATGAAAAAATAAAAAGTGATTTAAACTTTATACGGTACAAGTACGATTATGACCGTATATTTCAGAGCATTGATGGATTGCTTGTTAAACTTAAATTGAATAAAACTAAAAAACTTACAAGAGACAGGCTAGCGTATTCAAAGGGTGTTGTTTACCCCAACTTGCAAAAAAATAATAACAATATAAATAAACCTATTGATGTGAATGGTGGGAGTGGTCAAAATGGAGGTGAACAATCTGTTGCTTCTGGATTAATAGAAGATGTTTATGACATCAATGATGGTGATGAAGGCCCCTCCTCACAAGGACCAAGGAGGAGTAATAGAATTAAATCGAATTATGAAAATCAAAGTAACCGACCTAATTACAAAGGGCAAAGTAGGCCTTTTTTAGGTCGGAAGAACTATCAAAAACAGAGGAACAAGAACAAGAACAATTACAAATAGAGGCTGTATTCAACCAACTTGAAGTCAACTCCAACCAGTCTCAGCTACCCACCATTTTGACTAATTCAAAGGGTGACTTTAAAGTTTACAATTTTTCTCAAATTGTTCTTGAGAAAGAATTGATTGACTTGTTGGCCCTCGGACAAACATTTGTACCAGATCAAAAAATGAATATATCAAAATTATTGATTGATTTCAAGTGTTTTGTCCGTACCTTAAACTTAAAAGTTTTATTTAATGGTGAGCCAGCTGGTGATAGGTGCCCTTTTAAACTATTAAGTGTTTTTAACCCACCTTTGCACCCCATTCTGAACATATTTGAGAATGTTTGTGAGTTAGACCTAAGACAACTATTTGAAAAAATCAAATGGTTTGACTGTCAGAGCAATACCTCATCCAAACAGATGTCAGCTTTAAGGGACTTGTGTAAATTACCTATCAGAGTTGTAAAACCTGATAAGGGAGGGGGGTTAGTCATCCTGGACAAGGATGATTATGTAGATAGAATGTTACGAGTTCTACAATCTCCCGCATATGAAGTGTCTTCCCTGAATGAGATGGTAGGACAATACAACAAAATCAAAGGATACTTTAGGGATTTATTTATCGAAGGAAGAATTGACATTGATACTTTCAACTTTATCAATATTTCCTTCCCTAGGGTCCCAGTTATGTTTGGGATCCCTAAGATCCACAAAAACCTAGGTGATCCACCCATGAGAGCACTCGTAGACAGGAGATGTTCCATCACTCATCCGTGTGCAAGGGTGGTTGACTTTATCATCTCAAAATACCTTGTGCTGATACCTCAAATCTGTAAAGACTCTTGGTCTTTTTTGAAGTCCATCAACGACATCCCATTCGACAAGGAACTCAACTTTATAACAATTGATGTGGTCGATCTTTACACCTCTATCCCACATCAAGAGGCGGTCGAATGGGTGGAATTGATGCTTCTAAGTCTTAATGCTCCGAGAGATGAGATCGATGTAGTTACATTACTGTTAGACATTATTTTGTATTCCAATTTTTTCATCTTTAATAATTGTCACTACATCCAGAAAGAGGTATAGCCATGGGGTCCCCTGTGGTGGTAGTGTCTCAAACCTTGTGGTAGCTTATTGGGAGAAGACCAATATATTGAATAACCCTAGATTTAAAGACACTATCAGATTATATACACGGTTTTTGGATGATGTATTCTTACTTATCAAAGGTGATGAAAATATTTGCTCTGAACTTGTGGATTACATGAATATCTCTTCCACGTTTCTAAAATTTACACAAAAATTTTCAAGCGATGAAATTGACTACTTAGACGTCAAAATAAAGAAAGATCTTGATAATCAGGCCTTTTGTCCACAATTTTTAGGAAGCCCACGTATTGTAACAGCTTCTTACACTTTTCCAGTTGTCATCCCTGGAAACAAAAGAAGTCAATTGTCAAGGGGCAATTGGTTCGTGCGGCCCGAATGTGTAGTACAAACGTGGCCTTTGACTCTGAATGTAACAACTTGAAAGATATGTTTGCGAATAGGGGTTACCCTATAGAATTATTAGAAGAGCTTGTGGAAGAAGTAAAATTAAAAAGAATGAATGGGTTTTATAAACCTATTCTTCCAACTATCTGTAGGGGAAATAGTAGCCTTACCGACTGTTTAGATATCAGTAGCTTAGAGGTTGCTAATATTGTTGTTCAAAGTAATACAGAATCTTGTGATGCTAGTGTACAATGTACCTAATGATGATTATAAAACTAGGTTCATCATAACTTACAACAAGCATGTAAATGAGATTTGTGCCATAGTGAAGAAAAATTGGCACTTTATTCAAAACAACGGTTCTTTATCCACTATTTTAGGCTCACAACCCTCATTTGTTTTTAAAAGAGGCAGTAACTTGAAAGATTTGTTACAAACTACTGAAAATGCATTACCTTTATCTAGACAAATTGGATCATTTGTTTGTGGGGCTTGTAATTTGTGCCATCTTTTTAAAGTGGGTAGCTCATTTACCATCAGAGGCAAGAAATATTATATTAGACAAAAAATTAATTGTCTAACAAAATCAGTGATTTATGTTGCCTTATGCAACTGTTGCCAAGCATTTTATGTTGGTAAAACGGACCGTAGACTACGGGACCGTGTTTACCAACATAATTATGCCATCAAGAATAAAAAGAGCGAAAACGCTCTAGCCAGGCATATTTTGAATAATGTCGGACATAATTTTCAATTTATGGGGATTGATACGGTAAATGTTGGAATTAGGGGGGGCCCTCAATCCCTACTTCTTGAGATGAAAGAATTAGAATGGCAACTGTTTTTAGATGCTTTTTCAACACCGGGTCTAAATGAAGCGTGTAACATTTCAGTTTTTTTAAAGTACAAGAGTTATTTGCGTTAGAAACGCTACTTGTCATAGTAGAGAGGATCTTTAGTAATTAAAATATATGGCTAGTAATTGCTGTGATGTTTTTGAGATCATTGCTATTAACTAACTTCATAGTGTATTAATTATGCATCTTTATAAATGTTTTTATTATGGTACTTGTATATGTTTAAGTACGTGTAATTTTTAAATTTTAGTCTACATACTTGTTTTTTAAAAACAATTTGTTTTATCATTGGTGCTTTTCACAATTAAGGAAATGACATCATATTCAGTGTTTAAAACTGAGTCAAATGGGTGTTTCTGTTGTCTGATGAAGCTTTTACTTTTGTAGAAGCGAAAACGGAGAATATTAAAAAACGTTTACGTGGATCATTCTTTCAGTGGTGTTCCTGACTCCTGCTTGTGTACTTCAGCTGTTTGTTACTCGGTTTTTCAAAGTTCTCCTGTAGAAGTTATTGCTATCTGCTGTCTGTAACACTGATGCCCACACACACTTAGGACTGTACAAACATCCACAGAATGTCCAGGTTATGTCATCAAATATAACCCCTACTGTACATAATATGTGGGGCGGTCTGATATCTCACTGACATGTTAGCGGATATGATAACACTAATTATGGTGTACAGCAAATACGCACCACGCCATGCACGACATATGTACACAGGTTGGCAGAGTTGTGGCTGGCAGCATATACACAGGGCCACTAATGACATGTTGCTGTGATAACCTCATACATTTACTGTTGTAACAGGGTTTGTGTGCAACATATGTCCTATGATGGATAAGACGCCAATAACTGTTATGGCTTTCACCATCTACAGACTGCAATCCTCACGCTACCATCTGCAATCCACAGATAGATGCTCCATAGGTAACACATGGAACGAATGGCACAACACACTGCCCTGTCAGCAGATGACCCTGCAGATGGGGATTCCACATAAACATGGAACTGACATGGCAGGTATGGAGACATGTAGGAAAGACATATCCACACACACACACACACTGTTAAACCAACAGTACGCCACATGCAGTATAGCAGCACTTATAGTCTGTAGGTGGGTCAGGCACATCCCCCTCCTGTTTGTTGCCCTGTTTCCACAGTGTATGCTGTTGAAGGTAAATCCCCAATCCATCGCAGATGCTGGTTGCCAACCAATGGATCTAGTTGCTGCTCACAGTAAATAACAAGGGCCAACACCAATATGATGTTCCTAGATATCGGAGTGCATTTCCATGCAATTGGCTATGGGACTGTTACCACAGCTGTTCCACATGCAATCAGCCAGGGGAGGGCTGCGATTCATGCAGAGGCCAACAGCTGATCATGAGCATCACTTAAAATACACATGCTTCTGCCTAAGTAAAGCTGGTGTAGGTCTCCAGATCCACCAGGGAGGGAGTGGGTGAGGCAGACAGAGGAAAAGACATGTCAGGGAGGGGTGGTGGAGTAAAACTGCAGCTTGTTTGTGTCACACACCTACAATCACAAGGTATCAAACCCTGACAACTATGTACTGCATTCACAGTTTGATGCAGTTAATGGATGCGTCACATGGGTTACCTGTTGTGGAGCCCTCAGAACATATCTGTGATGGTGCGTGAAATCTGCAACAGGGATAGAGTAGCTATATGGCAGGTGATATACACATGATTGTCAGCATGAACAGGTGCCAGCGTCAACACAGCCACACTCTCATAGGGAGACACACACATCGATACACTTGGCAGGGCCAGGGGTACAGCATATCAGTAGCAGGATTGCCACAACACATCACTGTGCAGGTACCACATGCACCACATGGGTCATACGGAGGTGGTATGGGGAAAGGGTATGAGGAGGTGTCTGTCATCTGACAGCATGCTTCTGTATGTGCATGGGGGTTGTAGTGAGTGTGGCTGTGAACATACACACCATACAACACACAGACAAATACACAGGGTGCCAGTACTGACATGCATGGGTGCATGTCTGTACAGGTGTGTGGTGGTCGACTGTGCCAGCAGGCTATACAAGGGTATGTGATGGGTATACCTTGGCATCAGGCCACATGACAATGGTCTGCATTGTGTCTCAGGGCTGTAGTTTCTGCTCTTGCCCACACAGGTGAGTATTGTATCCTCCATCCAGTCACCTGGGTGACTGTTGTGTGTGGCCAGTGCTGCGCTTCGCTTGTCATGCATGTGTTCCTTACCCCATGACATGAATGGTGTCTGGGATGTGCACCTCATACATCCATGTACAGTGACATGTGGATCTGTACCTGGGGTGTCTGGCCCATGTTGTGCACACAGATTACCATCATATGTGCCAGTCTTGCCCTGTGACAGGGACCGGTACTGGGTGGCATGTTTACCTGCACCTACATTGATGGCATGCTGACAGCATGGTGTCAGTGGCAACTGTTCATACAGGGCATGTTGTCAGGCATGGTATGTCTGTTGTGGGACACATGTGATAGCACCACAGGTGGTGCAGGTGTCCATTGGGGAACATGGGGGGAAGTGCACTGTCAGCATGTACATGCATATTGGACAGATGGACAGGGGACATGCCCTCTGTAGCCCACTGCTATCACTCCATGGTTACTATCAGTGATCAATATGCTGTGTACTACCCACATATTGGCTGTTGCCTAGGCATGTGTGTGCATATGAGACATGTGTTGTGAGTGTGCTCTAGTTAATACTGTGGGTCCCTGTATGGTGGACATTGTGCTATTTAGTAGGGCCGCCATATAAGACTTATTGAAAACACACTCCACATTGGCCACAGGTGTCACACGCTCACAACCACCTCTACACATGATATGAGATACAAACACACACACGCACACCTGTCATGTCAGGGAGTAGAACCCCTACCTAACTAGTTTATTATACGTAAGCACTACACAGTTATAGTACGTACCATGGTCAGTACTGAAGTACTCCTTCCCCAAGGGTGTATTCCACAATGAATGACATCAGCAGGATTGTCAAAGTAGGCCATTTGAAATGTACTGCGGGTGACTACCCTAAAATGCATTGCTCCCTACACAGACAGTGAGACACACAGAAAACATCCACGACCAACATGTGTGGGTACAGAATCCCTGATAGAGGTCTATACCACATTTTGCAATTCGTGTGGCTACACTAAAATGCATTAATCTCTACACAAACAGAGACAGATACACACACACACACACACACACACACACACACACACACACACACACACACACACACACACACACACACACACAGTTGCCACATCTGGGATTTGAACACATACCTAGCTACTTTATCACTTTACAGCAGTACGCAGTTAAAGGACGCACTACAGTGATTACTGGACTACAACCTTCCCAGAGGTATATTTCTAGGTGGGTGAAATCAGCAGCCTTGCCAAAGTTGAGTATGGGAGTTGTAAGGAGTGTGGCTACCATAAAAAGCATTGCTCTCTATGCAGACAGACACACACACTAACACACACACACACACACACACACACACACACACACACACACACACACACACACACACACACACACATACACACTTGCCATGTCTGGGCTTAAACCACCTACCTAGCTACTTTATCACACTACAGCAATTACGGGATGCCCTACAGAGATTACTGGGCTACACTTTTCCCAAGGGTGTATTTCAAAGAGGATGACCTCAGCGGGTTTGTCATAGTAGGGCTATGGGGAGGGAAGTGTGTGTGCATGGGCCATAACCCATTCATCTAGAGGTTGACACACCACATGCGGGCACACGCAGGGTTATATTCCACAGGTACGTGTATACAGCTGCTAGATGACTACTTCCTTGTACAGTCATGTTGCACAGTTAGCACTTGCACCACATAGTCCGTAATGCTGACAGATACCGGTGGCTAATGTCTACAGTGAGTGATATCTGAGCATCATGTGGTTGTAGTAATTTGGCTGTGTGCTGGGTGGGACAAGCCTCATAATGGCTGGCTCCTTGTCACAGTCACTCTCTCCCACACATCTATGTACGTGTATGTTTGGCTTACTATAGTGTATTGTCCTTGGATATATGCATGTATTCCTATCCACTGTGTGTGCAAAGCATGGGTGGTGCATACTGAGGAGTGTCTGCACTAACATCTGTGACTGCCAGATATGTCTGACCCACTGTTGTTTGCAGACATGGGCTTCTTTTGATTATGTGCGTGAGCATGCCCGGTATGCCCTTCTGTATAGAATGTGTGGATCAATACTAGGTAGCTTCTACTCCAGTGCAGACCTTTGTGTTGTACACCTACAGGTAGCAAGGTGTTTCTGCTGGGTATCCATCGAACATTTGGCAATATGGGGACAAACTGTGCAGGGGATAGTGTGATGTTATAGTGTGTGTGGTTATTGTGTCTGTGCTGCTTCAGCTACAAGGTATCACTGTTAGCGGAGATATTCAGACATGTGTACTGTTATACACAGTGATGTTGTCTGTCTCCATGTACTGCCAGGTGGACATTCTTGCTCACAGTGCTGTCTTGGGGGACAAGGTTGACTGCAGCTGTGTCTAGTATTGTGGGCAGACACCTATGTATTCATGGTAAGCTATGCCATTCTGGAGGGGGACCTGCAGACACCTGCTGCTGGGTCTATGTATCTGGTTCAGTACCATGGTAGAGTGCTGGTGGGGGATCCCATACTTGTACACCCATTGACAAGACAGTCTGGACTTATCTAGCTGTGGCAATGCCTCACAGCTGTACAGATTCGCAGAGGTTGCCTAGAGGCAGGGGCCATGGGTCAGGACATTAATCCTATTGTGGTGTATGGGCAGGTGTGTAGCCACCCATTTATGTGTTTGCAGCCAGGGATAGTGTGGGCACACAGCTTGGTGTCAGGCCCTGCACATTCCATGCTGCCCATGCACCCTGTTATTCTAACCTTTTCCAGACATGCATACATTCTCTGATACTTTCGCTAAGGGTATCACCCCATCACAGGTGTGTGTTAGTGTTGGTACACAGTTCATGCAGTGGGACATGGTGGACATGTTACTGTGGTTTGTCCACATGGCCTTGCATATGGCTTATGTGGAGTGTGTTGTGTTGTTATTTGGGTGTCCATGACTTCATATGCATTAGCAGTACATGTAAGACACAGGCTTTTGGCAGAGGCCTGTGGGGCATTAGGTATTGCTGCTGACCACATGTGGCAGGCTGTTGCATTCTGTCAGGCCTACAGTCGCAGACCACCAGACAGTATATTCCCCTGGGGTGACAGGGTAGGTGTGATGGGTGTTCATGTAAGTTCCTTCTATCAGTCTTGATCAGGTGGTGTGGATGCTGGCAGGGTGCCACGTACAGGTAGGGACACACCTGCATGGGACACCTGCACTGCATGTTGCATTCTTCCACTATTGCCATGTACAGGAGGAGTCATACTATACCCATTCCCCACAGCAGGAATATGGCCAGAGAGGTACCTGTGGGTGGTGTTTGCGTGAGTTGGGTGCATGTGTGCTATGGACAGTACTTGCATCTGACACACAGATATGCATGGGGCATTCTTTGTATGCTGGCATGTGCAGATACACCAGCTGTATCCCAATACATCAGTCCTACCTCCTTTGTGTTCTGCAGGTGTTCGGCCAGACATCACTGGTGTCCCATACTACAGGACCAGTTGCTGTGATGCATACCTGTATGCACAATTCCAAGGGTGTCTCCATTTCACAGTGATACAATGTATACTGTATGTCTGGGATACTTTCCCCTGTGTATTGCTTGTATATCTAGCCCAACAGCCATGCCATGTCAGTCTTTCAGATGGTGACACATTTTACCACCATGCATTTACATTGGCTTACTGCTAGCAGGTGGTATAATGGTGAGGACTGTCCTTGGCACTGCAGTTGTGAGGGCTTGTCCCTGTCATCAGCAGTACAGGGCTATGGCCACCAGGTCTTACCTCAGCATGCATACATACTGACCACTCTCACACAATATGGGACACACACCATCCTACCACACACTGACCTGCATATTGTGCACATGCTACAACCTAGCCTGTAACCTTGGGCACCTCTGTGCATCTCTGCTCCACTCATACCTACTCATGCATGTTACTACATTTATACAGAGGACTTGGGGGGGGCAAAACTGACTGTTATTACATTTCTATGCTGGAGTGGAGGTAGGGGCACACCTGACTGTTTCTACATGTCTACATGGGAGTGCGAGGGCACACCTGACTGTCATTACATTGCTATGTTGGATGGGGGGGCACAAGTGACACTTGTACACATTTGCGATGACTGTACTGGTATGTCATGTACTCCATTTCATTCTGTATTGCTAACTATCATGCTGTCTAGAGGCACACCAGTGTACTACAGATAGTGACTTTGGTTGCCCTACATATTAATATCTAACGTCCTACCCTTCAGAACTGGCATTCCACTGCCTGCCCTGTTGTGGTCTGTCTGTGTAGGCCTGGGGGTGGGGTTAACTCTAGCCATCATTCTGGGGCCATGGCACAGGCACTGTTTGGGTTTTTGTCCACCTGTCCTGTTGGCTGCGACTGTTGTTGGGTATGTGAACCATCCTGACTGGCATGTGCAGGTCATATGGACACACATTTTGCACAGCACATTTTCTGCTGTTGCTTCTGTCTCCCTGTGTAGTACTGGCTACTATAGTGACTCCAGTATGTGTTACATGTGTCAGAGTGGCACTATGGGTGTCTAGTCTTTGCTGTCATAACATTCAGCCACCCAATTCCCTTGCATGCTCACATCCATACCATAGCTGCAGGTGACAACACATTCTACTCCATTTGGCAATTGGTAGGTTGATTGACTTATCTTGTGGGTGCAGATGGTGCTGGAGGGCTGCCTATGTTGGATGCACATAGTACACCCCCTATACATGGTTGAGCACAGGTGGTATCATGTTTGGCATCCCTTTTACTGTATGTGCGAGTCGGAGAGAGGTGTCATTCCCTGGGACCCTACTGCGTCAGTGCATGTGCTATGCGTTGCCTCTCAAGGCCACGGCATACTGGGCATGCCTCCTTCTGCCTACTGGGGCAGGCTCAGGTTCTTCCTCCTCCAGGTCACTCTGTGCCTGTGCAGGCCTTGGCATTGGTGAGGGGCTGTGTGGCCCTGCCCCATGCTGTTCCTGCTGCAGCTGTTTCCACAGGATTGTGTAGCATCGCACATACCATAACAATTTGGGTACATGTAGCTAGTGCATACTGCAAGGCTCCACCGGATACATCAGAACCATGACCTGAGTAACTCAAACACATGCTCTATTATATGTCTGGCCTGTGTGTGTGTGCGCCTCATTATGGCATTGTTGTTCAGGTGTGTGTGCATTTCTAATGGATGTCATCAGCCTGGGCTTACATATATCTTGTTATCCACTGGGATGGGTTCCCCTTGTTTAGTTTGGTGCGTCAGGTGTGGCCAGCACAGCTCAACTACTGGCTGTAGGAGGTCTCTGTCCACCCTATAGTTCTCCACTATCTTCAGCTCATGTAGCCCCTGGTAGGTTACCCTGGGTCTGTACACTTTTCTCCATCTCCTCATCATGGGTTGTTCGGCAGTATGCACATCCTCACCACCATCAGCCTCTTGCACATGTTGTTCTATGTTGCCTGCTGCAGCCCTTCTCATTTTGTAGGTTTGTTTGTTAAACTTTCCCCGCTTGTATACACCGGTGGTGTAGAGTGTGGGAAACACCAGTGGGGAAAGTGTTTGCTTAGTTTGCTGCCTGTGTAATTGGCTGCTTCTGATACAATTCATCTGCTAGATATGCTAGTTCTCCTTGATTACCTTCCTACTGCCGAGTTCCCTTTCCATTGCCCTTCTGTTTGGATCCAGGGCTGTGCCGCGCAAACAGAGTATTCAGATGTGATACCAGGGAAATCAACAAAAAATCACAGAAAAAATACTGAAATGAGCCAAACCAACAGGCACTCCACGTATTCCTCGAACAACAAATAAATAGCTCAATAGACAAGACCAGCAGCTACTGAAAACAGGACGACAAATAATCCAAAAGTGAGTTTAATTAAAGCGCTTTTCGTTTGCTCCCATATGCAAACTTCCTCAGAATTAACTCATTGTACAATCACATCAGGTTTTATACAAAGATCTTAATTAGTTCAATGAAGTTAATCACCTCATTATATATATATATATATATATATATATATATATATATATATATATATATATATATATGGATATAATTATATCCATATATATTCATTTATGTACACAAGATGTTCATGACCATTTTTTGATTGTTTTTATGTAAAGTGTAAGATTTTGCGTATATTGTAATATACATTTTTTATGTACCCAGTTTTGTATGTAAAGTAGGTATTTCTTTCATATCCCTTTAAAGGTTTTGGATTTTTAAGTAATGAATGATGATTAATGAGGTGATTAACTTCATTGAACTAATTAAAACTCACTTTTGTATTATTTGTCATCCTGTTTTCAGTAGCTGCTGGTCTTGTCTATTGAGCTATTTATTTGTTGTTCGAGGAATACGTGGAGTGCCTGTTGGTTTGGCTCATTTCAGTATTTTTTCAGAGTATTCAGATGTGCATACTGCTGCTGTTTCCTTGTTTTACTTCTTTTTTCTTCCTGTAAATCCCGGTGCGTGGTGCGCACACCCGCTTACAGTTTGTAAAGAGTGCTGGGCAGGTTTAGACACACCACCTAGCTTGGGTGTGATAAGCTGGGAGCATACCCAAGCCACAGGGCTCCAATCTGCTTACAGTATGCCTGACACACCCACCCATGATGTCAGCTACCTCCTAGTCTTGCACTCAGCTATTCATACTCTTACCCTGTTGGGACCTGCCTCACATGCTGTGTAAAACCGGGAACTACTATCCTTCCCCTCATTTGTATAGGATTGCCTGCTAATGCATAGTTACATGTGTCACACTGTGCCTCCCTCCTTAGCAGCCACTATTCACTGGTCAGGTTGTCTTTTGCCTGCCATTGACTTGCATGGCGGAATACTGATTTTAGTTAGACTACTTTTTTTTTGGTCTATTTTCTTATTTCCCCACCGATCCCATTTGCACGCCACTGCCCTGTGCTTCACCAGCCATGATCGGCGGACATATAATTAAAGTTGTATTTTGTACATTTTACATTGTTTGCAATGCCAATGGCCTTATTCTTGGCCATTGGCATGCTTCCTCAATGATATGCAGCCTTTATTTGGAGCTGTCATGTCCCCATTTTGGATTTGCAGTACCGTACTTGGTTACTAACCAAGTACATTTCTGCATATTATGCTAGTACTGCATGCCCTAAAATTCCTACTTCCTGGATGGCATATTTACCTCATTTGCATGGTTTTTTCACCTGCAACTGGGATAATTTGCATATGGGGGCTGGGAACGTGCAGCACTAGTGCTAGAGCATGCGCGCACGTCAAACGGCCACTTACGTGGATCGCTCGGCCGACATATTGGCAAAATGACCTCTTACACTAATCATGCATGCCGTGCAAGCTTTTGAGAATCTGGGGGATTATTTAAGATCAAAAATGCTTACCTTTCTTAAATAATGTCTTTGTACAATGGTGCCATAGTGCTCCTCCACATTGCTTTTTTTTTTTTCTACTTTTTCTGATGTACTGTGCATGCATATGGGATTTATGTTCCCAAGCTTGCATAGTACATCAGTGCTGCTCAGTAGAAGCAATGGAGAAAAAAAGAATCTCTCTTTTTTTTTTACTATTAAATCGGGCAGTTCAGATGTATGGTTAGGATATGTTTTTTTAAATGAAGTTTGTGCATTTGTTAGAATAGTCTCAAGAAACAGAGGTGACTCTGTAAAAGCACGCACCTGTTTCTATGTTCAATAAAAGAATTCTTTCATGAATACATTGAGAGTCATTTTTGTAGCCGTGTCTGGAAGGGGTTTGTTCCTTGGGTAGAGATGTATGACTGCCAAGACAGCACAGAAATACAAGGAAAATCAGATATGTTTCTTTAATTTTGCAGAACATATCTGATTTCTCTTGTATTTGTGCTGACCTCTGTACATACCTCTCAGCTTCTTAGCTCAAGACATGTGGACAATGCTTTAAATAATGTAGAAAAAAGGCGCCCAGATAGGGACAGATTATAAATGTTGCTCTTATAAACTTAGAACGCTGCTAGAATAACAAGATTTGTGCTAGCATGCATTGTCTGAAGAATATGATGTCTGAAACCAAATGTGTGTCATTATGTAATGACTTCACTCCTCAGTTATTTGACAGAAAACCACATATTTTTTTTTATGAACAACCAAAACTATAAGGCAAAAATATGGACACTCTGTGAAAATCTGGGCAGCTGACAGGCATGACACTATAGCAAATTTCAAAAGAAAAATGTCTGGCAACTAATAAATACTTTAGCTTGATTTACAATGGGCATGCTGGTTGGTCTGTCCAATCAGTGTGCTCATTTTTATATGTAACACTGCTTTCTGTAACAGTATTTTCACAGTTTAGTTTCCAATATATTTCTCAGTATTAGTATTTCTGTTAAGGGTACATTTTAAAACTTCTCCCCAGTAGTTTATACATGAAATTATTAGTGGTTTACATACATTCAGTGTTCAATGTGAATAAACCTGTTGTCTTGATTTCTTCTGGTCTCATTACTAGGTTTTTATGTATACACATTTATTATAGGTTCATAGGTAGGTACTAGGCTATTGGCCCTAGAGCCTATATAAGCCTATCCAAAAGGTACCCTGGCTTTCGCCACCCAAGAAATTATTTTCCTGTGCCCCCGTCGAGCAGAGCCACTGAAGTGATCTCCGGAGTGAATTTCCTATCTCCCATCCAATCATCAAGATTTTTCTTGAAGAGTGCTAATGAGGAGCTTTGTTTGATATAGATAGGTAGTTTGTTACAGAGTACGGGAAGTCTCGGGGGCAGGAATCTATCCCTCCAGCATGTTCTGTTTATTGTGGCAACAAGGTTTTGGTCCCTAGAGCGTGTAGCTCAGAGGGATTGGAATTTCTTTATGTGGAGCATGTCCAACAACTCTGGGTTTGACATAGCTTTGTATGTTAGGCAGAGATTGCCTCTGAGTAGGCGATATGCAACAGAGTAAAGCTGGAGTTTTTGAGACGGTCTGCGTAGGGCATCTATTTGAGGCTGGTAATCCTCTTTGTGAGGTATTTCTGCTGCCTTTCCAGTTGTAGATATCTTGTGAGGTACATACCAAAAGGGGCGTTGTACTCTATAATGGGTCTAATGACTGACGAATAGAGGGGAACAATGACCTCTTTTTTCCTGGATGAGAAACCTTTTCTGATGAGGTGTGCCACGTAGAAGGATTTCCTGACAACTGTGGTGATGTGATTAGCAAAGGAGGGACTACTGCCCACCTGTGTCCCAAGGTCTCTTATCACACTTTTGGTGTTACGTAGACTACCACATATGTGGTAGTTCATGGGTACAGAGTTTTTATCAAAAGGGATGACAATGCACTTTTTGGCATTGAGCTTAAGGCCATGGCTTTGACACCAGGCTTCTATCTCAGTGAGGCCCTTTTGTAGGACGTCTACATCGTTAGGAGTTTTGATTATGGCTACTAGTTTGCAGTCATCTGCGAACTTCATTAGCCAAAGACCTTCTGTGTTAGCCAGTACTTCAGAGAAGTAGATACCAAACAGGAGAGGACCCAGGACTGAACCCTGCGGTACTCCACTTGTCACTGGTCTGAAGTTGGATTTGGAGTCTGCTACTTTCACAGTGCGGGTTCTGTCAGTGACAGTTGGCAACCCATTTTGTGACATAGGGATTTATACCTAGTTTACTGAGTTTATCTATAATTCCAGAGTGGGGGATGGCATTGAAAAGCATTGGCAAGATCTAGATTAGGCTGTGTGAACCACCTTACCCTCATCTTTGGCTTTGGTGACTACTTCAAAGAAGTCTATCAGGTTTAGGAGATATGATCTGTCTTTTACAAACCCAAACTGGGTGGGGTCCAGAGTTTGGAGATTAGCAGTGTCATTGTTTATAAGTTCCATGATGATACGTTCCATAGCCTTGCAGACCAGGCTCGTCAGGCTAACAGGGCAGTAGTTCCCGGGGTCCCTGGTGGCTCCCCCTTTGTGGAGTGGGATAACCGTCACTGTGCACCATTCAGTGGGCACAAAGTCTGAGGTGAGGCTATGATTGAACATGGTACATAGGTGGGGTGCCAGTTCGTTCTGCAGTTCATGTAGAACACAACCTGGGATGTTGTCAGGTCCCATGGATTATTTAGTGAAGCTGACTATATTAATGCACATAATGTCATTCTACTGTTTTTACTGATCTAGTAAAGCCACATCTACTTATTGTCAGTTAGGCAAAATGTTTAGACCCCTGTGTTTTTCGTTTTACTTACTTGCATAAGTTTTAACAAGTTATAAATTGATATTTTTACTCCAGGCAAACATTAAACCTTTTTCTTTATATTGCCATAGTCACCCAACCAGCATCTTATCCTACATTTTTGTAATAAACCTCTCCAGGTTTAGGTTATGAGCCCTGATACTATGGTGCCTTCATTTCCTGAATAGATTGACCACTTCCTATAATTTAGCTCTATTTTTACACATTGAGTTTAACTACCTTTTCAAACAAGATTCACATATATGTATTCACCCTCTTACTACAGCCTGAGCTTGTGTTAGTTTTATGACCTGCAACATCTGTACAGTTTCAGTATTTATGAATATTGGCAGTTGCCCTTGTTTCATATAATATTTAATTTTTCCAAATACTATACTAACACTCTATAAATAAGTCTATAGCTGCTTCAGTTATAGGCAGATTACATCTTTTGTCATTATATAGAGCATACTCCAGCAGGAGTCACTCATATTTAACCATACTCATTTCTTTGCCTTAGAAAGCTGTAAGGTATCTTAGACCTAGCACATTCAGAGCCATTGCACGGCTCTTGGCACAATATCTGTAACTGATATATTGCATTCTTTCATGGAAAGGGTAGTACATTGCCTGACATAAAGAATACAATATAGGTGATTCTAGTCACTGCAGCACCTAGGAAATTCCTAGCATGGTCATGATTAGGTGCAATTATGATAACACGGGCATAATACTTAAGGGTTATAACATGACTGGTTGTCGTATGGTTGTTAGTACTTGTTGTCCATTTTATGTATGATAAATGACATCATCTTATCGTATCACAGGTGTGTTGATGTAATAATGGTTGAGCATAGCCAGTGACAATAGTTATATAAAGTTTCTGTCTAGATTTAGCACTAGCTACATAGGGTGAAAATGCACCACATAAGCTATAGCCTATATTAGCTGCCATACAGCTAGTCAGAACAGGGATGAAAGATGAGACCTATCCTGCTTTACCTTAGTCAGACAGTCTGTGGCATACACTTATAACCCCAGCTCAAGTGAACTGATAATGCACTATGTATACAAATAATTCATGACATGTAAACTGGAGTTAGATATGACATCAGTCTGTTTAGGGTGAAAGCATTCATCTATTTACTATCTTATAATTTTCAACAAAGAGTATTGACTTCTAAATAAGTTATACATGATTGATTACTCTGAAGTCTCAACTAAGACTAGCTAAGGTTATTTTTCCTGATATTAAGGAGGATCAGACAGCAACATTTCCAGTTTTCCCTGTGGTTTAAAAGATGGATAGATAGATAGATAGATAGATAGATAGATAGATAGATAGATAGATAGATAGATAGATAGATAGATAGATTTGAATTATATTATTTTCTTCCAGGAGCACGACTAACTGTATAAGATAATGAAAACCGATGACTTATAACTTGTGTGTAGCTAGATCTTCACTTTGTATTTGCATCTTCTTCTTCTTTCGGCTGCTCCCATTAGGGGTCGCCACAGCAGATCAACTGTTTCCATTTCTTCCTGTCCTCTGCATCTTGTTCTGTCACACCAACCACCTGCATGTCCTCTCTCACCACATCCATAAACCTTATCTTAGGCCTTCCTCTTTTCCTGTTACCTGGCAGCTTCATCCTTAGCATCTTTTTCCCAATATACTCTGCATCCCTCCTCAGCACATGCCCAAACCAATGTAATCTTGCCTCTCTGGATTTGTCTCCAAGCCTATCAACCTGGGCTGACCCTCTAATATACTTATTCCTAATTCTTCCCATCCTCATCACACCCAGTGCAAATCTTAACATCTTCAACTCTGCCACGTCAAGCTCTGACATTTGCCTTTTTGTCAATACCACTGCTTCCAACCCGTATAACATAGCTGGTCTCAGTACCCTGTTGTAGACCTTCCCTTTCACTCTTACTGGTACTAGTCTGTCACAAAGCACTCCTGACACTCTTCTCCACCCACTCAATCCTGCCTGTACTCTCTTCTTCACCTCACTTCCACACTCACCATTACTCTGAACTGTTGATCCCAAGTACGCATTCACCTTCACCACCTCTACTCCCTGCATCCTCAGCATTCCTCTGTCCTCCATCTCATTTACACACATTTGCATGAAACCACAATTTACATGAAAACGTCAGTCAAGTCAAATTAATATTTTGTTTTAAAAATTATTTATGAAAGCATTTACTGAAAATAAAAATAATTTGGCTTATCTAGCTTGTTATTTTTGGTTTATCACTGTTATGTGCTACATACATACTTGTTACCCATACAGGGTAGCATGAAGGTAAGTTCAAACAAGATAATGTTAGACTGTATGAGAACAGATTGCCTTGTCATGGATATTTATATAGGTTCATAGGTTAGTACTAGGCTAACTGCCCTTCTGGGCCATTTTAAGCATAGTTAATTACCCCACGTGAGAATCAAACTCTGCACCTTGTGTCTGTAAGGCAAACACCTTAACCATTATTCCAGCCTCCCCCTTTTTGATGCTCTCACATGATTTATTCTGATGTATGCCAGTAAGCATTTTCCATAGTAGAGATGCATTAATAACACCATCGTTCCTTATGAAAGAATTACAAATATATAAATTTTAAAGATGTACAATTACATGTGAGTTTTAAAGGTAAATGCAAACTGACCACTTTGAAAGGTTAACATGTTAATTTTCTATTTCTGTGTGCCTGTCTTTGGAGAAATTGCATCAATATTTAAGTAACAACCAATAATCTAACCAAATTCAAAGCTTACTTTTTAAATCCCATAATACCAGTTGTGTACTGTATTATTCTTAAAAGCCTCTTAAAGAGTCAATCTTTTTATTAAGATCCATAAAAAAAGTGATGATTACAGGTAGTTTTCCAAATTTGTCAGGACATAAGGCTAACAAGTTGAAGTGGGCATCACCATTATAAGTGAGAATACAAGTGGATGTGGTGCCCCAGTGACTTCATTATTGTCCCTGAAATGAGAACCAATCAGTGGATGTGTAGTTCATTGATCCAGGAGCAAACAGCTGCTATGTACTGCATTATGGACATGGTGAATGTGGCCTGATGTTTGTAGGAGGACATGAAAGAAATGTACAGTAACTTGAAGTATTGGAACAGGGAGAAAACGGAGATTCTGAGGTCACTCCACGGGTGCATGCATGAGACATCATGTGACTGACATCTAGTCTCCCTCTGCAGAATGTGTGATACATAGCTATGAAGTGCTCCAGATGACAGTTGGACTGACACAGGCTGTCCGACATCAGACTACACAAACCATTGTTGAAATGTTATCAATATTGCTTATAAACCTCCTGCTGTTAGCCATGTGCATTGTGCAGGTTGTGGATGGCATTGTTCCTCATGCTCAGTACATGAGATGCTTACTCAGGGTATGAACAAGGTCCTGTAGTTCTATCCTTCTTTGCCATGCAGTAGATCCAGTCCCACTACTGTAAGAATGTGCTCATGAAAATTACTGTCCCTCAATCTTTTGTTTTTTAATTACATAATTTTTTTTATTCATAATTACTCTTTCTTTTGACAAGTCCATTGCTGCTGTTCTTAATGTAATTAAAGGTAAGGATATCACTACTGTTCCAATTTTTAAACCATCTTTGGGAACGCTGGCATCCTTTATTAAAGTAATAAAAAGTAATAAAGGTACTCAGTTGGCAATTATAAGCATATTGTGTTATCTATAGCCCATTTCCTGCTTTTATATCTGATAAACATAGTAAACAAAGAAGTAATTCTAGTAGACAGCTTTGTTGAACACCAGCAATAACCCATTTACATACAAACAAGTAATTCTTTAACCTGAGTCATTGCCTGATTTGCATAACCAGTGTTTTATCTGTTCAATGATACATGAATTGACATTCAAGGTTTTTCATTTCTCATTTATTCCCTTGTGTGGGAGGGTATACAAGCTCCAACAAAGTAAATATAAACAGCATGCACTATGTTCCTTTCATCATGTGTTGCTGCTATCTCTTCAAATGATGCAATGTGATTCCAAAACCAAGATCTCCCCTTAGTAAACTCATACATATCTAACAAAAGTAGCAATGTTGTGTCATTTTGGATAAACTCCAGTATGACACTCTCCTTGATTTTACATAAAATTACAGAACACTGGTCATGCTACTAGAAGCAAAACTGTTTGGGCTTGATGTGACCCACCCTTTTTGAAATGGCGCCAGTAGATGTTGTTGTTGTAGGTCAGGATTGAATTTAAAATAAAAGCAAAAGTTCTTATAGGAGTATAGTTAGATTTTCCTTGACTGTATGCAGGAAACTACCAGTTATGTTATCTGGGTTCATGGAACATTCGGGGTTTTAATTTTATTTGTGGCAGCAGTTGTCATGTCTGTAGTTACACAAGGGACATAATTCCTTGTCACCACAGCACTCTGATTTATATATATATATATATATATATATATATATATATATATATATATATATATATATATATATGTACTTGTAACGTTTACATATACTTTTGTTTTCTGAAAACATATTTGTTATATCCTAGAACCAGGGAAGGCAAAGGAGCACCAGGGTACAACCTGTCAGAGAGCATGATTGTCAAGTGACAATGGGATGGGAGTGCAGAACCAGAATTCTTTTCTAAAGCCAGGTAATAAATAAATGCTGACATGGTATTTGCTGTTATGGCTGAAGCAGTGAAGCACTCTGTATGTGATAGATTGACTATCACAAGCTGCTTGTTAATTTTGTATGAATTAGCTTGCTGCAGTTTTAGAGCAAGAGTTTTTTTTGTCTTCAACATCAACATTATGGGAGGCATTAGCTCAGAGCACTGCAGCAGAGAGCACCAGCTGACCTAACTACAGTTCTGCTAAATCCTGTGGCTGAATAGCATACTGCATGAACAATTTTCCCTCCAGTTTTCTGGTGTAATTAAAGATTACCTTATTATTGCTTTCAGCCTTTGAAAATGAGATAATTTCATGAATAGATCTGGATGATTTGTTTGGGAAAGGCAGCAGTACTTTATATAAACCTGAATTTTAATGGCGATGGTAATTTTGGCAGCTAAGGAGTTTATCATTTTCTGCATTATATCTAAATATATGTATATATATATATATATATATATATATATATATATATATATATATATTTGCAGTATCTTTGTCTTATTAACTCTATGATTTCACTATAATTTAATATACTAGTATTTTGGTGTCTTTCTGCTATGTAATCATGAATGCAGGAGTCAATTATGGTCATGAAGACTACACCAAGTGTACACAAATGTATTCAGGAACATCCTTGCCACATTGCTTGTGCTGTCTATTCACTCAGAAAGTTTACACTGTGTGCACATAGTCCCCCATGATATTTAATGCTGCAAAAAATCAGTGGGAAAACTAAACTTAGGAGGAAGAAGGTGTGAGTTATGCTTGTGCTGTCTGTTCACTTAGAACGGTATACACTTGGTGTAGGCGTTCATGAATCTGGCGATTATCCTGAAGAGAATTATTTGCAATATTGAGGATGGCATTTACTGCATCACTGTACACACTGGGAGAGTCTGAGAAGCACATTTCTTCATGGCTCAGTTTGATTTTACTCTTTTGATAAAGACATTTTTTATGATGTTCATTGCTAATTACAAAGAGTGCAGCCATGAGTAAAGAGCAGAAAAATCCTAATTTTGTCAATGTGATATCTAAGAAATGTGTAATTCCTAGCTGGATTTGATGCTATTTGTTTCATTTTGCTTTCAGTTAAGCAGCCAATTAATATTTGATCGTATTAATTTGATACTGTCTCTTTAATTTCAGCATTTTCATTAATCTCAGTGTCATACGTATGAATATAATCCTCTCAAATAAAAAACATTCACGGTAAGTATTCCTTTACTGGATAACACCTTATTTTTCTGATGGTTTTTACCTCAAAAAAATGAGAAAGAATGATAGCTTTCATTCAATCATTTTTCTCTGGCCACAGAGCTGAAACTATTGCTTCAGCCTCTTGCATTTGCCCTGCATGGCAAGGTCTGGAGGGGGCTTTAGAAGGACAGATGGTTTGCTGGAAGACTCCGCCTTCAAATCATCACATCATGTGAACTATTCAAACATCCTCTCATCACTTTCTTAGTTTTATTAATCATGCCATGATAGTTATTTAAACATTTTCCCCTTCACTGATTGTTTTCTTTCTCTCTTTTTCGTCATTTTTAGTTCTATCAGTGATTAAAAAAAACAAACAGACCAACAAACAAACATACATGTACACTATATGCAAATATCATGTAAACTGCCAGTGACTCATGTAATCTGCTTTTTTAAGCTGGATTGTTTAAAAATAGATGGCATAGCCTCAGTTCAGAAAAAAATTACTTTCTTTCATTTTACAAACAATGTTGAAATCATGTTTTATCTGCTGGTAACTCTGATTATGTAGGTTTAAGGAACTAATGCCTATATCACCTCAGGTTACTTCTTTTTTCTACCTAAGTGGCTGCAGCTTTTTACCACTTGGCTAAAAGAAAAGCAGAGGGCACACAAACCTTTGTTAATTTTCAGAAATCTGGAAACACTCCCATTCTAACCTACTGCATTGCTAGTGTCATGGATGTCTTCTCTGGTTTGCAGACTGTGCGCGTTTCTGTGAATTTTATCTACTGCTGAATTATTTGCATGCAGAATTCTCTGCTTGAAGTGGTCATGCCATTGTTGTTAAGTACATAAGCAGAAGTTTTCAAGAATTGATGCTATGTATTTGTATTTCTTTAAAAAACAAGTATCCTCCTATTTTTAAATGTAGTTTTTGGAACCCATCCAATGGGAAGTATAATTTGACAAATGTTCTGGGTAGAATCTTTTTAACATCTTTACATCTTTAAATAAAATAGCAGCCTGAATACATAAGGATGTTACATTTTACATTTAGTCAAGCACAGATGGAGTTAATCCCTTTAAGGAGTTAAAAAACTCTGTCAGGTATTGCTTATCTATTGTTATTGATGCTGTACAGCTATTACATATTTATCTGATAACCACATATTATTAACTCACGATCCATTTATTCCAATACATATATTAAAAAAAGGCTTCACTACTCTTTCATAAGCAATATTATTTTATACTATATTTTAATATTGCATGCTTTACTGTACTCACACTGTATTACCTCCTTACTATATTGAAGATACTTTCCTAGGTTTCTTTCCACTGGAAATAGAATAGTTCTAGTTAGCATATGTAAATGAAGAAATCCCAGAACTGCATCACATTCACTTTATTCTGTCACAAAGATATGGTGTGCAGTAACAAAGCTACCAAAAGCGAGTATTCATGATTAGGCAGCAATAAACCTGCCAGACTAGTAGAAGTTGGAAGAGCTTTTAGGACATATCTTTGATCTTGATGTTAATTGTCCTCTTCAAATCTACTTCTATGAGCACTACCTCAGTGCTGAGCATAAGATCTACTGCACTTCAATCACGTCTCTTACCTTTAAAAGGGCTCTTTAGTATATTTCTTTCAAGATTGATATGTTTTTTTTTCAGGGAGAACATTGTTTTGACTCCTTGGCAAATCACAGCTTTGGCCCAGCCCGTACAAGCACAGGAATAGAATAGAAAAAATGCATGATTTCTGTATTCCAAACATAAGAAATGTTGATTATGATGACTGGCTGAGCAATCTATGAGCAGATGTATAAGTCAAGAACAGAAGCAATGCCATTGTTTATGCAATGACCTTCTAGCATTTGAAGCTGTCAAATGTATGCCAGATAAATGAAACTGATGATACAGCCTACCTTGCATGTTAAAAAGAGTTGATATCCACTTTGGAAGGGTTATGAAGTAGGAATGAAAGTCATTCAGTAGGTACACGGTGCTCTCTTGCGTTAACACATTTTGCAACCTCTTATATCCACAACTGAGGACAAAGCAAAAAAAAAAACACAAAAGTCAGGGATAAAGGAACCAAATCAGGGAAACTTTTAAAAAGTTGTTATCATTGACTAAGAAAGTTGACATACTAAGAGAATTTGAATTAACATGCATATTTTGAACTAAAGAAGTTTTTTAACTGCAATGATTTGCAGAGTTTTATTATACTGGATTTACTGACTACAATCCAGAATCTTTTCTTAAAAGTTACCAATTTTAAGAAAGACAGAGTGCAAAATTTTGAGTAAATATTAAGTATATCCCTGAAAACGAGGCACAGTTGAAAGGTATGCAGACTGTGACTGGATTGTTTATTCAGTAGTGCTACCCTGTCAAAGAAATGATCACAGTAAAAGTAACCATCAAAAAAAAATTTAAATTATTCAACTTCATCTGATAATACTTTTACCGTCTCAAAATGCAGACTGTTTATCGGTTATCATGTCAGTGACTGCAGCTATTCTAGTCTCAAAGAAATGAGTTAAATGCATAGTTATAGATGGGATGTGGTTTATTACTTTTGTCACTGTTACAATTCAGTTTATTAGAACTTGATTTAAACATACCCAGTTATACTTTTTTCTGTCCCTTCAGGTGTAAACTGAATTGCTGAGCCTTGATTTCCATATTTAAACTAATCTCCTCTGCATTGCTGGAACTCAAACTTTCCCTTTGACATTTCAGCTTTCAAACCCTTCTAAGGGCAAAACAAATTTGTTGAGACAATTGTTTGAGTAATTTAATTTTTCCTTTTTGCACTATGCAATAAGCATGGTAAATCAGTAATATCAGAAGGCTGTCTCTCATTTGTTTGGTTCACATGGTCTTCTGTCATAATCACTACATAATTTTAAGAATAAATCAAACTAAATATGAATGTTTGGGAACAGGGGAGTGAAAGCATGGGTGCGATTCCAAAATATTCACTTTTTTAGGTATAATGTAATGAAAATCTAATATTTATGCCCAGGAAATGTATTCTTCTTCTTTTGATTATTATTATTACTATGACTGCAATGGAAAAGTCCTCTACCTCTACTTTCGTAGATCTTAGAATATTAATCTGTGTGTCGCATGGGTTTCCTCTGGGTGCTCCGTTTTCCTCCCACATCCTAAAAACATGCTGTAGGTGGATTGGGCACTCTATATTGGCCCTAGGTGTGAGTGTGTGCATGTGTGTGCCTTCTGTGGAAGGTTAGGCACTGGGCTGGCAACTCTACACTGTAAAACTCCACTGCCAATCATGAGCAGACAGGTAATCTGCTGTGGTGACCCCTAACCGGGAAAAGACAAAAAAAGAAGAAGAAGAATATTAATCTGTGTGACCTCATTTCAGCAAATGTAACACATTAAAAATATGTTTTTTGTGCTAAATATCTTTTGGTAATGACTTCTTGCTTGTTACTCTCCCTGGAGTTCTCACAATCATTGTTCTTTACTTTATAACACCATTTAACATTTCATACCAGCAAATACGAGCTATGTATAGTGGGTCGATTTTTAATGACATGACTTTACGTTTTCATTTAGAAAGAATTATATCTGTCACCATTAATGCAATCATAGCAGAGCGGTTGAACACTTACATAACAGAACTGTTAGTTGGATGTATTCAACAATTCAAGCTGTAAAAGCCTTATTCTCTTTTACAGCTTTTTCGGTTATTAATTGACTAAAAACATTAACTCTAAAAGCTGTCAGCATGCTTTTATTTTTCATATTGTTCAATGCATATGCATGCATGATTGCTGGTGAGCAGCTATGGTCCAATCAATGTTTGCTTAAGTCTTTAATCCTGTTTATTGCTGCTTCTGATTATTCACTATTGATACCCAGCTTGTCTGGGCAGCAAGAATATAACAAATGAAGCCTTGGAAGAAACATGAAATGATCTAACCTCAGTTTCAAGTTTAATCAGAAATGGAACAAAAGGTAACTCAGTTTAAGAGAAGTACAACAATGTAGTCTAAAACAGAATGCACAACATGGGTTTTATATATTTGACACACTGCATATTGTTTAAAGTACTATGAATCCATTTATGAAAAAGTAGAGTTCATCAGTGTCAACCGACTGGACAGATTTGGCACTTTAACTAGTCAGTGAAATTAGTTCACAACTGATAATTGCTCTTGTTTTTCCCTGTGAAATTAATTAGCTTGCTGGCTCCACAGTTTTCATAGTAATGAAAGATGAAACTTCATCTGAGTAGGGCAGCTTTGCACAGAAAGTGCAGAGAAAATACTATGAACAACATTGCCATATCATAATGCATGTTACTGTAGCATTTCTGATTCCTAGATTACAGAGTGCATTACCTTTCTGACATCTTGAAGACTAATTTGCCATTATTTGCAGTACTAATTTCATGTCTGCAAATGATACTGGAACTTGAGAAACAGAAAGTAATCATAATAAATTCCTAATGTCAGATTTTTCTATATCTGTAGTTGCTTTTGTAGATAAAACATCTTTATTATCACATATGATATAGGCAATCTTACATTTATATAAATGAAAATCAAACATTGACACCACTTTAGTTGCAAACGTATCACAAACACCACTGAAACAACTGTAGTTGCAAACATTATGCATCACTTATAATTCTCTATTTCTGGATATATGTTTCTTCACTGCATCTATTTAGTCAGCTCAAAATCTGGTATTGCAGTTTTTAATGGAGAACATAAGACTATCACATGATGTGTATTGTTGTACTCTGCTGCATTATTAAGAACTTGAATTAGAGAACAGCTGTCCAAATATATAGTCTTGGTAGTTATATAAAATGTAGAGTTTGTTTGTAGTATGTTGATAAAGGTCATACAGTTTTCCCATAAAGTCATAAGGACTGCAAATATGTTTATCAGCTCTGCTCCTGCTCTGTTGGTTAACTGTTCCTGACTACAAACATGCACATTGTTGGTTTAAATTCAAAGTTATATTATATTGTCTTTTGAACATGTACAAGTGCAGTACATTCCTTCAACAGCAGGTATGTATGCAAAAAAAAAAAAAACAAAAACATATTCATGATCTACAACTGACATAAAGGTAGTAGCAAAGCTTTAGAAGTATGGGGCAGCATGACCCTTTATTGTGTAAAACTGTGGCTTTGACAGTGCCATTGCAAGTAGCATGGGAGGTTTAGTGTTTTCCATTATTGCAGTCAGCAATAAATCTGTTATGTTGTTGATGTAGCATTTCTTGAGGCTTCCAATTCTAATTATTTGATGCTGACTTACTCTTGTTATTGGTTCTTACTATTACAACTCCTTCTATCAAAAAATATTAGCAGTCTCTGAATATGTATCCTTAAATTATGAGCTTTATTTGACACAAATTAAGGAAGAAAGCAATATAGGAGCAAAAACATGCAGGATTTTTAAAAGAAGAAAAATACATACCTAAAGAAGACGGATGTTTAAATTATTATGAGTAAAGCCATGCTGAATTTACTTACTAATGAGCCATGATTTAAACATGACATAAACAGATTTTTACTGAAAAAGCTAACCCAAATCATTTCAGCTAGAAAAATATAACATTTCTGAGGAATGGCTATATATCATTTACTAAATAAAAAAATAACAATAAAATCCTGATTTAGAAAGCTCTGTAGTTCACTAAAAAACTGTACATGGAAGTGATGTTCCTGCAGTTTCTTTCATATATAACTCAGAGGCAAAGAGATAATAGTTACGTGTCATGTTCAGATAATTTATCATGTGTGGTCTACTCTGTAGTGAACAGCATGAACAAGGAGTATAATATGCAAACCCTTCAACCAGTTATTGTGTCCTTTTGTTAAGTTGTGCAAATATAGATAAATAGTATAAACATAATCTGCGGGGTCCAGAATGCACAGAGCTCCAGAAGTATAAGTTATTTGAGTTAGTCAAGTGGCTCAACCGGAATTATAACTCTAAGAGACCATAACTGAGAGCTCAATAGTGCAAATAACTGGTGATGTAAATCATTCCCATAAATTACTTCTTGGAATTCCAATACAAGGTATACCCTTTCAATACACTAATCTTAGCCCTGAAAACTCTGCCCATAATCGTAATACTAAATACTCATCCTAACCCCAAAACTACTTTCATAACCCTAATCCTAAAACTCTATCTATAAACTTAAAACACCATCCTTAACCTTACAACTCCTTCTATAACCCTAACTCTAAAAATCATACTACCCTAAAACTTTAACCCTAACCCTCATCCTAAAACCCTCTCCCTAACCAAAAAACTCCAGCCCTAACTCTAATCCTGAAAACCTACCCTAACTCTAAAGCTCTGACCCTAACTTTAAGTCGTTATTAGTAACCCTAGAATCTAACCCAAACCCCAAAATGCCCCTAAAGTCATCTTACTACATTTAACATGTGTTCCTTATAGTTTACCTCAGAAGTAGCTCAGCATTCTCTTTCATGGCTTAACCTACAGTTATGCTACTTCCAGACATACCTCTCAACTGTACAGATTTTCACAGAATGTCCAGATTTTTGCTTCATATTTTTGGTCTGTTTCTTTCATGAAATTGTGTTTTTTGGCAAATCATTAGCAAATAATTGAAGGTTGATGTCAGAAAATAATGACAGACATTTGAGTTTCAAACCACTCAATTTGAAAATTCATGCTAATGCAAAACCTGTTATTCTATCAACTTTCTAAGTATGTAAGAGCAACATTTAAAAGGTGTCCCTATTTCTGGGCCTTTGTCCCCAATTATTTATGGATTTGTCCAGATGTCTTGCTGTAAGAGGTTGAGAGGTGTATGCTTTCACACACCATCTTGATGCATATTGTAAGCAACCATGGCTTATGTTTTCAGCTTATACAATGAATATAAAATTCAAGACATCTAACAGGGATTAGAACACAGATGTATGCACAACAGTACCACATTCAAGCCATATATGTATCTTACTGCAGCATTCCATTTGAATGCCTCCACTATTGCTAATGAACAGCATAAATTACTTATGCATGAATCATCACAATTTTACCTCAATGTTTGGGATGCAATTCAAAGAAAATGCAGTTCAATCAACTGTACAGATTTTTGCAGAATGTCCAGATTTTTGCCTCATATTTTTGGTCCGTTTTTCATAAAATTGTAGTTTTCTGTCAAATCACTAGCAAGTCATTAAAGACTGAATTCAGAAAATAATGACAGACATTTCAGTTTCAGAGTTCAAACCATTCAGAAAATTCATATTGATGCAAAACTTGTCATCCTATCAACTTTCTAAGCTTGTAAGAGCAATATTTAAAAATTGTCTCTATTTTGGGTCTTTATCCTCCCAATATTTATGGCTTTGTCCAGATTTCACACTCTAAGAAGTTGAGAGGTTTGCATGCATGTGTACTGCAGTCATTTGCAGCTCATTATTCAAGAGGTACTCTGCAAATGCTATAAACATATTCATATGGGATATCCAAGCATTGGATCCTGGCTTTTCCTTTCATCAGTGGAAATATCCATGGTTCATAGACACAGCAAAACCAGGTCATTCTCCCAACACAAATGTGTTTGCTCTTTTGTTTACCTTGGCAGTATCTACAATGCGCTTGGTAGGCTGAGTCATATACATAGCAACTATTTTTCTGGTACTGTGAAAAAAACAATCTACATGACTTCAGCAGCAGGATTCTGATAACAAAGCTGAAAATGTACAGTGCAGGGCTTTTTGATGGATTCCTGTCCTGAACTTAAAAAAAAAAAAAAAAAAAAAAAAAAAAAAAAAAAAAAAGCACGGACACAGATGACCCCTTACAGGTCAATGTGTCATGAAGGTTACCCTATAAATCAGCTGAAAGGACATGGCATATATTTTGCTTATAGTGACACTCACAACTATGATAGGCTGCATATTCCACAAATTCTTTTACCAGATGACTTTCCCCTTTTGAATATCTGATATATTGCCCTACTTTTCATCCAAACATCTTTAGTTTATTTCTGAACTGTCTTGTTCTGTACCAGCTTCTGTGAAGTTTTGTTGTCCCAAGAGCATTTTTATGTTGTTCTGGGGACTGTAGCTATTATGTGGGTCCCTTGAATTTACTTGAAGCACTCTGTTAGTATACAGTTGATGCTTATTGCAAAATACGCAATGTATGGTATGAGTGTTAGCATAAACTACAGTTAGATCTCAGATGAAGTCAAAATTTGATCATTTCATGCTGGAATGTTGGACATGTTTTTTGGTTTCTTTAGTAATATTGCTGTTGGAGACTGGAATTTGTTTTACAGTCTGGGTACTACTCTGATTACTCTGATTAGAGCTTACACACTGGATAGTAGCCATAAAATCCAGAATAGTGCCACTGGGACACTTCACTGTTGCTTTGTGAGGTACAAGACTATTTCAACTGCACATCAGCTAATATTCATGGTGTCCTAATGATTTTCATGTATTCCCCCTCACAGCTGGTATCTCTGACTTATGTAAATTACTCTTTTTGTATAAAATCTTTTTATTTCCTTTTTTTTTTTGTGAAAACAGAGACAGTAAAATGTAACAGTATTAATAGACAGGTAGTAAAATGACCAGAGAAAACATTGCTAAATAATAAAACATAAATGCAAAACAGTAAGAACTATTTACACATATGCCAATATTCCATCATTGATTATATGTACCAACTTCAAGGTAGAATATGTTCATAGGTTCATAGATTCATAGGTAGGTACTAAGCTATTGGCCCTAGGGCCTATATAAGCCTAGCCAAATAGTACCCTGGCTTTTGCCAGCCAAGAAAATTATTTTCCTGTGCCCCTGTCAAGCAGGGCCACAGAAGTGATCCCCGGGGTGAATTTCCTATCTCCCATCCAGCTATCAAGATTTTTCTTGAAGAGTGCTGATGAGGAGCTTTGTTTGATATAGATAGGTAGTTTGTTCCAGAGCATGGGAAGTCTCTGGAACAGGAATCTATCCCTCCAGCATGTTCTGTTTATTGTGATAACAAGGTTTAGGTCCCTAGAGTGTGTAGCTCAGAGGGATTGGGATTTCTTTACGTGAAGCATGTCCAACAGCTCTGGGTTTGACATAGCTTTGTATGTTAGGCAGAGATTACCTCTGAGTAGGCGATATGCGACAGAGTAAAGCTGGAGTGTTTTGAGACGGTCTGCGTAGGACATCTGTTTGAGGCCAGTAATCTTCTTTGTGAGGTATTTCTGTGGCCTTTCCAGTTGTTGTAGATGTCTTGTGAGGTACATATCAAAAGGGCCGTTGTACTCTATAATGGGTCTAATGAGTGATGAGTATAGGGGAACAATGACCTCTTTTTTCCTGGATGAGAAACCTTTTTTAATGAGGTGTTCCACGTAGAAGGATTTCCTGACTACTGTGGCGATGTGATTATCAAAGGAGAAACTACTGTCGACCTGTGTCCCAAGGTCTGTTATCACACTTTCGGTGTTAAGTAGACTAATGCCTATGTGGTAGTTCTTGTGTACAGAGTTTTTACCAAAAGGGATGACAATGCACTTTTTGGCATTGAGCTTGAGGCCATGGCTTTGACACCAGCATCTGTCTCAGTGAGGCCCTTTTGTAGGATGTCCACATCGTTAGGAGTTTTGATTATGGCTCCTAGTTTGCAGTCATCTGCAAACTTTGTTAGCCAAAGACCTTCTGTGTTAGCCTGTACTTCAGAGAAGTAGATACCAAACAGGAGAGGACCTAGGACTGAACCCTGTGGTACTCCACTTGTCACTGGTCTGAAGTTAGATTTAGAGTCTGCTACTTTCACAGTGTGGGTTCTGCCAGTGAGCCAGTTAGTAACCCATCTTGTGACATAGGGATTTATACCTAGTTTAGTGAGCTTGTCTATAATTCCACAGTGGGGGATGGTGTCGAAAGCTTTGGCAAGATCTAGATAAGCTGTGTGAACCACCTTACCCTCATCTACGGCTTTGATGACCTCTTCAAAGAAGTCTATAAGGTTTAGGAGACATGCTCTGCCTTTTACAATCGCAAACTGGGTAGGGTCCAGAGTTTGGAGATTACCAATGTCATTGTTTATAAGTTCCATGATGATATGCTCCATAGCGTTGCAGACCAGGCTCATCAGGCTAATGGGGCGGTAGTTCCCAGGGTCCATGTTGGCTCCCCCTTTGTGGAGTGGGATAACTGTTGCTGTGAGCTATTCAGTGGGCACAAAGTCTGAGGTGAGGCTATGACTGAACATGGTACTTAGGCGGGGTGCCCGTTCATTCTCTAGTTCATATAGAACACAGCCTGAGATGTTGTCAGGTCCCATTGATGCAGTGTTCATGACTTTGGAGAGTGTGTTTTTACCTGTGCAGCCTTGATTACAGGTACTTTGCATTCGTCCCTTTAGGGGATGAGAGAGGGGTAAGGTTAGCACTGAACCTATCTGCCAGGATGTTGGCAATATCAGTTGGTTCTGTATATTTAGTGCCATTATGCTGTAATTCAGAGTAGATCTGAGTGTTGCCATTGAGATTCTTGACATAGCTATAGAATGCTTTGTGGTTGTCTTTAGAATCAGTGGTGATTTTGTTTTCATAACTAGCTTTGGAGGATTTTATGAGGGATCTCAGCTTCTTACTGAAGCTAACCATGGAGTTCCTCCAATAATGGGATTTTACTCTTTTTTGCAACAGTTTCTTTCTTCTGTTGTAGAGTTTGTTTATAGCAGGGGACCACCAGATTGGCTTCCTTTTTTTGGAGGATAGCAGCTTGGTTCTGTTAGGGATTGCACGATCCATGCACTTGTGTAAGTGCTTATAAAGTGCAATTGTATAGGATTCAGTAGTCGTATCTCTATTGTCCGTCAGCATGGGTGCCGTGAACTTTGCCACTTCTGTCTTAAAAAGCATGAAGTTGGCTTTGGAGAATTTTTTTAAGGTAGTTTCCCAATGGGGGGTGGGGCTGGGATGTGGATGTCTAGGGTGATTTGCTTGTGGTTGGATCTGACCAATGAGGAATTGACCTCTGGTGTGGAACACCGGTTGCCCATGTTGGTAATGACCATGTCTAGGATACTGCTGCCCCTGGTGGGGGTGTGGATAAGTTGATCCAAGGCATTGGAATTTATGAATTCCAGAAAACGTTGAGCACAAGAGTTGGTACATGAGTAGTTTTCCAAGTTAATGGTGGGGTAGTTGAAATCACCCATTATTAGGGTGTTAGGTTTACCCTAATATTTTCCAGTGTATCAAGAAATGAGGAGTGGGAATCCTGGAGTATGGTGGGGGATCTGTAGCAAGCTATAATTTGCATTGCGGTCTTACCCAGAGTTAGTTGCACTTGGATAATCTTAGATGCATTATGCTGAGCAACTAGCCTGGAGGTGTGGATATCGTTAATGAATATGGACACGCCTCCGCCTTTAGTGCGTCGGTCCAGGTTAGGTGGCCGAAAGGTGTGGTGAGAATTATAGCCTGGTAATGCAGGGGTGCTCTCTGGGACCTTGATCCAGGTCTCTGTCACTGCACAGATGTCGATGTTCTCCATTTTAAGGAGTACCTTGAGTGAGTGCATTTTGAGGTTTAGACTTCTAGCATTAAGTAGCATTACCCTCAGATTTTGCTTGCTTGTACCTGTTACAGTGGTGAATTTGTCATTTGAGTATTGCCTAAAAAGGAACTATAGGGGTGGCAAGAGCCTTATCCAGTATCTGGAATCCCAAGGGCAACAGGTGCAGGCCATCTCTGGCAAAGCATCTTGGTTTGTCGATCATGTCATCCCAGGCAGACAGATACTGGATCCCCTTAGAATGACACCAGAAGCTTAGCCAAATGTTGAAGTCAATCATGTTGTCCTTATACTGTGGTATCATTCTGGGTGATGGCAGGATGCTACTCAGGGCTAGGGACATACCTGCCTGGGCTACAAGATCAGAAAGATCCTCCATGTCTCTTTTCATGTAGTCCAGGGAGGTATGTCTCATGTCATTCACACCAACATGGACAATGACAGAGTCATATTTGTACTTGTGATGGTGTGACCTGAGTGCATGCATTATGTCGTGGATCCTGGCACCTGATAGGCAGCTGACGGTAACTTTCTCCTTGTTTAGCCTGGTGAGTGGAACATCAGTGTGCCTGACTATAGAGTCACCTATGACTAGAGTGTTGGGTACATTGTTATGTCTTATGCGCTGTGGTTTAGTGACACACTGAGGTTGTGGGGTATGTGTCATTTGGGTTGTGTTGGGGGGGGTGCAGGTCGCTTGTGTTTCTGCTTTGGAGGTCCCTGTTGCTTGGGTAAATTTTGTTTGACAGCCTCCGCGAATGTAGGTGTGTGTTTTGTGTTTCTATGTGTGTGTTTTGGTGGTGTAGGTTTTGAGGGACTATGTGATGAGTGTAGTGTAGTGCAAGTGTTTACCTTTTCTGCTTGACTGTCTGGTCCAGTCTTGGGTGAAGAGAGCTTTGCTTCCAGCTTGGTTATATAAGTGCATCTCTCACAGGTTGTAGTATTGGGTGGTAAGAGGAGAGGGTTGTCTGTGTACATGAGGCAATTGCTGCATTGCCCCAAGATGCCCAGATTCATCATGCAGACAGGAGAAAACACCGGGAGCTGACCCTTAGACATGCCTGGATAGGTGCTTATTTATTAAGTACTAAAAACTTTTTTCTTCTAGACAAGTGAGGAAAGTTGAGTGCTGTAGTAATTTGTAGCTTATTTAGTGCTTACAATGAGTTCTGAACAAGTGCTGAGCTCAAAGAAACAGATTTGAGTACTGAAACTAGAAAACTGGCTAGTTCTAAGAAACACAATTAAGCTAGAAGGCCTCCCTCCAACACAGAAAGGCTTGGGGGCTCAGAAGCTTACAAACAGTCCTGGATACAGCAAATCTGTATCTGGACTAAACAACTTATAGGAAAGGCAGGAAACAAGTTTAGAATTTTTTTTTTTGTAAAGTGGAAAGGGGAAAGGAGGAGCAGAAGCTAACTGGGTTGGCCTTCTCAAATGTTCCTCCCTGGAATAGGTAGAATGAGGTAATGACACTAGACTGCGAGGAGTGTCCCAGATCAAATTTACAGTAGGTGTGGGTAACTGCAAAGCCACCAAGTATAAAAACAGAATACCAAGAGGGAGGGGGGGGGGGTAGGAAACAAAAATCAGAACAAACAAACCCAACCAGATGCTTAACAATTGTAGAAAATTCTACTTAATACCTCACACACAGTGAGTAAAATAAAAGTGCTATAAATAACTCAGAAATAAGCAAAAACAGGATACTTAATGTTATATATCACAGATTAGTTAGCTCAGAGCCCTTCCTTCGACTTCCTCCGATTAGCTCAGTGTGAAATGTCAGAAACAGTCGCAAGTTAACTTCTTAAGTAATGAAGTTGAAACCTGAAACAATTTTAAAAAAAGCTTGAAAGAACCAATGAGGTGCTTACTCCAAGGCATAGTCCAGGCAACCCCGGTCAGCCAATGACCACAAACAATTCACTCTCACTGAAATGTTATACTGGCTTTGGCTAAGCTATGATGGCCTGGGGCATGTGCTTTGACACACAGCCTCTACTAACAAACAACTAGCCCCAAAACACAAGCCTGAATATGGACAATGCTACACTAAAGGGATTTCCAAAATTCTGTAGAGTGTGGGATTTCTCAGTGTAGGTTAAATAATACATATCATCCCTGCAGGCCTGACTAAACTACAAACACGAATATTAATAACACTAGTTTCTTTACTTAAATACTACATTACATTGCATTGGAAGGATAGAGCAGTATTTACATGGAAGGGTTTTAAACAATTAGCTACCAAACACCTACTCACAGATATTTAACTTAAGTTAATTAGTTCATGGAATAAGCTGTGATGTGTTCTTCTCAGTCACAAGTCCATATCCTACTCACATTTCTTGGTGCCTTAGCTTTCCACAGTATACACCGTGTCTTTGCTCTCGACCCACAAGGCACAGAATTTAAAGAAGTACACATTAAATCTCAAATTTAGGTCAACAGTGTAGTGCAAATTCATTAGAAATAGTATGCATCAGGCTTGTATCTTTGTTTATTTATTTTGTGATTACAGGTAACATCTTACATAACTGTGCATTCCGTTTCAAATAAATGAATCTATATGGCCAAGCACAGCAACAATTTCTTTGGCAGAACTTTGAATCTGATGGATATAGTTCAATAAAATACTAGTGAACCTTCTCTAGTTTAAGGCACCACTCAGTCTATTTATATCATTCTGATCAGTTGCAAGAAGAGAACCTCATAGTCTAATATCCAGCTGCCTAGCTGCCTTTAAAATTTGGCCTTGTTACTGAAGACACCATAATCATTTATTGCCTCCACAATAAGGTCCAAAAGTACCATATTATATGTGTGCTAAATTATTACATTTAAAGTGTTTGTAGAACTGTCTAACCAAGGCTGAAATAACTGAATTATGTATGTCACTTTTTATAAAATTTGATTTCACCTTTTTTGTTATATTTTTGAACATCTAATAAATACTGGAGAGCAACAAAGGACATGAAAATATCAAGGCACTGTAACAAATGATATATTTCAGCTGCCACCAAAACTGTAGAACTGCATCAGTGGTAACTAAGGATAGTATTTTGCTGTAACCTAATCAGAGTGACTTGCGTTGCGAGCTGTCCTCAGTTGCATAATCTCATTATCTGTGAATCCTTTTATATGTAGGTTTAACTCATCAGGTAGGACCATTTTTTCAAATTTAGATTTAGTGTTGATTGATGCCCATAGTGTCATAGGTTCATAGGTAAGTACTAGGCTAATGGCCCTGGAGCCAATGCAAGCCTAGCCCAATAGTGTTCCCAGTCATCTGGCTTACCAGACGTTAGTTTCCTGTGCCCCATCTAGCAATGTGATTGAAGTGATTCCCGGGGTGAATCTCCTATTTCCCATCCACTCATCAAGATTTCTCTTGAAGAGGGCCAGTGAAGTGCTCTGCTTGACGTGAATGGGGAGTTTATTCCAGAGTATTGGAAGTCTCTGGGTTAGGAACCTATCCCTCCAGCAGGTTTTGTTTAATGTGGTGATAAGGTTGAGGTCTTTGGAATGAGTAGCACGGAGGGATTGGGATTTTTTCAGATGAAGCATGTCTAGCAAAACTGAGTCAGACATGGCTCTGTATGTCAAGCAGAGATTGCCTCTAAGTAGGTGATATGAGATGGAGTAAAGTTTATGTTTTTTACGTCTATCTGCATAAGGCACGTGTTTGAGTCCTAAGATCCTCTTAGTGAGAAACTTCTGTGGTCTTTCCAGTTGTTGAAGGTGTCTAGTGAGGTACATGTCAAATGGGGCATTGTACTCTATAATGGGTCTGATGAGGGCCAAGTAGAGAGAGATAATGACTTCTTTTTTCCTGGATGAGAACCCTTTTGTGATGAGATGTGCCACATAGAAGGACTTCCTAACTACAGTGGTGACATGGTTGTCGAAGGAGAGATTGCTATTTACCTGTGTTCCTAGATCCCTTATAACACCTTCAGAGTTGAGTGGGTTCCCTTTGATTTGGTAGTTTATGGGCACTGTGTTATTCCCGAAGAGAATGACGGTGCATTTTTTGGCGATGAGCCTAAGGCCATGGTTTTGGCAACAGTCATTGGTTTGCATTAGGTATTTTTTTAGGCTGTCCACATCAGCTTGAGAATCAATAATAGCTCCCAGTTTGCAATCATCTGCAAATCTGGGTAACCAGAGTCCCTTGGTGTTGGCTTAAACTTCAGAGAAGTAGATACTAAACAAGAGAGGACCCAGGACCAATCCCTGTGGTACTCCACTTGTAACTACCTGGTAGTCAGATTTGGAGTCAGCTACTTTCACCATGTGGGTTCTGTCAGTGAGCCAGTTGGCAACCCATCTAGTGATGTACAGGTTAACACCCAGATTAGTGAGCCTATCGATTCCAGAGTGTGGGATGGTGTCAAAGGCTTTGGCTAGCTCGAGGTAGGCTGTGTGGACAGCCTTGCCTTCATCCACCACTCTGGTGACAGCTTCAAAGAAGTCTATCAGACTGAGCAGACATGATATGCCTTTCACAAACCCAAACTGCATGGGGTCCAGGATTTGAAGGTTCCCTATATCCTTATTTATAAGATCTGTAATAATACGTTCCATAGCCTTACAGATCAGGCTCGTCAAACTGACGGAGCGGTAGTTCCCTGGGTCAATAGTCGCACACCCTTTGTGGAGTAGGAAGACTGTAGCAGTGTGCTGGTCAGTGGGGACAAAGCCAGAACTGAGGCTACAGTTGAGCAGGGCACTCAGGTGTGGTGCCAGTTCTTTTTGTAGATTGTGTAGGACACAACCCGGTATATTATCTGGTCCCATGGAAGCTGTATTCTTAGCTTTGGTCAGTGTGGTTTCTACTTATGCAGTCATGATAATAGAGTCGGTATTCCTTGGGTATCTGGATGGGCCCTTCGGGGGGGGAGTAAAGTTCACACTAAACCTGTCTGCCATAACTGTACTGTTGCATACCTGACACCATCTGTGCCCCTTTTACATGGCCTATTAGTCTAATTTACTTGCTGCCTTACCTAAAAGGAATCTTTCCACTCTGTACTCCAGTTTTTCTGCACTGCAACAGGTATCTGGGGCATCACTTTTAAGGTGGGTCCTCTTATTCAGTGCAGCTGTCTGTATGCCTTTCCACTCTGTATATGGAACTACCTTTTATGTGAAGCACACATGCTTTTATAGTTTCTGCATGCAGACTTGGTGGCACAAAACTGTGCTATTCATGTACACTTTAATTCATTTATTGATAATGCTGGTTAGAGCATAAGACATAATACCAAAGGGCAGTCATTTCACAATAGGGAAAATTAAGTTTTGTGTTCACATTAAAACTGAAACACCCATGTGATACAATAACTGTGTTTATGTGATTTTTAACACTGACTTTTACAAAAATTGTCAGTTTTTAAAACTCCCAAGTACCATAAACATTTAAACTACTGTTGTGAAAAAGTAGGCTACAGAATTGTTTTACCTGGGTAACAGGGTGTCATGCGGAATAACAACTGCAAAAGTAAACTGAAATAGGTCAACACTTAACTGGCTAAAGCAAACTGCATACCAACAATGTTTAATGCAGTGTGTATTTAAAGATTATCAAAATGTTGAACAATCAGAATACAATAATGCTTTATTAATGACATATTAAAATGTGAAGTGGCAAGGTTTCCATGTGGAGTTTAATGCATTGTTCAGTGTATACCTGTAGCAAACAGTACTATTACTGCATCACATAGACAGGAATATGAAAAAGTGGATCAAGGTGAAAATGTACTGCCCTCCATCCATGAACCTTGTTTATCATAACAGTTTGAATGCACAGAAGGATTACTGTCTTAGGTTTTACTTGCCAGTTGCTTCATATTCCCTGATTTATTGGCAGCACATTAAAATCCATGACATATAACCTCAAAACACATACATACTGTTATCATGAAGGATGTTTACTCAAGTATACAAACATCTTAAAATCATTTTTTTAATCAGCACAGATATTTAGAGCAATTAAAACCCGATTAAACAAAATAAGTCTTTTTGAAGATGGAAAAGCCTGCATGCAGTCCTGTGTGGGGGAATCACCCAGTCCCCTTACTTTTATATTTCACTCTGAAGTAACTGACATATAGAAAAGATTCATCATTCATAAAATTAAAAAAAGTAATGATCTCTCTCTCTCTCTCAGTGGCCCACTATTCCCCAAATTAATTGCATATATAAACCTTCAGCCAAAGTATATTGCTACAATATACAGCAAGCAGTACCATAATGGGAAGGCTATATTTCAATTTAACATGCTCAAGAAAAAGAACAAGTCAGTGTAACCCCTGTAAGCACAATTCTGTAGTTCTGCTCCAATGTAAGTTATTTGTAAAACTTAATTCTTCTCAACAGCCATTTGATTGGCACTCAAAACATCATCACACTGGAAAGCTGCCAGCATCTTGTAATGGTAGGTAAAACTGGAGAAGCTAGTGAAGTTAAGAACTCTGTTTTTATCACATTCTCCCTGTTCTCCTAGATCCTGTTATAAGACCTGATATACACAGTTCACACTGGGGATGGAAGGTGGGGATGCAACAGAACTTGCTCCCCTGTAAAAAAAAAAAAAAAATTCTGTTTTACAGCTTTGCATATGTCACTGTTTTGAGTGATGACCTCTCAAGGATAAAGAGTTTAAGGTTAATTATACAATGATCCCCCATTAATATTCCAAAACGTGCACGCTGATTGGCCAGTGTGCCCATTGTAAATCCCACAATATACCAATGGAAAAAAGGTCCGGTCGCCCAGACTTTTTTTCATTGGTATAAAGTGTCCAAAACCATTTTTTTTTGTTTATAAATACAAACAAAAGAAAAAAACTGAGCAATGGAGACTTTCTTTTCTCCGTTGCTTCAGTTTCAAAGCATTGATGTACTGGGTAGGCATAGGAACACAAGTTCCATACACATGCGCAGTACATCAGCACAAGGAAGCAGTATACCACCACTGGTGGAAGAACAGGAATGCGCTTTTATACCAAGACATTATTTAAAAAAAGTAAGTTTTTTTTTATTAAATAATGTCATTGTATAATAGCAATAACCAACTCTGTGGTCATGGTATATTGAAATTTACCCATTGTTGGCTTTATTTAATCACTCAGGCTTCGCCCTCATTATTAAACCATGCCAACCATGGGTAAATCTTCAATATACCACACCACATCATCAGTTATTGCTTAAATAATCATGTGGCAGCTAAACTAGATGCAGTTATTCATAGCAAACATCTATTATTCTCTGTTGATAAATGCTTATTAAACATTGTTGTGGGTCTCTTTTTTAGACCATGTCATCCACACTACATAGCACTGTCATTTTTTACAGCATACTATATTTTATTGTCTATTTTAGTCAATATTATATGAATGCATACATAAGCTGTAGGGTTTACCATTAAAATTTTGCCATGCAATTGCACGGCTATGAAGTATTCGAACAACAGATGTTCGAATGCTTCATATTTCAGCAGGTTACGTGAGCGAACGTTATAATTGTGAATGGACTGTGCATTCTCAGTTATAACGTTTGCTCATGTAAAGGGATCGCAGTACAGTGCGTTAGGGAAATACATCCCTTTCCTCACTGTAGTGCAATATTGGAGTTGGAATATTAATTTGGGGGGGTGTGGGGTGCAGGGGGGCTTGCCCCCCTACATAAACGGGATTTTAGGCTAGCTAGTTAGGGAGTTAAGGGAAAGGTGGGATTGCTGTTAAGTGTCGAAAATGTCGTGAGCGACATTTTCGACATTAACAGCTGTTTTCCGACATTAGGGACATACGGTATTATGTACTTTCGGCGAATGACTGCACTAATAAGTACACTTTTTTTAAATTTTTGAAATTATGATAGTAAACCAAGCTGTAGAAATGTATTTGAATAAAAGCAATGCTGTGGAAAATAAAAAACAAAATTAAACTTGGCAAAATGCTATACTCTGCATAAGTTGTTTTCAAACTCATTTTTTCACTCGCACCATCACCAATAAAATCAATAAAACCACAAAAGTAAAACAGAAATGTACTGTGTGCATAAAACTGTATCATGTAATCCAGCAAAACACTTAGACAAAAGTTATAGTACAGCATCTTTCTGAAAAAGAGTCTATGAATGAGGCATAAACAATGTTTAAGATGGTTTGAATATAAATTTTAAAATAATTTCATTGCTGAGAATCAAGTTTGCCACTAAGAACACCTTTCTTAATACTGAATAGTTCACTTTTAAACAACTTTCCGAATTAAGTACAACTTAAACTCAGCTGTATTGCATAAGCCATAGCTCTGAATTTCTGCTGTGCTCAGTGTTTGTAAGAAGAAACAAAACAAAACAAAACAAAAACAAACAAGAAAAGTATCAATGAATCAGTGTCAATTGGTTATTTTGACTTGTTTACATTAAACTTTTACGTTGTTTTTGACATAAAAACATGTGTGCCAAATGCGTCATTCATTATGCATGTGCCAAGTGCATCATACCATTTTGTTTTCAAATATTTCCTCTGTGGCTTCTTAGAAAAGTCAGAGGACTCCAAAACAAATCTCTGGTCTAACGTAAAAATTTCATTTTGCAAAACATAATAGCTGTGGTAAACACAACATTACTGTTTTTCAACAAACATTGAGTTCTTCATCGTTTACATCAACTATTGTTTGGGGTAAAAACATGTCTCCTATAGCTCTGTGAGGTATGGTGTTCTTAATGTTTATGTTGGCAGTGTTTTTCATTGCCTGCAGGAAATTATTTATTTCATAGTACCATTTCTAAAGTGTGTACATTTGTTGTTTATCCAGAGAAATGGTTCATGAAGACTAATAAAGCAAGACATCTTAAAGCATATGGTCATGCATCTGAGTTTCTTCCTTTACCAGCTCTTTCGTTTGTTATAAAAATTATAATTCCTGAAACACAAGACAGTGAGGAAAAGAAATATTAAAGGTCCATGCAATCTTGTCCTATTACCAGCATTCCCTGTTGCTTTTCCTGGCTATCATCATTCTTACTCAGATATTCTTTTTGAAAACAACTTTATTTTCACTGACACTCACAGATTAACAGACTGCTGTTTTTCAAACCCATTTGAAATAAGGGACTGATCTGTGATACCAAAATAAAATTGCAAAAGGATGCTTTATCGAGCCTTTTCTAAATGTAAGTCCTGTTCATTTCCACTTAGAAATGTCTTTATCCTGAGTTGGCATTCAGATTACTAGGCCTCTAAAATGTCTGCTGTAATGATTAATGTGAGGGATTTCATTCACCTAGATCATTTTCACTGGCTGCAATTTCATATATTTCAGACTGTAGTTGCAAAGATACATCCTACATAGTGATACTCTATATTATACAAACACTGTTTGTTAATAAAGTAACAGAAGCTACTTTAAGTGGCATATCGAGAATGGAGAATATTTGCAGAAAAGTTTGCCATTTTGTCTACCATAATGGTGTATAAAATGAGGAATTTAATCAGTTTCTGTGAACGTCTGAACAAAATGAACAACAGGAGCTCTAGATCTTAGAAACTATTTTCAGACTGCATGGCTGTCCACTATTAAGACTATTCTCTTCATTGTCATAGGATATAGGATCATAAAAAATACGAAGCAATTGAGTTTTAAGACCATTTACTCCTTGCCAATGTCCAAGCTTATGCTATACGCTATTCTCATGAAAGGCAAATGGGGGGGGGGGGTACAGGAGCTGAGCTTACCTACTTGCAAAAAGCATTGAAGTTAACTTTCTTTTTACCCTTTTCTATTTAGCATTATTCATTGATGTTTTGGATTGTTGGCACTGTGGAAGCTGGCAGTTAATAGGAGAACCATTTATAAGGGTTAGTTCCTGCTGCAATGAATGGGGTGTCAGAAGATTTTACAATAATACTGATCTGCAACCATCCACAAATATAGCTAGTCAAAGGCCCTGATTCGCAATCTGTTCATAAAAGAAATAAATGCAGCAAAAAGGAAAAGTCCCTCTACTGAGCCCTGAGGCACACCACTAATTATCTTCTTGCATTATGAGGAGCTGCCTGCCAGTTTAACTATGAGGGTTCTAACTTTCAGTCAGGTGGCTATTCATCTCACCATGTATGGATCTACATTTAAGGCACTTAGCCTATTTATGATGCCAACATGGAGTATAGTATCAAATGCTTTGGCTAGATACAAATAAACTGTCTGGAAAGAATGGCCGCTGTCTATAGCCTGTGTGACTGTTTGAAAAATTAACTAAATTCAGTAGGCAGGATCTCCCTTTGACAAAACCAAATTGATGTAGGTTGAGCCTGATAATTTTTTTGATATAGATTATGAGCTCAGACATGATATACTCCACTGCTTTGCAAATCAGACTACCAGGCTAATGGATCTATGGATTCCCAGGTCAGTGTTAGGGTTGTTGCCATACTTCAGGGACAAATCCTATAGCTCACCTTGTGGATATTACACTGCAGCTCAGCTCAAGTTAAATGATTGAAGGAGGGGTTCTGGGAGAGGTGCATTCAGGTGCATCTATCTGAAGAACACCAGCGAAGGCAGGAGCTCTCAGAGGGGCACTGTCTAAGGGGGAGAGGGTCAGTGACTGGGTTACTGCTGAGGTGGGGTAATACATCAGCATACCTCATTACACTTCTATAGTATGGATGCTATAGGTGAGTGAGAAGGGCAGGAAAAGTTGAGCATAAAAAATCCCTTCCAGCCGCAGTATGAAGCTACATCATGATCCAGTACCTGTTCAACAGCCATGAATATGGGGGAGTTAGGCTGGGAGAAACTAACGTGAGCTTTGGAGATCCAGTAAATAAGAGGAGGACCTAGGGGCATAGTGATGGTCAGTTGCAGATGCTAAAAAGCACCTTAATATATACATTTATTTTAATGTTCTGTGCATGTTTGTGGGGCTCTATAGTGATTGACAAATGTGTGTGAAGTTCCTTCCTATGATGCAATTATTTATTTAAAGCACACGGGTGACCTGGAATTAGCTAGCTTCTGGGTATGGCCCTACATGCATCATTAGACAGTGTATGTTTATTAAAGAAATTGCAGTGATTTTCTAACATTTGAAATGCTGTCTGTTGTTGAGTTATCTGTATTATAGATTCTGCTGGTTCCTTCCCAGTTCTCTGCAGGATTCAATGCTATCTGTCTCTGGCTGTCTGACAAGCTAAAGGTTTAGTGCTAAACATTTTTTTTTTTTTTTTGTTTTAATGCTGTCAGTTGAGAACTTTGAATGAGATGTTAAACCAAGGCCCCATCTGCCTGAGTTACTGGTAGCTCAGTTAGTTGTAAAAGATTCCATGGGATTTATCAAAAATATCAAAAAAGTAGTGGAGGTGCCCTAGTTCCCTGTCCCAATTCTGCCCTATTTGTATGAATACCATCTTGATCTTGAGTCTTCCCTGAAAAGAGGCTAGTAGTCTAGTGGGCCAGTCCTGGTTTACAAGTATAAAAACAAAAGGAAAAAGAAAAAAACATTGTTCAGTGGAATTTACTATTTTAGTAATATATTCTGATCTCTGCTCATCACTTATTAGATCATGAGCATGACACATGACCGCACACTCAAGCTACTCTAAGGGTATCTGGTCACCTCATTCCAGGGCTACATTTCATGCATTGGGATTGAATTTAACATACAGCTGTCTGGGTTAATTTATGGCAAACATCTCTACTTCTTATGTAGATACTGGAGCCATTTTAATACAGTTTATTTAACAATTATAGTTTGCCTGCACCATGAATGTGGTCACAACTTGTATTCTTTTCATAAATGTCCTACAAAAATTGTTGGGGCTCTACTTTACAGATGGTTTGCAGATCCTTAACTTGTAAGCACTTTAAATGAGTCTGTCACACAGTGGAAGAGTCATATCTTTGATGTAAATGATGTATCCTATCGCTATCTTGCACATTGAAGGAGCTTTCTAGGTACACCTTCACTGGGGGTTATAGAATGTTACAACCCTCACTTCTTGCTGCAACCGAGGAAGTACATTGGAACCGACCTGCGTCAGGTTCTGTAAACTAAAAAAAATCACCTCTTAGAAGCTGCATAAACAGGACTGCTGTTGGTAGAGCATAACAACTGCTTATGACTATCACCTGCAGTTTACCTCCTGATAAAAGATTTTAGGTATTGTGAAAATAATTTGTTTACTATACACCAAAGCACAATTTAAATTACTGGGGGAAAAAGTTTCTCTGGTACTCTGTTCAAATTTAATGTGCATGTTTGTGGAGTCTAAAATACTGACCACAACCATTCCCAAGACACTGCAGTATCACAATATGTATAAAGGCATACCTTACCTTCTTCTTGGGAACACTAAATTAGCTAACTACTAAACTTCCACTGTTTTCATTCCCAGTAACCTCATGCTCACCCATCCCCACCTACTATTAACAGACAATAAAGTTGACACTTTATCAACTAAATACGGGGTAAACAAGCAGCTCCATGATACTGAGGGATACTGTGCCTAAGACAACCCATGCAGCTGATGGCACTCAATCATACTGTGTCCAAGACAACCCATGCAGCCCATGGCAATGAGGGATACTGTGCCGAAGGCAACCCATGCAGCCCATGGCATCAAGGGATACTGTGCCCAAGACAACCCATGCAGCCCATGGCACTGAGGGATACTGTGCCTAAGACAACCCCTGTATAATTAGCAGCACAGGTGCTGTGGAATCACAGGAGGAGGACAGGAATGAACAGATGATTCTGGTTCACCCACCATGGGGAGAATGAGGCAGCTTAAGCTCATTGCAATAACCACTGTTAAGAGTCCAGTGAGCTCTGTGCTGTATAAACTGTATGCTGCTTAATCTGGAGGTTCTGCATGCATGCATTTCCTGATGGTAGTGAACATGAAGCTCATAAGGCTACTGTTGGCTAGGAGTTAAGACATACTCTTTGTCAGCAGCATAAAGGTACACCAGCATTCTCAGTCTCCTGAAAGGGCATAAATGTGGGTCTAGTCAAGCCTGGGAGAAGATAGAGTGAGTCCATTACACCTTCTGAAAAAGGAGAGGGGCTGGTGGAGGCTGATGTCAGCTGCATGGGATATACTATATGGAAATCTCAAAGTACTACATCAGCTAAATCAACCATTTCTGCATATGTATAACAAAAAGAGCACCCTGAGCATTATGTTTGTCTTTACAACAGCTATGGACCACTACAAATGGAACACAGATCAAGACACAGGTAGGACTAAAATTCAATAACAATTCTGAAGGTTACATACACAGCACACCCCCGTATGGCAACGACTTTGGATAAAAAAAATATGGGGAAACCAATCACGTCTTTGAATCAGGATTCATTTTCTAAAGCATGCAAATCATTTCAAAAAATTGAAAAGTGACAAGAGCTGTGTGTATAAGTACTCTTTAGAATTATAGGAGTATGGGCAATGTATAGTATTCCATGTGTTATTCCTGAATAAAGAGATTGCATATTAACTCTATGCTTCTGCCTTAATTACAAAACATAGGGTAAAATAATTTACTTCATCACAGTCACAGAAAAGTCATGCAAAAACTTTAAAATTCAAACCCAGGGTTTCTGTACCATCTTACTGACCTCTATGTCATGACTGCAATACTTAGTCTGAATATTAGTAAGACAATCATACAGAATGAGTTTAGAAAAAATAGTAGATAGGTTCATAGGTACTTACAAAGCTATTGATCTGTTAGGATCTTAAGAAGCCTAACCTTACATTCCCATGGTAGCATTTAGCACTTATATTTTGCATATGGATAACCCAGAGGTAGGCAGAACAGAGATATGTTGGGACATGGGTACTAAGCCAGGAGTGAATTTGCAGTTTCCATTCCATTCATCCAAATTATATTTATGAAGAGTAACAGAAGTACTTCACTTTATATGGAGTACATGGCTGTTCAAAAGAAGAGTTATTCTCTGTGATACATAGCAGTCCATCAAAAATATTTTATTTATGTTGCAAAAGACATCAGACTCTTTGAGTGGGTGTTCATGCTACCATTGGACGTATGAAGAATAAGGTCTGCTAAGGCTCTGCATGAGACACAGAAGGTACCTCTTAGTAGCCTGTACAATAATGAGAAGAGAGACAAGGCTTTGAGATGTTTTTTTGTGATTTAGTCCCTTGTTTTTTCAATGAGAAAGCATTGTGAGTGCTCCAATTGTCACAAGTGTTTGGACAGCTACATACTGAATGGGGTATTACATTCAATGATCATGCAGATGAAAGCAGAGTACAGTAGAATGATTGCATTCCTAAACCTGAAGCTGTGAAAGTATAAAAGGCGTCCTTAAATTAGACATGGTGATCAAAGGATAGATCTTTGCTGACCTTGGTTCCCAGATTTCTGACTGTGGGATCAACTTTCAAGGGTGGGAATTGTTAATATTATAATTAAAAGGAAAATCATTTTTGCAGCAGGATACAATTATACATTTCTTGGCATTTACTTTTATCCATAGTTTTGACACGAGCTATTTGTCAGGGAAAGTTCATCTTGAAGTATTGTGGCATCATCTGCGGTATTTATGATGGTATAAATTTTATAGTAATCTGCAAATTTGGTCAGCCATTAATCCTTAACATTTGCTTTGACCTCCAAGAAGTAAATGCCAAAGAGGAGTGGTCCAGGGACTGAACCTTGTGGTACACCACTAGTGACATATTTTTGTTTTGAGGACAAGAGCTGCTGGAGAAAATATGGTATCCTAAATCTGAGAGTGACTGACCTCAGTGTAAAAGCAAAGTAGTTGTTTCTGTGCAAAACTAAGGACTTCCTCTTTGCTCTGAATATGTGTAACCTTGGAGTTAGAATATGTTAGCAAAGTTGGTGCTGAAGTAAAAATACCCACCCGGAGTGTAGAGAGGGATGAGATTTATGTCCTCCAAAAGTAAAAATTCAAGAAAAACATTTAAGCTTTTATTTTCAGTGTCAGCCTTTTCAGTTTTGGCTGAATCACATGGAATTATCTATGCATGATCTACACTACAAATGAGTTCAGACTCACTGGCTGGCAGCTCCCTAGATTTCATCTACACTACAAATGAGTTGAGACTCACTGGCTGGCAGCTCCCTAGATATCATCTACACTACAAATGAGTTGAGACTCACTGGCTGGCAGCTCCCTAGATTTCATCTACACTACAAATGAGTTCAGACTCACTGGCTGGCAGCTCCCTAGATTTCATCTACACTACAAATGAGTTCAGACTCACTGGCTGGCAGCTCCCTAAATTTCATCTACACTACAAATGAGTTCAGACTCACTGGCTGGCAGCTCCCTAGATTTCATCTACACTACAAATGAGTTGAGACTCACCGGCTGGCAGCTCCCTAGATTTCATCTACACTACAAATGAGTTCAGACTCACTGGCTGGCAGTTCCTTAGATTACATCTACACTGCAAATGAGTTCAGACTCACTGGCTGGCAGCTCCCTAGATTTCATCTACACTGCAAATGAGTTGAGACTCACTGGCTGGCAGCTTCCTAGATTTCATCTACACTACAAATGAGTTCAGACTCACTGGCTGGCAGCTCCCTAGATTTCATCTACACTACAAATGAGTTGAGACTCACCGGCTGGCAGCTCACTAGATTTCATCTCCACTACACATGAGTTCAGACTCACTGGCTGGCAGCTCCTTAGATTACATCTACACTACAAATGAGTTGAGACTCACTGGCTGGCAGCTCCCTAGATTTCATCTACACTACAAATGAGTTCAGACTCACTGGCTGGCAGCTCCCTAGATTTCATCAACACTACAAATGAGTTCAGACTCACTGGCTGGCAGCTCCCTAGATTTCATCTACACTACAAATGAGTTCAGACTCACTGGCTGGCAGCTCCCTAGATTTCATCTACACTACAAATTAGTTCAGACTCACTGGCTGGCAGCTCCCTAGATTTCATCTACACTACAAATGAGTTCAGACTCACTGGCTGGCAGCTCCCTAGATTACATCTACACTGCAAATGAGTTGAGACTCACTGGCTGGCAGCTTCCTAGATTTCATCTACACTACAAATGAGTTCAGACTCACTGGCTGGCAGCTCCCTAGATTTCATCTACACTACAAATGAGTTGAGACTCACCGGCTGGCAGCTCCCTAGATTTCATCTACACTACAAATGAGTTCAGACTCACTGGCTGGCAGCTCCTTAGATTACATCTACACTGCAAATGAGTTGAGACTCACTGGCTGGCAGCTTCCTAGATTTCATCTACACTACAAATGAGTTCAGACTCACTGGCTGGCAGCTCCCTAGATTTCATCTACACCACAAATGAGTTCAGACTCACTGGCTGGCAGCTCCCTAGATTTCATCTACACTACAAATGAGTTGAGACTCACTGGCTGGCAGCTTCCTAGATTTCATCTACACTACAAATGAGTTCGGACTCACTGGCTGGCAGCTTCCTAGATTTCATCTACACTACAAATGAGTTGAGACTCACCGGCTGGCAGCTCCCTAGATTTCATCTACACTACACATGAGTTCAGACTCACTGGCTGGCAGCTCCTTAGATTACATCTACACTACAAATGAGTTGAGACTCACTGGCTGGCAGCTCCCTAGATTTCATCTACACTACAAATGAGTTCAGACTCACTGGCTGGCAGCTCCCTAGATTTCATCTACACTACAAATGAGTTCAGACTCACTGGCTGGCAGCTCCCTAGATTTCATCTACACTACAAATGAGTTCAGACTCACTGGCTGGCAGCTCCCTAAATTTCATCTACACTACAAATGAGTTCAGACTCACTGGCTGGCAGCTCCCTAGATTTCATCTACACTACAAATGAGTTGAGACTCACCGGCTGGCAGCTCCCTAGATTTCATCTACACTACACATGAGTTCAGACTCACTGGCTGGCAGCTCCTTAGATTACATCTACACTACAAATGAGTTGAGACTCACTGGCTGGCAGCTCCCTAGATTACATCTACACTACAAATGAGTTCAGACTCACTGGCTGGCAGCTCCCTAGATTTCATCAACACTACAAATGAGTTCAGACTCACTGGCTGGCAGCTCCCTAGATTTCATCTACACTACAAATGAGTTCAGACTCACTGGCTGGCAGCTCCCTAGATTTCATCTACACTACAAATGAGTTCAGACTCACTGGCTGGCAGCTCCCTAAATTTCATCTACACTGCAAATGAGTTCAGACTCACTGGCTGGCAGCTCCCTAGATTTCATCTACACTACAAATGAGTTGAGACTCACCGGCTGGCAGCTCCCTAGATTTCATCTACACTACACATGAGTTCAGACTCACTGGCTGGCAGCTCCTTAGATTACATCTACACTGCAAATGAGTTGAGACTCACTGGCTGGCAGCTTCCTAGATTACATCTACACTACAAATGAGTTCAGACTCACTGGCTGGCAGCTCCCTAGATTTCATATAGTATCCAGTCCCATGGAGTGATACTACGGCTGAACATTTCCAGTTCTCATGAAGTTTTCCATTGGAAAGCATCTGTGGAATGCTGCTATGAGATGGTTTTCAGGGTCAACAATCCATCTACTTTCTATAGACCCCAGGGAGCACTTTTTCTGGGCACAGTATGTTATACCTGTCCTATTGAGTACAAGTAGATCTTTCCCTGGTCAAACATCCCTGGTCAAACATCCTATAGCCCACGTCTAACATTCTTTCCTTTTTCTTCCTTCCCATCTAGAATCTCTGACAATTTCTCTTCTCATGCAATAAAAGTCTGGCCTTCACATTACAGAAAAATAAAATAAGAATGCCATCTCCACAGTATTAGGGATATAATTATATTGGTGATGGAGACTAAATTAGGTTAATATTTAGTGACTTATTTTGGCCTCCCTGTATAAATCAGAACTTCATAGGGACAAGAGGGTGGGATAACTCCTGATCGTAAATGAGATAGAATGGTAAAATGTAGAGGACCCATATTAAAACATACTGCAAGTAACGTACTCTGCTGACTGTGCTTTTTAACTGTGTTTTCTGGAGATATGTGCTCATCCCACCTGCCTTGAAACTGTTTAACTTCTTGAATATGCTCAGATGTTTGTATTTTAATAATGTTAGAATTGATGTTTTCTGTTGAATGTAATTTTCAGCCATGATTGGCAAGTCTGTCATCTCACCTGCCTTAAAATTGTGTCTATATTATAACATCGAAGTCTCAAAACTTTGAATGTTATAACATCAAACCCAAAACCATGAAAGATGAAAACCCCGAAGACTGAGAACAGTGATTTTTTTTTCCCCTTGAAAAAAAAATCACTGTTTCAGTACAAAACACGAAACACACAAACACTACAAACTATTTATCATGTGGGGGGCTTCACTCCCACACACCCCAACATGGGGAGCTGTGCCCCCCACACTCCCCTACTTAAATATACCAACTCTGAGATCGCACCACAGTGGAGGAAATAGAGAAGCTTCGGAAACGGCCCCCCAAATTATTTCCCTAGGAAAGAATTCGATGTTCCGCAGCTTCGATATTGTCAATCTTTGAGGTTTCCAGTTCGATGTTATAACATTCAAAGTTTTGAGACTTCGATGTTATAATATAGACCCTTAAAATCTAGTAGCAGCTTTAACAGTTGACTATATATATATACATATATATATATATATATATATATATATATATATATATATATATATATATATATATATATATATATACATACATACATATATATATATATATATATATATATATATATATATATATATATATGTATATATATATATATATATATATATATATATATATATATATGGGTCTACCTGACAAGGTCGACAAGCCACAACATCGACAACCAGTTTACCGACACCACATAACCGACAGTTCACAAACACGAAACCTCACATGCCCAACACACCATAATAACGACAATCAACAAACAAAACAAATCCCCTGTCCAAAAAGCACACACACAACACAAGCACACCAAAATCCTTACAAACCCACACTAAACCTCACATACACAACTATCTACAACCTTAACCCAAACCCTAACCCTAAGGTCCATCACTATCGTACACTTACCTAACCCGCACCCTAACTCTAACTCACTTAACCCACCCCTAACCCAAAGACTATCACTACCGCACACTTACCTAACCCACACCCTAACCCTAACTCACTTAACCCGCCCCTAACCCAAAGACTATCACTACCGCACACTTACCTAACCCGCGCCCTAACCCTATCTCACTTAACCCACCCCTATCCCTACAGACCGTCAATATCGCACACTTACCTTACTCGCACCCTAACGTCCATCACTACCGCATACTTACACAGCCTTTTCCCATGTCGGTGTTCTCAGTGCCGGTGTTTTCATCCATCGGTCTTCTCAGTTGTCGATCTTCTGGCTCAGTGTCAGCGTTCTGAGCTGTCAACGTTGTCAGGCGGACCTATATATATATATATATATATATATATATATATATATATATATAGATATATATATATATATATATATATATATATATATATATATATATATATATATATATATATATATATATATATATATATATATATATATACTGTGCTCTGGAACTATTTGGTTTTATATTCGAATTATGCCTATTTTGAGATTTTAACACTGTGTACTGTTTTTATCTCCTCCCAACAGCATGCTTATTTGCAGCAGCTTGCTTTCTATACCCCTTCCAATTCAGTTTTGTGCTGCATAGGGTTATTATCTCACTAAGGATCAAATACTAATATCACATTGCCTATATCTAAGTAGGATTGACACTGACAAGCTGACACACTTGTTGCTTGATTGCATTGCCAAACTGCTAATACAAGTTTTTTCCAATCTATATTTTCTGTGAATTACTGCATTGCTTACTCTTCTGTTTATACTTGTTTTAGACTCTGCTTGTTTGCTCATCTACTTATTTTTTTCTGTAAATAGCTGCTTGGATTAGTACTGCTAACTTGCTTCTCTAGGTGACTTAACTGGAAGTCACCTGTTGCATACCTAATCCTCAGGACAGAGAGAAAACATTATGTGTTGTCCTTCTCTGTGCCTTTCAGTCTATGATCTTAAACTACTTTCCTGCCTTATTAGTGTACTTTAATTTCAATTACCCTTATTAATACTAGCTCTCTCTTAAGCGCTCACTGAATGCATATGTACTGTCTTCTTTTCCACTAATGTTGTTTTGTTTTGTCCCATTTACTTGACTACATCTTGCTTCAAAAGTCAACCATAGAATTTTGTTATATTACAGATAGTCGTGCACTGCACCCTGCACCCCCAAAGACTACAGCAGAATAATTACAAGCATCCACACCTGCAAAAACTTACAAACTTGCCTTTTTACTCAAGGCAATTTTAATATACTTGCTCATTATGTTATCTTAGTCAAGCTCTGTTGAAAATGGTACCAAGTTTAATGTCTCTTCTCTGCTTGGCCAGTACTTAGTGGTCTGCTTTTTGTCTGTTTTAACTAGAAACAACCAAAAAAAAGCATTCACTGTACCTTAATCATTCCCCCACCTTTCCTAATTAATGAGCTACACCCTACTCTTGCTGGCAGCCTGCACATTCTTCATCACTCTTTCCAACTACTGCTTTTGTGTCTCTCACTCTTTGCCTGTATAGGCAGTTCTATGCTGATCTGCTTCTTCCCCTTTCCATGCCCTGAAGTTTTCAATGATAACAAATGAACAAGTAGCTTCTACTTTGAGAATTAAAAGTGGTTAGCTATAAATAAAAGCATTTAAGAAAAAGTACTTTTGGCATTTTTCCAAATTTTCTTTTGCTAACTTCCAATCTCACACCTTGATAGTTCGCATACTCATAACACACTTAAATCTTTTCTTTCACACCATTACTTCAATACAATTACATTACCTTTCCCTATATAACTTCAGGCTTACAGCTAGTTTTTTTCACTCATGGCAGCTGTACCACCTTCTCTGCTTGGTCCATTCATCATCTCCACTCTAAGATTCACGCCAATCTTCTACCCTACCCCCTATTTCCACCCACCACCACTTCACCTAAGCTTATACCATCCTATCCTAACCCACTATATCAAATCGACCAAACAAATTTACTGAGTCATCCAACTGTCCTAACTTCTTTACTTACAAACTCATATCACATGCCCATCTAGCTCACTACTCCAAGAAACTCCAAAAAAAATAGTATGTATATTTCACCAAGATAACTATAACTTCCCCTAACTTCTGCATATGTCCCCTTCGCTCCACTGACAAATCATTTGTTTGTATTTCTAAGGCTAACAGTACTGCAGGTAACGCACTATTCTCCCATAATGTAGCTACATCCTGGAATAACCCTCCTCCTGCTTTATCTTCTGCCTCCACTATTACGCTGTTCAAAAACTCACTTAAATTGCACTTAATGAATTCCTGGCTATGTTCATGCATTACCTAACCTTCACTGTTTCTACCACCTCAGATAGCTTCATATCCTATCATCCCTACTGTAATTTTTCTACAGTATCAGGAATTTTATTTTCTGCTCAAGTTTCTAATAGTTATACTAGCTCATGCTAAACTTACATTAATTCATTTCTAAGTAGTCTCTGTCTGTCTCTATAGTCAGTTATAATGCTTATCTAGTGTCAGTTTCTGTTTCTGTATCAAAAGTTGTATTTTTTATATAGTGTCAAATTTTGTTTTTTGTATCAAAAGTTGTATTTTTATCTATTGTTAATTTTTTGCTTCCATATAGATGATCATATTGTTATCACATTGTTCAGCTATTTATTTTTCCGTACTGAATGTGGAGCTTTCTCCCTGGGCATCCACTGTAAATAGACTTGTGTCCAGTCGGACTATCCCTGTAAACAAATGTAAAATAAATAAAATAAAATACTCCTACAGTCTAATCTCACAGCTACACTAAGTATACTCAAAATTGTCACATGCTACCACACTCCCCTTTCCCCATCACTGTATTTTCCCCAGCTCTATATTCTTAGTCAACAAACACCCACCAACTACAAAATTATACACAGTCTCTATCCATTAGAAAAATAGGCACTCTTTAATTAAAGCTACATCAAAGAGAACTATCCATACATATTTCAGAATTAGACCTAAGAAGATAAAAATAAAAAAAAATGGTACAACCTTTCTCCCCACACTTCCACTCTCCAACTCTGTGCAGACATCTACTCAAACCCTGGACCATTCCTTCAAATGAACCAAGCCCCATGTAATCCATCATAGGATCATAGGATCATAAGAGTTTACTAGGCTAACTACCCTGGGCCCTTACAAGCATAGCCAAGTTCAACCCATGTTCCCAAGGGTGTCTGGTTCAAGTGGACACTACAATCAGCACCTATTGCTTCTGTCCAAGAGGGGCACAGGTGGAATCCCTGTGGTGAATTTCCAGTTACCCATCCAATCATCCAAATTTTGCTTAAATAGGGCCAATGAAGGGCTTTGTTTAACACGAATAGGAAGATTGTTCCAAAGGTGGGGAAACCTCTATGAAACTAATCTGTCTATACAGCAAGTTCTGGTGATATCACATAACAGGTTAAGGTCCTTTGAGCGAGTGACCCGTGTGCCATTTGACTTGCTAATGTGCAACATTTCAATTAAAGCTGGGTCAGAGATTGCTCAATATGCAAGGCATAGGTAACCTCTGAGCAGTGTGTATGACACAGAGTAAAGTGACAATGATTTCAGTCTGTCCACATAAGACAGATCTTGAAGGCCCCAATTTTCTTTGTAAGGAACCTTTGTGGTCTTTCCAATGAATAGGTTCATGGGTTACTATGAGGCTAACTGCTCTTATGGGCTATTTTAAGCCTACCCATTTACCCCATGTGAGAATCAAACTTTGTACCTCATGTCTTTAAGGAAAACTTGTTAACCATTATGCCAGCTTCCCTCCAACCATTACCAACATCTCCCACCATAACCACAACACAACCCACTAATCCTAACCACAACCTACTATTAATACACATAAAGCTCAGAAACACCTACAACAAAATTCCAGATCTCCATGCATGCATTATAGCACACAACACAGACATTCTAATCATCACCGAAACTTGGCTAAAACAAAGCACTAAAGGAGAAAAATCTTTCCCCCAAGATGCAATGTAATGAGAAATGTTAGCATATACAAAATAGCAGGAGGGGTTGCGATACTTTTTAAAAACACACTAAACATGACCAGATGCCCACTGAGCCACCCCAACTATCCCAGGACAGAACGATCCATTACTCTCATACACCTGAAGAAGCATAAAATTATTTGCATTGTTGCCATATATATTCCCCCAGGTAACAACATTCCCATTCTTAAAGGCATTCTTCAATGGTTTTCCAGTAAATAAAGAAACTCTTATACTCGAAGATGTGAATATAGACTACTTAATAGTAAACACTGACTCCCCTACCATCTCTATTAACCTATTCAGTTTAACTCAAGTAATCACCTCACCCACAAGAATCAACAAACACAGCAGTAGGCACTCAGTATTAGATTGGATCCTTACCACCTCACCATGAAAGATAAACACTTATGGCTGTCTCCCAGACAACGTCATTGACCATCTCCCCACATTTATCACAAGACAAAATAATCACAACCACAAACATACAGTATTAAAACAAGTATGTAGGCTCGCGTCTTTTATCAAAGACACCTTTATAAACTGCCTCTTTAAATACAACTGGAATACTCTAAAAAACACCACTAGAAGACTTTGGTAACCATTTTAATAACACATTCCTTAACATACAAAAGGAGTTGACTCCCATAAGAACAAAATGAACCCTACTCCATAGCGCAACAAAGAAACTAATCAGTTCATGCTAAATAGACAAAGCCTGGAAACTATGGAATAAAGACAGAACACCACAAAACTGGCACATTTAGAAATCAATGTAAACAGCAGATTAATGTAGACAAAATTGCATTCTTTCACTTACTTTAAGGCAACTATCTCCACAATCCCAAGCCATTCTGGACAACCATAAAAACCCTACTATAACCCAGTCAAACTACCAGCCATTCTCCTACCACAAGCAATGATGCAGACCCCATAGCTACACACTTCATTCAGTTTGTCCTCTTTCTACTAGCATCTAATCTGCCTTTCGATCTATCTGTCCTCACAAATAATAACAATAACCCTATCTTTTCTTTCCACCAAATACCTCCCTCAACTCTCAAAAATTGCCTTCAAAAACTCAAAATCACTGTACCATCCGCAGACTAACTTAGCTGCCAATGCCCTGTCATACCCCATCTCAGTAATTATAGATAGACCTCTCACAGAAAACTATGTACCCACTATCTGGAAACAATCACATCTTACAACACTTCACAAAGGTGGATCAGCAACAGTCCTCTCCATTTACCTCCCCATTGCAATTCTCTCCCCTCTGTCCAAAATCTTAGAGAGATGCAAACCCTCCCAACTCCTAACCCATCTCATAAACAACAAACTACTAACCCCCATGCAACATGGCTTTTAAACACCACAGCACAGCAAGCGCTCTGTTTAATTTCTCAGAAATCATAAATATGAACAGAAACAATAGTAACACAATATCTTCCAGGTTTCTTGATCTGTCAAAAGCTATTGACACCATATTCCACCAGCTCCTAATCAAAGAACTGTCTTCCCCATCACTATGTCAGTAAGCTCTTACGTAGTTCTGTAGCTAGCTCTCCAGCAGACAAGAGGCCGTAAAATGGAATCAGGACATATCCCTCTGCCTCCATGTTTCCAACACAAAAAAACTGTGCAAAGCCAGCAAACCTGCCTCCTTAGTACAATATGCAAACAAAACCACCATTAGCTGTCCAGCCTCAACCCTCCCACTACTTCAACAAATGACGCAAGATTCCTTCACTTCCATGGAATCATAGGTAAATGCTCATCAGCTAATCTTAAATTCCAAAGAAAACCCAAAATTAATGCTTTTCACACCCAGCTCTATTTCAACAACCAGTACAATCTTTAATATTTCCTCAACAAACACCACTACCACCACAGAAATTGTAACAAATACCCACCTACTATGATTCATAATAGACAATAACCTAAAATGTGACCTGCATATCACCCAGGCCATCAAGAAAACTCACCAAAAACTGGGCTTCCTCTATTGAAACAAACTCTACCTCACAGACTCCAGCACATTCTTAGCACCATCCTAGCTTCTCCCCTCCCTTATCTATGCATCACCATACTAAATAAATTAGAGGCATGCTTTAACAAAATAACCAAATTTAGAGCTAATGCACCCTACCGTACATACTGCTTAACATTAAAGAAGTTCAATTGGTTAGAACTACCTAATCCCTTGTATTCACTCAATTTCAAATTGCCCACAAAATAATTCACAAACCACATATACGCTAAATACTACAACACATTCTCAAGCACTTTTCTCCACCATGTTGTCTTTGCTGAGGTAATCGGAGCCTACTAATAACTTCCTGGAAACTTGCTATACTATGTCATCAGACAGTGGAACTCCCTGTTTATCCCACTGAAACAGGAGAGATATGCATGTAGCTTTAAGCGCAACTTAAAACAGCACCTAAACTCTTCTTGGCTCTGCTCACACCCTGTTCACACCCCGTCTAACTCTATCTCTCTTTCTCTCCCCCCCCCCCTGTCAGATCTCTAGTTTGTCACTAACTCCTAACTCTCCAGCTCTCTTATTCTGTAAGCAATGTAAATAAATCCTATCTACATTTATGACTATATACTGCTTTCCATCAATCCTTTGTAAATGAAATTTGTATATTTCTGCATATGTAAATACAACTTGTTTATTGTTGTATAACACTCCTACAGAAATCAAATTGCATTAACCTCGGTCTTGATTGTATTACCCATTACATAATTCTAAAACTACATTTCTCCTGTTAGAAACTGAAATTCTTCTTTTTTCTGTAATTTGTTTATATTTTTTTGTTACTTGGATGATGCTTTTCTTGTGGGCCTGAGTGCCCAGGTGGACCATCCCAGTAAACAAAAGATAATAAATAAATAAAAGAGGAGATAATGGTGGCCAATAGACAATTTAAATTGGTTACATCTCTGAGATGCCTCTTGAAATTTTAAAATTGTGCAGCATGTTCAGTTTTGCCCTTTCCCAACTGATGTGCAATCTCAGAGTTGCTATATTTAGTTAGGGGGGCTGTGGGGTATGTAGCCCCCCACCTGGGTCGGTTAGGGATGGTGTGGTTTAGGTTTTCTAGTTTTTTCGCTATGTGGTTACTTAATGTGGGAAAGTCTTCATAGTTCCATTGAGTCGATGAAGTGCGGTTTTGATATTGTGAGCATCAACAAAGTGGCATTCGATGTTTTGGCATTTCGACAAAATAAAGTAAATCCCAACTTCAGTGTGCATAAGTATATATATATATATATATATATATATATATATATATATATATATATATATACATATATATATATATATATATATATATACACATACATACACACACACACACACACACACACACACACACACACACACACACACACACACACACACGCACATACAGTGGATATAAAAATTTTACACACCCCTGTTAAAATGCCAGGTTTTTGTGATATAAAAAGATGAGACCAAAATTAATCATTTCAAAACTTTTCCTACTTTTAATGTGACCTAAAACCTGTGCAATTCAATTGAAAAACAAACAAATCTGTAAGGGGAAAAAATATAAAGAATAAAAAAAGTACAATAAGCTGGTTGCGTAAATGTGCACTCCCTTAAACTAATAGGTTCATAGGTATGTGCTAGGCTAATGGCCCTGGGGCCTTTACAAGCCTAGCCATAGGATTACCCTGGCATACTGCCACCAGACCTTAGTTTCCAGTGCCTCTGTTGAGTAGAGCCACTGGTGTTAATCCCAGGGTGAATTTTCTGTTTCCCATCCACTCATCAAGATTTCTCTTGAAGAGGGTCAGGGAGGTGCTCTGTTTGACATGTATGGGAAGTCTGTTCCATAGCATGGGCAGTCTCTGGGTTATGAACCTAACCCTCCAGCATGTTCTGTTAATTATGGTAATGAGGTTGATGTCTCTGGAGCATGTGGTGCAGAGGGATTGGGATTTCTTTAGATTAGATGTAGCATTTTTAAGAGAGCTGGGTCAGACATGGCTTTGTAAGTCAAGCAGAGATCGCCTCTAAGTAGGTGATATGAGACAGAGAATAGATGGAGTTTTTTGAATCTGTCCATATAGGACACGTTTTTAAGGCCTAGGATCCTCTTTGTGAGGTACTTTTGTGACCTCTCAAGTTGTTGCAGGTGTCTAGTGAGGTACATGCTAACTGGGTCATTGTACTCTATGACTGGCCTAATGAGGGAAGAGTAGAGGGAGAAAATGACCTCTTTCTTCCTGGATCCAAAAGCCTTAGTAATGAGATGTGCCATGTAGAAAGTCTTTCTGACCACTGTGGCAATGTGGTGATCAGAAGAGAGGTTGCTGTCAACCTGAGTTCCCAGATCTCTCATGACGTCTTCTGTGTTCAGTGGACTATCATCAATGTGGTAATTCATGTGAACTGGGTTTTTCCCAAAGGGAATGATGACACATTTTTTGGCATTGAGCTTAAGGCCATGGTTCTGACAACAGTCGGTCACAGTGAGGTAATTCTGTAGGATGTCAACATCACTTAGGGAGCTAATAATAGATCCCAACTTGCAATTGTCTGTGAACTTTGTCAGCCAGAGTCCCTTAGTTTTGGCCTGGACTTCAGAGAAGTAGATAATAAACAGGAAAGGATCCAGGACCGAACCCTGTGGGACTCCACTCGTGACTAATCAGCAGTCTGACTTGGAGTCAGTTACTATCTGTGAGCCAGTTTGCAACCCACCTAGTGAGATAAGGGTTGATGCCAAGCTTAGTGAGTTTTTCTATGATTCCTGAGTGGGGAATGGTATCAAAAGCCTTGGCCAGATCAAGGTAGGCTGTATGAACCACCTTACCTTCATCCAAAGCTCTGTTGACTGACTCAAAGAAGTCGACCAAGTTGAGCAGGCATAATCTACCCTTCACAAAACCAAACTGTGTGGGATCCATAGTTTGGATATTCCCTATATCCTTGTTTATTAGGTCCATAATGATGCATTCCATAGCTTTGCATATCAGACTCATCAGGCTAATGGGGCGATAGTTCCCAAGGTCTGTAGTTGCTCCTCCTTTGTGGAGAGGGATAACTGTAGCAGTGAACCATTTGTCAGGGACAAAGCCTGAGGTGAGGCTGTGATTGAAACGAGCACACAGGTGATGTGCCAGTTCATTCTGTAGTTCATATAGAACACAAACAGGGATATTGTCAGGTCCCATAGAAGCTGTATTCTTGGCCTTGGACAGTGCTGTTTTAACCTGTGCAGCAGTGATACTGGGTGCCTGGCAATCTGCTGGTATGGTGATTGGTCCTTTGGGGGGGAGAGGGAGGTAAAGTTGGCACTGAATCTGTCAGCCAGTATACTCGCAATATCTGTTGGTTCGGTATAGGAGGAACCATTGTGCAGTAGGTCAGAAATAAATCCGGGTATTGCTGTGGAGATTTTTTTTATATAACTATAGAAGGCCTTGTAGTTGTCTTTACTATCTGCTGCAATTCTGTTTTCATACCTAGCTTTAGAGGATTTGATGAGGGATCTCAACTTTTTGTTGAGGCAGATAAGGGTGTTTTTCCAGTTTTGGGACTTCACCTTATTCCGCATCAGTTTCCTCCTTCTGTTGTAGAGTTTGTTTATGGTAGGGGACCACCAAATTTGCTTCCTTTTTTTGGAGGAGAGTGTCTTGTTTCTATTGTGTATGGTGAGATCCATGCATACAGTGCATTGGTGTATGATTCTGCAGTCATACAACTATTCCGCATTTGCATGGGTGCCGTGAAGTTAGCCACCTCTGTATTTAGGATCCCAAAGTTAGCTTTGGAAAAGTTTTTCATGGTGGTTTCCTTTGCTGGGGGGTGGGAAGGATGTGGATTTCCAAGTTGATTAGTTTCTGGTCGGATCTAACCAGGGAGGAGCTGACTATTGGTGTAGAGCAACTGTCGCCCATGTTAGTAATGACCAGGTCAAGGATATTGCTACCTCTGGCGGGGGTAAGAATGAGCTGGTCCAGGGCATTGGAATTAATGAACTCCAGGAAACATTGGGCAAGTGTATTGGTACATGAGTAGTTTACCCAGTTTATGGAGGGATAGTTGAAGTTGCCTAGTAAGAGAGTGTTAGGTTGGACCCTAATATTCTCCAGGGTGCTTAGGAGCGTGGACTGAGTCTTGGGACATGGTTGGGGACCTATAGCAGGCTACGACCTGAATTGCTGTCTTACCCAATGTTAGCTGCACCTGAAGTATCTCTGATGCATTATGTTGGGCTACCAGTCTGGAGGTGTGCACATCCTTTAAGAATATGGAGACTTTACCACCTTTGGAGTTCAGTCTAAGTTCTGGGGCCGAAAGGTGTGGAATGGTAGTGCAGGGGTGCTTTCTGCTGCCTTGAACTAGGTCTCTGTTACAGCACAAATGTTAATGTTCTCCATTTTAAGGAATGCCTCCAGCGAGTGCATTTTCAGATTTAGACTTCTAGAACTGAGCAACATGACCCTCAGATTGGATTAGTTTGTAGCTATTATGATGGTAATTTGGCCATTGGAACACCGCCTAAAAAGGCACTGTAGAGGTAGCATGAGCCTTGGCCAGTATCTGGAAGCCCAGGGGTGTTAGATGCAGGCTTTCTCTGGCAAAGCATCAAGGTCTGTCAGTCATGTCATCCCAGGCAGACAGATACTGGATCCCCTTAGAATGACACCAGAAACTTATCCAATTGTTGAAATCAATCATTTTCTGCTTGCACTATGCTATCATTTTGGGTGATGGCAGGATGCTGCTCAGGGCTAGGAAATGTTGTGTTACCACCATGCATTTCACTGGCAGGTCTTGAACCCAGGACCCTATGCACTACAGTCATAGCAACATACCACTATGCCAAATCAGCAATTTTATAAACAGCCCTTGCAGGACTTGAACCCAGGACCCTGCACACCACAGTCAAACCAATTTACCAGTAAGCCACCTCACCTGCAACAATACTTTGTTGAAGCACCTTTTGATTTAATTACAGTTTTTTTATATTTATGCAACAAGGCCGAGGTTGCTCATTCTCCAAAAAATTTAATTCCAACACTATATCCAACAAGTGGGTAACACATGTTATTTACTGTAGAGCTACAACTGAGATGATTCATATTTCTCTAGTTTTCTTTCTAAAACTGATTAGCCCATGGTAGACAGCTATTAGTGTTAAATATGAGTTACTGTACTGCATGTCAAGCATTATATACTTTACAAGTGATCTTATTCTAGTTTAATTTGCTTTTACTTGAATATAACTGCATTTATTTGTTGATTTATTGACTGAGTGTGCTGCATTTGTATGTTGAAATCTGCTACAGACTTAGCCACTACAGACTGTCAAACTGTATATCCTAAATATTGCATCATTAGAATGTATTTATTTATTTATTTAACATTTGTTTACTGGGAATGTCTAACTGGGTCAGGAATATATTTTCAGCAGAGGCCTGGGGAGAAAAGCACCAAATGATACATGAAATTTAAGACATTAAACATGAACAAGACACTAGTAAGTACTAAAGCACACATTAAATAAGTAATGAATACTAAATAAGTACAGACAGGTATATACAATAGGCAATACTAAATAAAAGTAATCTAGTAGACTACAACTTTTTTTATCAGTTAGGATTAAGGTAAAGAGAGGGTCAGGTAGAGGGTCAGAATATTAGAAGGAAGCATATGCTTAGAAGAATTGTGGTGTAGGATGGAAATAGTTAAGGGTGTAGAAATACATAAAGTTTTTTAGTTCGATATGGTAATGGTTAGTGGATAAAATCCATGGTCTAGAATCTCCAGCAATAGAAAGGAAATGCCCTAGAGAGTGGATGGAGTTTACCTGTTAGAGAAAGAGCAGGGGCAGATCTGATCACAAAGCAAATGTTTTTAGGGTGTGTTTGAAGTTGTTAAAGCACTCAGTGGTAGTAATGTCTGTTGGCAGAGAGTTTCAGAGCTTAGCGGTAGCATGAGAGTATAGGCACTGTCCAAATCTTTTGTTTGGAATGTAGACGGTTAGGAGTTGTTTGTTTTCAGAGTGAAGGGCTCTGGTAGGCTTGTAGGGTTTTAGGACAGATTTGAGGGCTGGGTAACTTTCAGATGTTTATATCATGTCATGTGCAGAAGAGAGCTGAACGAGGTTTAGGTGATGTATGAGTTTGTGCCAGTTTAGTTCTTTCAGAGCTAGGTAGTGATGGGAATGGTAGGTGTAGCCTGTGGCAAATTTGGCAATTTTATGGTTGCAGGATTGGAGCTTGTTTTTTTTTTTTATATATAAATTTATAAGGGGGCTGTATATAAAAGAGAGGGAAGCAAATATGTGCTGGAAAGGGTTTTTTCTGGTGGAGTTATCCAAGAAAGTTTTTTTGTCTATAGAGTGTTCCTAGTCTGATGTGTGTTTTTTTAATGCCGTTGCAGATGTGGTGTTTGAAATTTAGTTTGTTGTCTATGGTAAAGCCTAGTAGCTTAGCTGTGGGAACCATTTCAATTTCTGTGTTATCCTGAGAGAACATTTTAAAGTTAGATGAGACTGGTTTTGCATAGAAAAGCAAGAGTTTTGTTTTTTTATGACTTAGGAGTAGCTGGGTTTCTCTCAGCTATCTTTTGATTGAGGCGAAGGTTGTTTGGGTGAGATGTTGGAAATGCTGTATGTTATTAGAGGAGAAAATTATGGTAGTGTCATCTGTGTATTCAATAATGGAGCTAAGGGGTGATGAGGTGTGAATATTGTTGGTCTAAACAATAAAGATTAAGGGTGCAAGTATGGACCCTTGTGCTTTCCCAGTTGTGTTGGTTTGATATTGGGATAGTTTATTTTGCCACTGAATGCATTGTTGGCAGTTGGATAGGTAGCTTGATGGTGGGGTGTAGCTGATGAAGAATTATGTTGTGGGACATTGTGTCAAATGCCTTTGATAAGTCTAGTAGTAAGACAGGGGTGATATTACCAGAGTCAGTGGATTTGGACAGACTAACCATGAAGGATATTAGGACAGTGGTGCTGTGTGATGAGTGAAAACCATGTTGGGTAAGGGTAATTAGTTTGTTTTGGATGAGAATTCTTGTTTATATGACATGACATGGAATCAAGCAGTAACTGGACAGCTGCTCAGACTACAGTAAAAACAAACACAAATTTACTGTACTTAATAGGTATAATTTCACTGAAGTAACTAAAGTAAAACCTATTTATTTTATAATCGGAATGCCATCTTTATATAATGGGAGGATAATTATAGAAAAATAAATGGCAACAAAAAACTTTTCACACTATGTTTAATCTCTTAATATTCTATAAATATTGAAAGCAGGCCTCTCTCATATGCTCAGGCAACTGTAACTCATTGAACTCAAGTTGTGTCTATATTTATATATATAAATATATATATATATATATATATATATATATATATATATATATATATATATGGGTCTATATGACTTGGTCGACAGTTCATATGATCGACTGTTTATTTGGTCGACAGTTCATTTGATCTACAAGCATTTGCCCCCTTCCCCAATGTTGTGTGACCCTGGAGTTGATATATATAGTTAGGGGTGGGGCACAGCCCCCACATTGGGGTGAGGCGAAGCCCCCCTCCTAAAATGCTTGTCAATCAAATGAACTGTCGACCAAATAAACAGTCGATCATATGAACTGTCGACCAAGTCATATAGACCCATATATATATATATATATATATATATATATATATATATATATATATACACACACACACACACACACACACACACACACACACACACACACACACACACATATGTATTTATAAATACGTATATATATATATATATATATATATATATATTATGTAGACAGTGAGAGAGAGGGTACAAAACTAAGCATGCCATGATGAATGGTACACAAACAGAACTTTATCAGCAAAAGAGGAGGAGGTGTGGCTATTCACGTGCAAAAAACAAGTAGACTCAAATAACAGTAATAATCATCTACACCAATTTTTGAAAGGGAAGCACTTTCAGTCACAGTTTACGCATGTAAACAAAATATATATAATGAAATTATTTATTTTTTATTTAATTTCATTTGAGATTTGTTTACCGGAAGTGTCCAACTGAACAAGGAATCCATTTTCAGTGGCTGCCCTGTTAGAAATACAAAGATCCAGAGAGATATACAGTTCAAAAAGATAACAATACAATAAGACATTTTGATATTGATGAATAGTTATAGAGAGAAACATGACTGGCATTTAAGTTTTACTACAGCATACAATGACGTATCTAGTACAGAAGTATATGAACAAAAGTTTTTAAGAAGGTTCATGCAAAAAAAAAAAAAGGGGGAGGAGAAGAAAAAAAAAACTTGTAAGTTTCTATACATGATGTAATAATTAATGGGACCAGTGTTTATTTTAATTCAGAATGAAAGATACACTGTCATATTTAGAGTTAAACTACACACATGAGCTAATGGTGTTTGGATACTTTACATCAGTAAATGTCTCTTGCTTGGCTATGCCCAGTTTAATGTTCCTACAATAATTAATGGCAAATCAGGTTTACAGCACATTCCAGACTGGATTGTAGCATAAACATCTGACAGCCTTACTGTGTAAAGAGCATTAGAAAAGCATGTGAGTGATGAGCAGCCAACCTTTGCCGTGTTCCTCATTCTACTGCCTTAACAAAGTGTATAAAACATCTATCTGATGTACACAGTTCCAAAGAACAGGGAAACTCAATGAAGTAGACTCTATGCCAGAGATAGGTAAAGCATTGGGATTCTTCATGGTGTATTAGGCAGAACTTTGGCCAAATTTTCATCTTGTCTTCAGAACAAAATAAAGACACCCAGGACACCCTACATAAATTGGGGTAGATTAAAATAATAACTGAAAGGGAAGCAGCATACAAACTATATAAAAAAGTGAGTTGCCTCATAAAAGTCTATATGAAGGTATTGCAAATAGACATTAGTTCAAAGTTATAACTGCAAAATAGGACTGCTACTCATTTTAAAAAAATGACATCATTAATTTATCCCGTCTGTAGAGAATAAGTGAATGACATCAATGACAACCGCTTCTGGGTTTGCATGTCACAAAAAGTCACAGAAACTATTTCTTTCACCACACTCAGTAGAAAACTTGGGATTAAATATAGAAATTACATTTGCTTCTAAGATAATAACTGTTGCTTCTGAAAGCAAGAATTCTTTAATAAATGACATGTCATGTCTTAGCCTCACTGGACAGCTTGACACCGGCAGTCATATTACAGATTGGCCCCTACATTGATGGAAAGATTGTTTGCAGAAAATGAAAGGAGAGTAAATCTGCTCCTCTTCCAAAATAAACAAGTTTAGATTGCTTAGTCATTATTCAATATCCATAGTCCACTGTCTAAGACAGTGCATCACAAACAGTGTATTATCATCCCAACACCAGATATTATCACAAATGCATACATTTTCAGGTCATGATATGGACTGTACATGACAACTATAGAACTCTTTAATTATGAATCCTTAACTTGGGACAAAGGGAAAATCACTGTAGGTATCTATCTAGACTTGCCCAAAGCTTTTGATATAATGGATACGAATATGTTTAATAAATATTTTAAAGATAAAAGTTTCAGTCCACTTATGATGGGATGGTTTGACAAATGATCTGCATAATATACGGAATATGTTTTGTGGCAGAGTTTATTCTTGTGCCTTATTCCCTTAAGCATGGAGTACAACATGCTCCATTCCCAATACACTTCGCCATTTTTACCAATGCTACGGCTAAGACCCTGCAATTCATTAATGCCTACACTAAGTGTACCCTAAGTGCACACTGTTCCTGAGTGAACAGACAACACAAGCATAACTCACACCTTCTTCATCCTAATTTTAGTTTTCCTATTGATTTTCTTGCAGTCTTAAATATTGTGGGGGATTCGTAAAGGTTACCACAATGTGTAGACTACACATACACTTAGTGTAGCCTTTCTGGGTGACTAGAAAGCACTATACGTGGTAGGGATGTTCTTTAATACAAATTGCGTACATTAGTGTAGACAATGTAGACATTATTGAATTTGGCCTATAGTAAGTATTATGTTACTTACTACTTAAGTATATTAATGATTAATCACTTTTGTGTAGCTCTGCCACCACTTATTAATTCAAAGAAGTCTTCCAATCTGCTTTTTGTTCTTTGCGTCATTGGATGAACCACAGTAGACTGCTATGTGTGAAATGTATTTTATAATCACAATAAGAAAAGCAATGTTGAAAATGTACCACTCAGTATAGGTGCTATCACCTAGCGCGTTAGTGAAGTGATATCATGACTATATAACCTGGCCTGATCAACTATCAGCTAAGGTTCAAAGAGCAATTTGATATTACAGTCAAGGAAGTGCACCAGAAATGTTAGTCCTGTATAGAATAAAGTATTGTCTGGCACCAAGAGATAAATGGTGTAATTTGTCCTACTCTCCAAACTGATATATGAACTTTGATTATGGGGACTTTAATAAAAGAATACCCAGGTTTGTGCTGTTATGATTCCATTTTCGCATCATTTGGAGTTGATAACCAGACTAGAGTGAATGAGCTCTGCTGATAGGATATTGCATTTTTAGCTTACTTTACATACAAAGACTTTTGTCTACTCCTCATTTAGCTGTTGTTGAGACATCAGCCTTTTCACTTGTGATCATAGGTGTCAGCTTTCTAAAAGGCCTGTGTGGAACATACACCATAGCAATGTGTAACAAACATTTTTACCCTGTGCAAAAAGCATACCTTGGCCATGGCCGTGGTCTTTCAACCAAAGTATTACCTTATGTAAGTATTTAATAATGTGTACACACACACACACACACACACACGCACACACACACATACACACACACACACACACACACACACACACACACACAGCAGTGACCTTACAGTTGGGAGATTTATGTATTTCTTCATTCATTAAATCAGAATAAAATAGCTGAGGAGTGCTCACTTATTTAAGTGGCTATAATTGCTGGGCGCCGAATGTCACAAACAAAGATGCAAAGACATAGACACACAGGTAATCCACCACACGCCCACACCCTGAAACGTACCCAGCAAGTGTAGCCACTTAATTGACCTCATACTCTTCAGAAGTCACTGCTGTCAGACAAGAACAGTACAAAGTACTACATCTCCCACTACTCCATCCCTACACAGACATAGAATGTTTTCAATTATCCTTGACTTTGCTGAATGCCCCTGATTTTTTCTCCTATTGCTCTCTGTTCTTCAGATATTCTTCACATATTGAGGATTGCAGTCCCTAAATAATCACATGCATTTTAAGTTTCAGACTTCATAAAATGCATGCCAATGCAAACTCTGTTTTGTTATTCTATCAAATTTCAAAATATATAAAGATGACGTGGTAACGGCCCATTGTCCACGAGCTCGAGTTGTCATCTCTCATCATGGGGTGGATGCATGTGAGCACTCCCTATTTAAGGAAAGTACTATGGTTCATGCAGTGGTGGTGCTGCGGTAGCGTTGTCACCTCACAGTTAGACGTTGCTTGTTTGATTCTCAGTTAGAGCGTCTTCTGTGTGGCGACATGCGTGAATGGGCATTCCATCATTGAAGGTTGTGTGTTATGCCTGGCAAGCCAGCACATAAAAATCTACTGCCAATCATTAGTGGACCGGAGTTCCGCTGTGGCGACCCCTAACCGGGAAAAGCCGAAAGACACAAACAAACTATGGTTCATGCCTGCAGAATTCATCAGCAGGCACGTCATTTGGACAAGGATGGAGCCAGCTGGCAGTGACTGGGTCAAGGGTCACTGTAAGGGACAGGCTGGTCATATGGCAAATGTTTTAGTCATCTGTACAGGGGCTAGTATGCGGTAGGAATTTTATTTAAAAAAAAATAAATAAATAAATAATGATAATAAGAATGAAAGGATGTTTTGTGTTTCACCAGGTTGCATCATGGGGTGACCTGCAGTTTTTTAAAGGCAAAATATATATATATATATATATATATATATATATATATATATATATATATATATACACACACATACATACATATATATATATATATATATATATATATATAGGTCTATATTACAACAGTGAAGAGGTATTTAATCAAATGCCTCTTCTCCGACATATAGAGCAAATGCACTAAAGCGCGAACGCTCAGAACACCGATTTCTTTCCCTGGGAAAGAAATCAGTGGTACTAACACACAAACACACACAATTTCAAACATTACAATATGGGTTGCTCCGCCCCCACACCTCCCAACATGGGGGGCTGTGCCCCCCACACACCCCCAACTAAATATAGCAACTCCGAGATCATACTACAGTGGGGAAAAGGGCAAACACACAGAGAAAGCCAAGTGATTTCTTTCCCAGGGAAAGAAATCGCTGTTCTGAGCGTTCGCGCTTTAGTGCATTTGCTCTATATGTGAAGGCAAAGAGGCGTTTGATTATATATATATAGTTTACTATTATAATGTCGAGGTGAGAATGCACCCATATGAAAAATTTGAACTACAGATGTTAGAATGTTTCATATGGGTGCATTCTCAATGTTCGAACATTTATATTAACGAATGTACTGTGCATTCGTTAATATAAATTAGAAAAATTGTACAGAGATGGCGGTACAGTGCAGTTAGAGAAATTCATCCCTTTCCTGACTGTAGTGCGATCTCAGATTTGGAATATATAGTTAGCAGGGCGTGGGGGGGCACAGCCCCCCACAGGGGGGTGCAGGGCTGCTTGCCCCCTTGCAAAAACGTAATGTCAGGTATAGGAGTTTACTGTATGTGAACTCCTATATGGACATCAGGTGATGTGTTCGAAAACAATGTAGAATCTGCTGAGTTCGATCAGCGGATTCAGCTTTGTAAGTCCTGCTATTTTTTTACTTTCGAGGTTGTTCCCTATAGAATTTCTGATTTTCTGGATTTTATGTGGCAAATCATTGAGGACTGAATTCATTAAATAATGACAGTCATTTGAATTACAGACTTTATATCCTTCAGGAAATGGTAACCCAAGATCCTTTATTCTAGCAACTTTCTAAGTTTATAGGAGCAAAATTTAAAATCTGTCCCTATTTTTAAGGTTTGTCCCTCCCATTATTTTTGGCTTTGTCCAAAATTTTTGTGTCAAGAAGTTTAGAGGTATGGTGAGAGGAAATAAATATTAATTAAAAAAAAAGCAAAGAAAGAGGCTGATGTATGGCGTGCTCTTGGACATAGTTTATGATTGTTGGAATCTGTATGATGTGGGTGGTCTTAGCCAGTTGAATCATGCTTTCATTGATTAAGGCAAGTTGGGTATGGGAGCCTGAGCAGTTGGGGGAGTATATCCTATCATGTTTTGTGTCAGCCTTTTTGATTGATGTATCAGTTGTAAAGGGGTATTTATTTAGGTCAGTAGCTGTGTGTCATTTTATGGTAGCTTGATTTATTATGGGGGTAAATTTTTTAGGCTGACTACAAGGAATTCAGTCAGTTTTCTTTTATGTTCTAATGGGGAATGTGTGTATGTTAAATGGTATTCTATAATTCATTGTGTGATGGTATTTTGGGTAGAATGGGTTTATAATAATGTTTTAAGGTTATAGCAGCAGCCCAGCTAGTTTTAGTCACAGTGACATCTTCAAGGAAGGAGCAGGTAAATATTCTGAGGATATATATTCTAGAAACTCACAGCAGCACAGCATCCAAGCAGCCCATTATTTCTTTGAAAATAACTTGAACTTTGTATGACTCTTAGTTAATCAGATTTCCTTTTTTTTTATTTTACATTCTTCCCTGTGCTAATTCTTTCTGTCTTTCAGGTTCAGCCATGGTGCAGTCCATTAACGAGAGATGGTTGCATTTATTGCAGGGAGAATAAGGCCTGCTACTTGATTTAGACATGGTGGAGGCAGCTGACCAAAGGCTGAATTCCAGGAGGCCGCTGATGAAACCAGAAGAAGGCACAGCCCTAGAACCATATCCAGCTAAGAAGGCTCAGAAAAAGACAGTCAGAGATGTTTCTTGCCAAAAGGTCGTCCCTTCCTGATCATCCAACATATCTACAGAAGCACAAAGTAATGTCTTTGTAGGGGCTACAGGGCTTGATGTTAGTGGTAAGAGTTAATCTGCTGATAATTGTTTAGAGGGTTTTACAAATTCTTTGCTTGAAGAGGGTAGAGTTAGGCTGTTTGACTTAGCCTTAGAGAGAAATGTTGTTGCTTCTACACCTTTGGAGCCAAGAGTGGAAACAGGTACTGATGTTGACCAAGTGGTGCAGTTATCTTTACCCAACTTGCAGAAAAGAGAAAAAAATAGAAGGATGTACCACCATGGAATTCTATAAAAACACTAAACTTTAATCAAATGACATTAAAATCCTTTAAAATTCCAGGAAAACAAACGCTAGTGTTTCACTTTACCCAAATTCCATGGAGGATCTGAGGAGGTCATGTTTTCAGAGATGGCAGTTCCACCCCAGTCAGATGAGCATATACCCCAATTCTTGTCTCCCATGGCTACCCTTGGGTTCACATATTCCAAATCACCTGGCTCTCATACCACAGCACATAGGTTCATAGGTGTTTACTCGGCTAATGTCCACAAAGGCCTTTTTAAGCCTAGACATGCATCACAAAATCTCACACAAGTTCTGATACTCTTAATAAGTGTACACAGGGGTTGATGAAACATTTATAAGGAGGGGCCTGAAACATGAACTATTTACAGGTTGCCTGTGTCCCTTAGAGAAATAGGTGCCAAACTAGGGATGAATTTCCTGTTTCCCATCCATTATCCAAGTTGCACTTGAATTGGGTTATGGAGGAACTCTGCTTCACATGGATGGGGAGCATGTTCCATAGAGAGGATAGTCTCTGAGGATATATACCTGTCTCTCCAGGAGGTTCTATTTATATCACAGGCAAGGTTTAAGTCTTTAGAATGGGTAATTGTTGGTGCTGTTTGTCTTGTGGATATGCAGGAAGTCCATCAGAGTGGGTTTTGACAATGTCTTGTATGCCAGGCATAGATCTCCCCTCAAAAATCCTGTAGGAGACAGAATACAGGGTAAGGCCTTGAGGCAGTCTGCATAGGACATTTTACTTACACCGGAAAATATAAACTATTAAAGAATGCACTGCACAGAGAGTCTACAAGGTTGAAATCCACTTTAATACAATAAAACATGACAGTATTGAGCACTTTCATCCCTATCACAGTGGGGACTTCATCGGGATACATTGACAGTGTGTTATTAAATCATTTAACTCCATCACAAAGAACATCATTTGGCTGTTACTCCACCAACCAAAGTTTCCAATTTGTCACATGATTTTTTATCCTCATTTCCTTGTAGATAAACAGTTAAAACCCAATAAAAAATAGTCTGTTCATAGGTTCATAGGTAGGTACTAGGCTATTGGCCCAAGGGCCTATGCAAGCCTAGCCAACAAGGTTCCCTGGCTTACGCCACCCAAGAAAGTTATTTTACTGTGCCACTGACGAGCAGAGACACAGAAGTGATCCCCGGGGTGTATTTCCTATTTCCCATCCACTCATCAAGATTTTTCTTGAAGAGTGCTAATGAAGAACTTTGCTTGACATAGATGAGTAGCCTGTTCCAGAGTATGGGAAGTCTCTGGGATAGGAATCTATCCCTCCAGCATGTCCTGTTTATTGTGGTGACAAGGTTTAGGTCCCTAGACCGTGTAGCTCAGAGAGATTGTGATTTCTTTAGGTGTAGCATGTCCAACAGCTCTGGGTTAGACATAGCTTTATATGTTAGGCAGAGATATGCTACGGAGTAAAACTGGAGTTTTTTGAGGCAGTCCGTGTAGGGCATTTGTTTGAGTCCAGTAATCCTCTTTGTGAGGTACTTCTGTGGCCTTTCCAGCTGCTACAGATGTCTTGTGAGGTACATTCCAAAAGGGGCGTTGTACTCTATAATGGGTCTAATGAGTGATGAGTAGACGGTAACGATGACCTATTTTTTCCTGGATGAGAACCCTTTTATGATGAGGTGTGCCACGTAGAAGAACTTCCTGACTACTGTGGCGATGTGACTATCAAAGTAGAGACTACTGTCCACTTGGGTCCCAAGGTCTCTTATCACGCATTCGGTGTTAAGTAGATTGCTGCCTATGTGGTAGTTCATGGATACAGAGTTTTTACCAAAGGGGATGACACTGCACTTTTTGGCATTGAACTTGAGGCCATGGCTCTGACACCAGGCATCTGTCTCAGAGAGGCCCTTCTGTAGGATGTTCACATCATTTGGGGACTTGACTATGGCTCCTAGTTTGCAGTCATCTGTGAACTTCGTTAGCCAGAGGCCTTCTGTGTTAGCCTGCACTTCAGAAAAGTAGATACCAAACAGGAGCGGTCCCAGGATGGAACCCTGTGGTACTCCACTTGTCACTGGTTTGAGGTCAGATTTGGAGTCTGCAAATTTTACAGTGTGGGTTCTGTCAGTGAGTCAGTTGGCAACCCATCTTGTGATGTAGGGACTTATGCCTAGTTTATTGAGTTTAGCTATAATTCCAGAATGGGGGATGGTGTCAAAAGCCTTGGTGAGGTCAAGATAGGCTGTGTGAACCACTTTACCCTCATTTACGGCTTTGTGACTGCCTCAAAGAAGTCGATCAGGTTCAGAAGGCATGACCTGCCTTTCACAAACCCTAACTGGGTGGGATCCAGAGTTTGGAGGTTACCATTGTCTTTGTTAATGAGTTCCATGATGACATATTCCATGGCTTTGCAGACCAGGCTCGTCAGGCTAATAGGTCTATAGTTCCCAGGATCAGTGGTGGCTCCCCCTTTGTGGAGTGGGATAACTGTTGCTGTGCGCCAACTGTTTTGTTATATTAAAACACATTCCTTTCAAACACATTTAATTTAAATAAAATGTATCTTTGCCCAGATTAAGTTCTATTTATTAAACATTGTCTTCCAAAATCTTTTTCCTTCCTGAGAGTTAGATGTATCTGGTACATAACCATTGTTCACTTGAACAGTCAATGTCTGATAATGAACATTACAATCAACATCTTTCTTTGTTGTAGGTAAAGTGTAATTAATACGTATGTATGTATATCCTGTACATTTTCCACTGTTTACTTAAACTGAAAATGTCCAATAATAACCTTGCAATCTATCTGCTTTTTCCATCAATACTGATGTTATTGAGAGGGAATGATTTTACTTACACCATGCATTCTTTTAGTGAAGAACCTCTGTGGACATTCCAATTGATGGATATACCTAGTTAGGTACATACCAAAGGAGGCATTATACTCAATGATAGGTCTGATGAATGCCAAACACAGTGGAACAATGACTTCCTTGGACTTAGATGTTATGCATTTGTTTATAAGTCGTTTATAAGTTACACAACATAGAATGATTTCCTCACTACTATAGACACATGATGGTCAAAGGCTAGATTACTATCTAAGTGTGTCCCTAAGTCCCTGACCACTAGGTCAACTCTGAGGAGTGTGTTATCAATATGATAGTTACCAAGGGTAAATGACTTCCCAAAGGATACTATTATGCATTTATTGGCATTTAGTTTTAGTCTATGGCTGTGACACCAGATGATTTTTTGATAGTGGAAGAGGGTCATGATGGTGCTTTGGAAGGGATGTCCATTTTCAAGTAGCTTTGCAGTGAGTTGATGGTACCTTTGGCCAGCAACAAGTCAGAGGGGCTAAGCCAGATCCTGACTTTCTTCGGCTTAGATGTAGACACCATTGATAACTCCTTCAAGCTTCCTCCACCCAAACTGCAACAAGTCCAGCAGTTACTCTGGAGATTTTTTTGTTCCATCAAAGAATGGGTAGGAGATATTATGCAGTTACATGGTTTGTTGAAATTTTCTTCAGGTAAAACCTTCCTATGGTCTGTGTCTGACTTGTTGAAAGGTAATAGGCCCATGCACCACCTGGTCAGGTTGAGCAGATGGGTTAAAGAGGACTTTTGTTATGGTTTATATTCTTGAGCCAGTTTAATGGAGTTTGTTTTTGGCAGCCCCCTTGGACAACAGACACTGACCTTGAGCTTTTTGCTGATGCGGCTGGGGGGGGGGTCTGGTAGGGAGGGGTATTTTGAGGGTAACTAGTATGTTGAAAAGTAGCCAAAAAGCTGGTTCATAGAGGGGAGGAGGAGGACAACACATTTCTAGTGATTTTTCCCAACTGGGTGGCAGTATTAGTGTGGAAGGATAGATTACATGACAAGATCACTTTTCATTAGACAATATTTCAGTGGTTCATGGTCTCCATAATAGGTCCTCTTTATCAGGGCCATTAATCAAGGAGCCTCAATCCTCACCACTGACACTAGTGAGAGACCGTCACTAAAATTGGGATGTATTTACACAGTAATTTCAAATACATCTTTCTGCATCAACCACAATTTCCCCAAGAGCAGTTCCAAGTGTCTGACACACCCACACCTGATTTGATTTTCACACACACACACACACACACACACACACACACACACACACACACACACACACACACACACACACACACACACACGCGCGCTCACACAAAAAACACACATACACACACACTCCTGGGAAAGGCTGGCACAAATTTACTAGCAGTGCTCCCTTATGCCCAGACAATAAGTTATCAATGCAGCCACCAGCCAGTCACTGTCAGGTTTTTAATGGGTAATGAATAATACTGAGTAAAATCAATACTAACATAAATGGTAACCCATGCAGCAAGGCTTTTCAGAGTGGCCAGAGTGGCCAAGGCATTGCTAGAATAAGCATAAGTACTCTCAAGATGTTAAACATAATCTCTAAAAGACCTGCCAAAATAAAAGTTATAAAAATATTTAATAATAAGTAACAAAATAGAAAACATGAAAACATTAAATATTTGAGTGCGATAAACATCAGAGTTTTAATTACAGTAGAAATGAAAATAACACAGTTGGACAGATTCAAGCCGATGCAGGAAAAACGATACTTAGCTAATCTCACTGTAATTCCTGACTTTCTAAAGAAGAACTGTTCCCTATCTAACTTAAATAATACAGCAAGGCAAGATTAGATGCTGTGTTGCTTACTTCCACAAGGCAGGGTGATGTTCTTCCAACTTCCACTGATGTAACTGAACTGAACTGACTCTGATAACTGTCATTAATTTTTATATCAGCTTCTGAAGAAAACAAAACAAGCTGATCTGTGAGTTCCATCTCCTCAGTCCTGGTTCTAGAATGACATCACATTTGACCATATAACTCTTGCAGATTACAGGCTCAGAGCTTTTCTAAGATCTGTTCCAGTATTTGAAAATGATAGAATTCTTTGTTTAAACATATGCATTCAGTTAGTTAGAATAACACTGTTGATACATTTTTAATACAAGCATCTGTACAAGTCAGTGTGACAGTCAAATGACAGAAAATTATTTACAAAACTATTTACAATACTCCAGCAAACTATGCTGGCATATGCTACACATGCACTGCTCTATTCTCCCTAGCTTACATGACAACTGACATCATCACATCAGTCTCCCAGTTTGAATACTCAAGCCAGTTTTTCAACTGTCCCTTGAAATACATTGCTTGAGAGAAATGAGCCTGTCTGGGAACACATCAAACTATACCCTGTTTTGTAAGTCCATTTGCATTGGCATTGCTGTAATCTGGACTGGCTAACACAGGGGGCCCTCTCAAAGCCCCTCCAAGTTCCTGGAATGCCTGATCATAACCTGGGGTTCACACTACCTTATGTGGCCTGTTTTCCTTCTCAGATCTGTGACAGGACCAAATATTGTACTTTAACTGGGAACAAACTTTCTATAGTACCCCGTTGTCCCCAAGAATGCCCTCACGTGCTTTTTGGTAACAGGGGCAGGCCACATCTGAATAGCTTCCACTTTGTCAGGTTCTGGTCTAATCTTACCACTCCCCACTCTATGTCCCAGGTATGAGATCTCTGCCATACCCACCTGACACTTACTGGGTACAATGGTCAACCCTGACCTTTACAGTCAGGATTTACAGGATTTCCAGGATTTTCCTGAAATGCTCAGGATGCATTATGTTTACATAGTACAATTTATGCCCCTGCCTCCTTCCTAGCAGGTTTACCATGTAACTGATATTACTGACTTTCCATACCACTTCAAAGGGTTCCTCCCAAGCTGCCTGCAGCTTATTGTGTTTGACAGGAATAAGCACCATCACCTGCTGTCCCACAACATACTCTTGGGCTTCAGCCTTCCTGTCATACCAGACCTTTTTCTGCTGTTGGGGTCTTGCCAGGTTCTCCTGGGTCAAGCCCATGAGCTCCCTAAGCCTTGTCCTGAGGTTTAGGACATATGCCACAACAGAATTCTTGTGGGATTTACATTCACCCCCCCACTCATTACAAATCAGATCTAAAGGCTTCCATACTCTATGCCCATACAGCAACTCAAAGGGTGAAAAACCTGTGGATTCCTGGGGTACTTCTCTGTATGCAAAAATAGATGGGGAAAATATTGTTCCCACTCTTTCTTAAACCAGTCTGCAAATGCCCGTGGCTTTGTCTTTAATGTAGAGTTTAACATCTCCACAAGAACATTAGTCTGGGGATGGTAGGGAGCGGTCTTTAGGTGCTTCACCCCACAATGCTTCCACAGACAAGCCAGCAGGTCTGACATAAAATTGGCACCTCTATCAGTTAATATTTCTCTCGAAAACTACCCTGCTGAAAATCTCTAACAAAGCATTTGCCACAGTCTCTTCTTCAATGAAGGACAGAGCCCCCACCTTAGGGTATATAGTAGCACAATCTAATACCACCAGGATATACTACCCTGTGAAACTTGGAGTGCTCAGAAGCCCGACAATATTCATAGCTACCCTCTGAAATGGCTCCTCAATCACAGGCAAAGGCATTAATGGAGCTTTGACCTTGTCCCCTCCTTGCTTACATTTTGACACTACTCACAGGTCCTGCAGTACCCTGTTGCCTCCTTTGCAATCCCAGGCCAATAAAAATTCTGCATAATACATTTCTTGGTATGATTTATGGCCATATGACCTGCAAAAAGAATGTCATTTGCTATGGTTAGAAGTATCAGATGGTAGGCTCTGGGTTCTACCAACTACTGTATTACCTCACCCTCTAGCCCTCCCTCAGGGGTCCACAAGTAATACAGTAGCCCTTTGTTCCAGTATACAGACTTCCCTTATCCTTGATTATCAGATGTCTCCTTAGCTACCTCATTCAAGCCTTGTAAGGTAGGGTCCAAAAGCTGAGCATGTCTCAGCTATACTTTTGTGACCCCTCCCAGCTCCCCTTCCACAGGAAGCATAATATTTTCTGATAGCAGTGCCTCACCATCAGCCTTGGTACCATCACTCACCTCTTCCTTGAAGTCACCCTGTCTACAGGAACATCAGTAACTACCAGCAGCTGTGGCTCACTTTCAGGATCACTGCTACAGGGTGGCTCCCTCCTTGAAATATCCCCATCATCAGCCCCAGCGTCAGGTGTGGTGGATCTCCCCCAGCCTACCAGACTTACATGCCTGTCTCCAAGCCTGACTGCATGTAACTGCATGCACACAAGATACTGTATAATCAAAATCATCCCCTATCAAGCCTTCTGCAGGAATATCCTGAAATACAGGTACCTGCTTGCTTCCTTTTCCACCCTCCCAGTCAAGGTTAACCCTGGCTAAAGGTATTTGAAATGGGATTCCTCCTAAAGCTCTGACTGGAGTGGTTTGCCAAAGCAAGTATTGCTCCACTTTAACCACTGCAGGCTTCACAATGATTATGTCAGAGGCTGTGTCTCTCTTAGCAGTGGTCCATCTTCCATCCACTAAGACAGGATACAAAATCTGATGATAATTTAGTACCCCTGTTGTCACCAAACAACTTACTACTGACACACTGTTATTCCCACTTGCTGGCACCCTCAACATTTGTTCCCCACCTTGCTTCAGTTGATATTTGTATGCTACATGGCCTCTTTGGTTACATTTAAAACATCTAACTCCTAATCCTAGCCATGTACCTGAATTAGTGGCTTCAGCTGTTACTGGTAGACTCTGTTGAGGTGGTTTCAGGTTGCCCACCATGGGTTCCCTTATATCCATGTGTAGCACTGGGTATCCCTTTCTTTTGCAGTCATGCCCTGCTTGCTAAGTATAGATCCCTTTTTCTGCCCAGCTCATCTGCAGAGTTACACTCTCAGTCTGCCAACCAGATTCTCATATCCTCAGGCAAAGTATTAAGAGCTTGTACCCACACCAAAAGGTCTGCTAGCCTTTCAAAAGTGGTAACCTGACACCCACTCACTCACCTATGAAACTAAGTTCTTAACTCAGCAATAAAATCACATACACTTTCATCTGCCTTGTGTCTATGTTCATGAAACTTTTTTAAGCTTCAGGTGTTAACTTATAACAGTTCAATAAATATTGTTTCACTCTATCATATATTAAACAATCAGTATGTGATAATTTAGAAGCAGCAGTTACAGCTTTACCATGAAGTAAGAGGGTCAGGAACCATACCCAGAGCTCAACATTATACTGTTTACATACTCTTTCAAATATATGAATAAAACTATCAAAGTCATCCACCTCTGTGGAGGAAATTTAGTGATCTAAAGATCCCTTCCCCATTACCTCAATGGCTTTGTTGAAGGGCCAGCATTTCTCTCTCATGTTCTCACTCCTTCTCTTTCTCTTCAGCCTCCAGTCACCACAGTCTCTCATTTTCTTTGATCTCCAAATGCTGCAGTCTCTCTTTGGTCTCCAAACATTAGGCCTCCAGTTGACACTGCTACTCCTTTTCTTCTGTCTCCCAATGTCACAGTCAATTTTCAGTCTCCAGTTCATGCTGATGCTGTTCCTCCTTTTCTTTAGTCTCCAGACATTACGGTCTCTCTTTTTTCTTTGATCTCCAAATGTTTAGCCTCCAGTTCAAGTCTCTTTAACTCCAGATAGATTACTAAGTCCCCTGAAGAAAAGATGAACTGTCCTGTTTCTGAAGACTGCACATACCCAACACCAGACTGGTTGTCCTTCTGGCCACTGGTCTGTGCTGCAGCTGTGATTAAAGCTGAAATCATTTCATCTTTAGTCCAGTTAGTATGCACCAGTCCTTTGGCTTCGAACACCTTGGCTTACTGTTTCTTTGTCAGCTTACAGTAATCCTATGATGACATCTTTGTCTGCTTTTCCTGACTAGACTAAACTAGCAAAAATAAACAAAACTGTTGTGACAATGAAATTCTGAATGTTTACCTTGTGGCTGTTAAGATTACACACCACTTCAGTAACAACTGTCCCCACGCTACTGAAGTTCAATTAATTTCCCACTGCTGCCACCAATAAGTGATGAGCCTTCTTTAACCCGAGCTAATAATCAAGGAACCTCAATCCTCACTACTGACACCAGTGAAAAAACATCAATAAAACAGGGATGGATTTATACAATAATTTCAAATGCAGCTTTCTGCATCAAACACAATTTTCACAAGAGCAGTTCCAAGTGACTGATGCACCCACACCTCGATATTTCATTTTCACACATACACACACACACACATACACACACACACACACACACACACACACACACACACACTCTCTCTCTCTCTCTCTCTCTCTCTTTCTCACTCTTCTGGGAAATGATGGCACAGATTTCCTAGCTGTGCCAGCCAGTCACTGTCAGGCTTTTATAAGGGTAACTAATAATACTGAGTAAAATCAATATTAACATAAATGGTAGAGTGTAACCTCAGCAGCAAGGCTTTTGGAGTGGCCAATGTATCACTATAATAACCACAAGTACTCTCAAGATGTTAAAAGTAATCTCCAAAAGAACAACCACAATAAAAGGTATAAAATATTTAATAATAATTAATAAAATAGAAAACATGAGAATATTAAACATTTAAGTGCAATAAACATCAGAGTTTCAATCACAGGAAAAATGAAAGAACAAAGCTGGACAGATTCAAGCTGATGCAGAAGAACAATACTTAGCTAATTTCACTGTAATTCCTGACTGTCTAAAGAAAAATTGTTCCCTGTCTAACTTAACTAATTCAGCAAGGCAAGATTAGATGCTGAATTGCTTACTTCCACAAGGCAAGGTGATGTTCTTACAATGTACACTGATCTAACTGAACTGAACTGACTGTGATAACTGTCATAGATTTTTATATTAGATTCCATAGAAAACAAAACAAGCTGATCTGTGAATTCTGTTCCCTCAGTGCTGGTTACAGAATAACATCACATTTGATCAGATGACTGGTAGAGTACAGACTCAGAGCTTTTCTAAATATGTTGCAGTATTTGAAAATTATAGAATTCTTTGTTTAAACATAAACATTTAATCAGTTATAATAACACTGTTGAAACAATTTTAATGCAAGTATCTGTACAAGTCACTGTGACAGTCAAATGAAAAAAAATTATTGACAAAACTATTTACAAAACTCCAGCTAACTATGCTGGCATATGTTACACATGCACTGCCCTATCTCCCTGGCACAAATGGCAACAACTCATATCATCATACTCTCAAAAAAACGTTCTTTCAGGTCCAGGTGGGTCCACTCGGTCATCAGGCTGTTAGTGTTGCTTAGTTTACAGATTCATTTGTCATTTTTGTGTGTTCATGTCCCTGGCCATCTTAATCCAATAGCTGACAGCCTTTTTCAGTTTCAGTTTGCCAGGTTTTGCCTCTTGGCCAAGCATTATGATCCAAAGGGTACCTCAGTTCCTATGGGAGTTTGGCTAATTGGAGAAGACTAGCATTATCAATTTTGGCAGATTCTTGGGCCAGCAACACTAGGAAAGTACTCTTTTTCTCTACAGGTTTTCAAGACATTCTACAGGTCTTTGACCCCTGATCCCAGGCCATGGGGAGTACAGTTGTTGCTACAATTTTTAGTGGCTAGGTCTACAGCGAAGGATTCACCTAAAGTTCTCAGAGTACACCTCGCAGCTTTAGGATGGTTGGAGCATGTTTTGGGCCTTCAGGCTGTGCCAGGACATTGGGTTTTGGGGAGGATGCTTAAGGGCCTAGATAACATGCTGGAACCTTCCCAGGATCCCAGAAAACCCATTGGGAGACAACTGCTTCCCCTTGTTAGTCAAGTTCTTTACAGTAACATTGGTGAATTTCACTTGTTTGCCTCTATAGCCATTTTCTTCATCTCTTTGTATGCAGGTGCTTTCCGGGCCAATGAATTTCTCCTTTACCTTTGTTGGGAGGATCTTGTCACCCACAGGGAGTTTGCCATAATTTGGTTGAAAAAAATCCAAGACTGACCAAGTAGGTAAATGTCAGCAGGTGTGCCTGGACAAGACCAGTGGTTAACATGCCCCATGTTAGTCAAATGCCCCATGAATTTGGTTAGTTTGGTTAATTTGGTGTTTAATGTTACCCTCTTACAGAAGAGGTTGGGTTTGGTTTTCCTGTGGGCTTCCAGTAAGCCTTTTAACCTATCAGATATTAATGCATTTCTTGGGCAGGCCTTGGCAGGGAAAGGAATTCACCCACAAGGATGCTCCTCCCATTCTTTTTGGATAGGTCATACCTCAGACATGGCCATGGAAGGGCAATCTGTGCAGGTCATTCAAAGAATGGGAAGGTGGGTCTCTGATGCCTTTTTGTCATACAGCAGGCATTAATTTTTGTTCCTGTTTCAGGGAAGGAGATGATTTGGCTCTTGGGTCATTCTTTTATTCAGAGGACATCCTTCTGAGCCTTGCCCCACCCAGCTGGTCACACAAGTTCTTTTGATAGTAACCGGTGGACAGTTTGTTCTTTTGGTTTCCCAGGTCTTAGCTAGTTTTAATTTTGGGAAATTTGGTGTAAGATTACAATGGAAAAAGCCTTGCCCAGTGTTGTGAAAATTCACGTTTGGGGAAATGATCTGGGTCAAGCTCCTAAGAAGATATTGTTGGCTAGAATCTTATCTGATATGAAACATTTGTGACAGCTATATTGGAAAGTAACATTCTTTTGTTCCACCATCATCACTAGACTGTACTGGAGTGGCACTAGAAGGCCTAATCCCATTGAGAGAGTGACGTGTTTTATCAACCATAGAGTCAAGGGGGTGTTAGCCAAACTGTTTTTCAGGTGATTGAGCACAGTGATATTGACAGACTGGAGCCCAGTTTCTATGATTTGGACAATGTTCATTTAAATAACATTGGTTTTGATTTGTTTAATTTGGGTATGGTTGTTGCTATTCAAAAAATGTTCAAAGTTTAACTTGTCTTTTTTCATAACCCACAATTTATTTGCAAAGCCGTTATTTTGGGGAGAACGGCATGGCATGCTGAGTTGGCAGAGGCTTTATAGCTTTACCTATTGTGTTCCCCCCTGTTCTTGGTCAGCAGCCTTGGCTTTCCTTAACTTGGACTCAGATTTGACTGGTGATCACATCAAGGGGTATTTGGCTTGTAAGTATGAGTTTAACGGGTTTGCCACCAGGTCTGAGGTAGCCAAGAATATGCACCCAGTTTTAGTGACAGGCAGGTGTACATCAACCAGCTTGAGGTGATGGCTTGATAGAATAACAGGTTTTGCATTAGCATGAATTTTCTGAGGGTATGAAGTCTAAAACTCAAATGTCTGTCATTATTTTCTAACTTCAATCTTTAATGATTTGGCGCTAATTTGCCAAAAAGCTACAATTTTATGAAAAATGGGCCAAAAATATAAGCCAAAAATCTGGACATTCTGCAAAAATCTGTAAAGTTGAGTGGTATGTGAGGTGCAAATACAAGGATGTTAAACACATGCAGTTTAATAAAATATTTATTGACACATAAACATTTTCTGAAAATATCTGTATGTGCATGCTCTGGTAAAATCTGAACTGAAACTAATGTATCGAGTTTTTTATACATTTTGATTGTAAATCCACTTCATAAGTAGTAATTCTCAATTTCCTGTATATTTTGTGCAAGTGCCTCAAACCCAATTCATTTTAATTTTTTTATCTTAAAAAAAATATTTTTGCATTAATTTGTAAAATAACCACCCACTGTTTTGATTGCTGTCTAAATTGCCTTCTTAGAGCATGTTCTGTATCATTCATATAACAGTTTGCTATATTGCCCTGGACTGAAATGCTGCAATTTATATACATACTTTTTTCTCTATCAGTTTGAGTCCACCCACCTCAGTTCTGATTTGGAACTACCTTACCTTGCATCTTGTATCTTTTCATGGCAGAGGGATTGACCTCAAGTTTGCTGTAGGAAGAGTAGCTATTTCTACCTCATAGCTAAATCATACTGTATCATCCAGATATAATGATTTCTGTTAATTTGATGGAATGGAGTCATGTTGCTATTTGTAGTGGATACACACACGCGCACACACACACACACACACACACACACACACACACACACACACACACACACACACACACACACACACACACACATACGCACGCACGCACGCACACACACACACACACACACACACACACACACACACACACACACACACACACACACACACACACACACATACACACACACATACATACCCATTAACTGCTGGTGTTGCAGTTATATGCTTTGGTCCTATTTCAACAGCATTTATTGAGGGAGAACGGAAAGTGACAGAAGGCTATTTTTGCTTCCTGTTCTTGCTTTGAGGTATTGTAACACTCTAACTCGAAGCCACGTAGATCTACCGGGAATTCCAACTGGCTGCATAAACTCCAAAAATCATTCATTGATCCCGTTTCTTTTTTTTAACCAATCAGCTATAATTGTGATTTGAGGCCAATCAGAGAACAGAAAGCGGAGCCACCACTATTGAAAGTGGAACATTGGAACAATGCTTCACTTCAATGTCAAGTGTGGAGCTTTCCTCACAATGCGGTGCACTTAAACACTAAGCTTGAGGTTACCATTATTTTATTTACTTATTTATTTTTTTTACTGTTAATTAAAGGTTGACAACATTCAATCTAAAATTGCAGGCAGGTCTTTTATCCTTCCACTCAGAACAAGTAGTACGACATGAGAAATTTAAGAATATGCTGCGGCTACATTAAGAATATGCTTTGGCAATACTGTATCATGGCTAATCCCTGTCAAAGCTGTGAAATTACTGTCAATCTCTTATAAGTATTCTGATAATAGCAAGGCTATGTTATTGTTTCCTATCAAGTATACTTACATGTTTTGGCAAAGGCATAATGAATATGACTTATCATTACTTGTTGGGGTCTCCACAATGTTCTGTTGAATTTATATCTGCTTCATAAATGTTGACAAAACTAAACTGCTGAATATATTACTGCACTGCATCACAGGGTCATATACGTCATACTCTAATCATTATAATATTCTTTTTGTCTTTACCTTTCTGTACTGTAATATGTGCAACTGACAATTATTTAGGGAGCTTTACTCTGCAAGGGCCTTATGAACATAGGCTGTTGCCAGTAGGGATAAAGTAGTTAGCAATTAAAGAAGCAATCAATATGTAAACAAATAAATGAATTATTACTAAACCACTATGTACTTATGATGAGAGGCAATGAGGCCCTATAAAAGAGAGTGATGTTTTTTTTTTTTTTTTTTTTTTTTCTGGTATATAGTTAGTACCCCTTCTGCTTTAGTGAGTGAACTACAAGCCAGGTTAATACAAAATTATATTCTGGTAGCAATCTATTCTGATTCCATCTCTATAATTAAATGATGAAAAATGCATCTGTATATTCTGAAACAGCTAATAAGAATCCACGAATGCAAAAAAAAAAATGAAAAATATAGTCTTCACATATCTATAGGATTCTATACACCACAATGAGGCAGTGAGATGAATATATTGTGATTATGATTATACAGTGATCAAATCATAGCTCTCAGCAACCAGAATAATCTAAAACTGGAGGGGCTGTTTGAGCCATTGCTCAAACACCATTCATTACTTCCACTCAGCAAAACTACATGTGAAATGTGAAACAATAAGGTTAGAATTCAGGAAAAAATTACCTAGTATGCAAGGTCCTTTTGTGTAGTTCTTGGCTATACACAGGGTATTTCCAGTTTACAGACCGTATTTTCACAGCTGTGCAAGTTCTTGCACAGTATAGCATTTGGTGTACACAAGTGAGTGCATAAATTGATATAGTGGCAATGCAACGAGCCAGATAGAGAGATATGCAGACTATGATGGAGTAAGATGGAGGCATCAAGCTAAAATTCACAATTTAAAGGATTTTTAGCAACTCTATAAGGAAATGAGACCTCTTATTACGAATGATTGAGCAGCATTTAATTTTGCTTTTATATAACAGGGCATATCCATATCCATGACAGCTTAAACTCATTCTAAAATTTCTATAGCAGATGTGCAACTAAACAGTGAATGTCCGCATGCCATGAGATTCCAAGTATTTACATGAGTTGATGCCATTTTCTGCACCATTTCATGTTTAGCATCCCAAAAGGCAGAGATGGCCACTACTGATGATAGACAGAGGGCTCCTGCACAGTGTGTGAAACAGAAAAAGATATTTCTACATCTCCTTTACACCCATTTCAGTCAATAACTTCTGGGTCAATATAATGGACCTTTCAGAAATATGTATGCATGGCATGATGTGGACTTCATGTTTACCAGGCAACATTTATCCAGTGGTGTGGTTTGCAATGCTGAAATAACACTGTCCTGAAAGTATGCTGGAATTCAAATCTAAAGTATGAAGAAAGTGCCCAGAGATGCAGTGTAAGTGTGAAATATATATATATATATATATATATATATATATATATATATATATATATATATATATATTTTTATCTTTAAGGCAAATGTATATCAGCTTTTGCTTTGTGTGTTTCAATGACATGTTACACTTATAGCATTTTCCCATTTTGTTTCCACTTTGCTGGTCTACCTAATGAAGAAGAGGAAGATCAGCAGGTCCAGGTACCTTTGTTACTGTCTCCTTTATAGTCTTTCTCTGTTGCATCTTGTGATGTCTCTGATGATGGGGATGAGGGTCGCTAACCAGGGAATGACAGAAGACATTTTTCAGATGTCGATCCACGTCCTACAACTTTTGACCAATCACAGCTGCAGTAAATGGTTAAGGCTGTAGTAGAAGATGCAGTGTATAATCAGGCTAGTCAGTGTTTGTCCAGGTTAAGGATCTACTGCAGTGACCTGCAGATTTGATGGACCAGAAAGACTACCTATCAGGCTGCCAGAAAGTCAGCCACCGTTGGTCAGTAGCTACATGAGATCATCAGCTGACTAATGCCTCCGCAGAAATAGCCCTCTGGTTAAGGTCAGCATCCCACCCTCTACTCCAACAGGTGTGACTCCTTACTAATGTCTCCTGCTCCAATCTATGTCCATGGTCCACATCTTCCCATCGCCATTTGTGCAAGCTCTGTCTAGCTGTGTCCAAACGTTAAGCCATACTTGTGTGTGTAAAACCACCCCTGTTTAACTGTACTGAAACAAACACAAAACAGCTTCTGTTTGCCTCTGCAAATTAGCCTGTGGCCTCTTTCCATATCCTGTGTTTCCTTGTACACTGTACTACTGACATGAATAAAAGAGGCTCTATCATCCTAAAATATATCCTATCTCTGTGACTCCTACCTACCACTGTCTTGTTTGTTCTGTTGCATGTTTTACTTTGCTTACTCTCTTACTCTTCACCCCCCTTCATAATGTCTTCTGTGTATAGGGTGACCCTTTTCTTCTCACTACTGTAGTGATAATGATAGTTATCTTTTTTTTTTTTTTTTGGCTAGTTCTATTTTTATATATTGCATTTCAAAGGAAAGGTGCTGGTTTTAGCACTCAGTAACACAAAGTTCTGTATACTCAGTCAAACAGTCACTTAGAAAGTACATGGCCTAGTCTTATATTATTCTTAAGGCAGTTTAGCAAACAAGCTCGCTAAAGATGCATGGTCACATTCTGCATGTTTTCATTGCTTTGCTACATAGAATGAGACCTAAGCAATTAGCTGCAGTTGTTTCATTCCTCACTCCTGATTAGCATGTCAGAGCTGAGTAGTGCTGAAAACATTGAAGCATTTGGGAGCTATTGCCTTTGTACATTGGTAAGGTTTTGACAGGTTCAGCTTTACTGTCATTTGCTATATGCGATTTATAAAACAAAAGCTGCAGTATGTTTTTGTAATATGAATAAATAAAAATGTAAGGTTCTTCTATAAACTTTTTTTCTTTGTTTATAATATAAATTATAAAAAATACAATAAAATAAAAACTTTTGACAAATTTTGAAGTAGTCTGTGGCACATCATATGCTGTACTTTGTGTTCCTCTCATTAACATTAAAGAAAAACAAGTTTTAGACCATCTCCTTTTATGTGACATGAATTGTACTTATTTTACAAGTTCACAAACAAAAATTGATTGAGGTTGCTGGATCAGCAAGCAATTATAACCTTTATATAAACAGAACAGCAAATTATAAGAGTAATATTTTACAAGCATTTGCATGTTTACATCAACAAGATGTTTCATCAGCACTTTCTTATTCATTTTGTTGAATAAACTGGTAAAAAAGCACACATAATATTATGACAGGTGTGCACCTTATTGATAGTGCGTGCAGGGAGAATAAATGGATATGTTTACACTCTTGTATCTTCCCACCTCTCATCTCTAGTATCTTTCCATCCTGAAAACATTAGTGGTGCGGCTTGTTGTAACACAACTTTATGGCGATCTCTGGCAGGAAGTGAAAGTAGCTGGAATTAATTCTTCACTTCCTGGTTAGTGTTATGTTACACACACACACACACACACACACACACACACACACACACACACACACACACACACACAAAAAAACAATAAAAAATTAAATTATATCAGCACCAGCAGTAAATGTCTCCCTTCATATTTCATGTAAAGGTCACAACCACTCCATTCAACTATTTTTGCATATATAAAAGACAATACAAAACTGCTTAAAATAGATGCTAGAATACGAACTATCAATTTGAAAATGTGATCATGCTAAGTTTAACATGTGGATCCAACCAAATCCCTACCACCATCACCACTATGAAGTTTTGGTTTAATACTAGACATGATGAACATGAAACAATAACTTAGATCCCACAGAAATGAAGTCTAAATGTTATACCCTCCTTACCGCTTTTCTTTCTTCTTAAGACAGTCATATATTCTTCCTTCCAAGCCACTTTCCATTTGTATCTCTAGACTTTGACTGAAATAGGTTATTGGGGGTCTTTACTGCTTATATTGGTCTCTAAGATGTAAGTTTCCCTGTAAGATAACTGCTGTGTTATAAATGCATAGTTTTTGTACTAACTGTTACATATATACCTATACTTTACTGCTTCCCGCAATGACTTACAGTTTTTCCTTTGTATGTTTGAAAAGTTTGAAAAATTCAATAAAAATACATTTGAAAAAAAAAAAAAAAAGAAATGAAGTCTAAATGGTTGTGGTCTAAAAAAATGTAAGATGAAAAAAACAAAAAAGAAAAAAATCAGTTTCAATAAATGGTAGTAGTAGTAGTATCCTCCTCCAAAGCGGAACATTATATTCTAAGCCATCCTTTCACATTGGATAGACTTTGATACAGAATATTATTGATCCAGTAGTCCATGGTTTGATTCCCTCAGCCTGCATTGCCTAACTGTGAGCAAGTCACTTAATGAGGCAACACTCCTGAGCTGAGTCTGAAAAAGGTCCATGAAGGTAATTGCTTCACCTTGGTAAACAAACAAAGAAAGAAATCATTCAATAAATCAGCCCATCGTCAGTCATATTAGGTATATGCAATCATATAATAGACTCTATCTACTTTGACGGATATTTTTAGTCTGCCTGTAGTCGTTAGTATTATAGGTTATTTCACTTTTATATTTCAAGGTATTTCCCACCCCTTCCTCCTTAGCAACCATCAGCCTACTCCCATATTTCTTAAACTGCTTTGTTCCTAGAGCCAATAAATGAGGCCATTATCTAAACAGCTATAAAGGAGTTTGGTCTGTAGCCACATTGTGTACAAAACTCTCTGTTCTTCTTGTGCTAGGACTGCTCTTATAGTCTGAGGGTAGGATTCCTTTCTTCCATTGCTGGAACATTTTGGTAGTTGATTCTAATTGTTCCCATGACAAAACTACTTAACAGTTCTCGTGCCACAATACTGTTACAATACACTGGGTGAGAGAAGAGATTTATTGTTATTACCCCCAACCACACTTCTTTCTGCTCTCTTGTACATGATGTCAAACCTGAGGTGCACAGCAGTTGCCTGTGACATATGCATACTGATGTGCATGTACCAGTTTTGGCTGCAATCCTATTAACTGCTTGGAGTGCCATGTACGCACAATGTCCGTTACTGTTTCTGAAAGGGATCTTCTCTTCTGTTGGAAGCCTGTACAGGAAAGGGTGAATCTGCTCCCTCCCCAGAAATGAGTGAGGTGATAATGACCACTACCCCTGCACTTAGACTGCTACAATGTCTTAGTAAGTCTGGTCATAGTTTGAGCTTTATCGCTCTGTGTCACAGAGGTGACTTGTCAGTAGCATCTGTGAAAATGCAGTGGTATCCCCTCTGTTCTTAAACAATGTCATGTTGAAAAAAACACTGAATGATTTTCTGGATTGCTGCAGTGCTGGCTGAGATGTCTCAAAAAAAGAGTATTACCTGCCTGTTTGCAGCTCATTCTCTGGCTCTAGGAACAAATAAGCTTAAGAGCTATGGGAGTTGGCTGGTTATTGCTGAGGAAGAAAGGGTTTGAAATACCTGGAAAAAATATGAGATTTGGGGTTGGCATAATAGTTAAGGTGTTTACCTCAAAAACCTAAGGTCTGTGGTTTAATTCTCACCTTTGCAGGAGATTGGTTAGGCTTAAAATGGCCCAAAATGGCAGCTTGCCTATAAGATAAATGCAGTACAATAATAGTAATGCAATGATGTTGGACATCTACTTATTGAAATACCCCAATTACTATGAAAAAAATGTGTTACAGTAAAGCAGAAGCGGTGTAGTAAGGTGTCATTGCAGTATTTTCACTTTTATATAAAATATCACACTAGACTTATCAGAACATACTAAAAAATGGAATGGCAGCCTATATAGATGACTTAGCTCATCCATTCTGACCTTTATGCTACCCTATGAGTAAGTTGCTTTTGTTAACTTTTTTGGCTCATTAGATTCATAATTCTCCTGCCCTGTGTTAGCTTATATTGTAAGTCTTTTGTTTTCATTTCTAGTATTTTGCTATGTCTATTTCATGTCATTGTGAATTGTCTGTATCATTATTTCCTATTAAGTGCATTTATACATTATCTGCATGCCTTTCTCCTTTTAGATTCAGATGATGTTCTATCTGTATTTTTTTCTGAAAGCTGCTCTTCCCATCCCACCATGGACTTTGTTGATTCCTTTTACGATACATGGATATTTAAGTATCACGTTTTCTGCACTTCCTTTCGTAAATGAAGCAGGCAATGTGGTTGCTCTTTACATGTGTGCCTTCCTATACTTTGGCTGCTGTTCTCACAACAGTTTTGGCTCCATTTTAAGTTTGCACAGAGAAGGATTCTTTTACAAATGCATACAGTACCTGTGATATGCTTGATCAGATTCTGTAAATCATGTAAGTAACTGCATTTCTTCTCATAATGTTCCTTCATATGCATATCACCCCAAGCAAGTTTCCATACAACTTGTCCTCATTCACTTCCCAGCTTTATATCATCGGGTATGACTCACAAATGGTTTCACATGCGTGCTTGATGATGAGGGCACTGAGGGCATTTTACCCTTTATTGAAAGTAACTGCAAGAGGAAGTCTTACCGTGTTTTATGCAAAGGTGTAGAAAACTAAACTAATGGCTTTTAAAAGCAATCTAAGTGAACTTTCCCAAGGATATGCTGACGTAGGTCAAGAGCGGATGGCACAATATTCTACCAATGCATTGTTTAAACTTCAATAATTCTGTAAACAGAGGGTTGCTAGTATGGTTATGCTATTAAAACTGCTCTCCTTGTTTTTTTCATACATGGCTTTTGAAACAGAAGTTTACTTTCTTATCTCTAATTTTTGAAACAGTCACAAGTTACAGCACCATAAACTCTTTCATATTTGAAACAGCTGTGTCTCATGGTATTCTACAATATATTTCTACAATATATTTCTGTAAAGCACAGATATTAGTTATGCAATTACACTTTAACAGTCTATTACCTATATTTGTCGCAGTTGACCTAGCATCTTACAAAGTACATCATACTAGGAGCATAAGAATACAAGAAAAGTACTAGTAAACAATCATAGGAGCCGTAAGATACCTAGTCATATACAGCATCGAGTACGCACATTTAGAAGTTCTTGCTATCCTTAATAGTGCCCGCCTTCCAAAATTGAACAGAGCTGTACATAATGACATTGGTTTTAATCTGTGTCTATCCATCCAATCGTCACAATTAGCCATAAAAGTAGATAAAGTAGTGCTCCGTTTGACATCTAGTGGTGACTTATTTCATAGGTTGGGAAAGTAGTGAGTTAGGAACTTATCCCTCCAGTGGGTGTTTATTTTTTGGTATAGATTTAGGTCTCTAGAGCTGGTGTTTGTGCAACCATTGATTTTGTGAAGAAATAAGTAGTCAAACAGGACTGGATCTTTCATTGTTGAAAAAATGAAACACAAGTCACCTCAGAAAAGTCAGTATTCTACTCAGTATAAAGAGAGTTGTGCTAATCTATCAGGATTTAAGGCCTTTAATTTTCTTGAATAAAAATTATTAGGGCCTTTCCAGTTGAGCAATATGCTTGGATTGGTACATATAAAAGAGGTCATTGTATTCGATGATGTGTCTACTAAAGGAAGAATAAAGTAGTAGGCTGACTTCTTTCAATCATGAAGACATTTCCTTGTAAATCAACTGGGCCAGATGGAAGAATTTCCTGACTATAGTGGACACACGATGATCAAATGAGAAAGAGTTGGCCACATAACTACCCATGTCTCATATGACAGTATCTGTCTGAAAAGGGGTACTACTGATAATATATATAGGAGCATCTTTTTTGCCAAATTCTGTTATGCAGCACTTTTTTTTCATTTATCCAGAGTTAATTTTTCAGGACACCAGACATCTGCATAGTGAAGCCTTGTTGATGCAGTTTAGAATCAGTGGACAAGTGGGTAACAGTGCCCAGTTTGCAATCATCTTTAAACCGGGTCACCCATGCACCCAGGATATGGACCTCAGTGTCTGCAAAACAACTGTTAAACATGGAAGGACCCAGCATTGATCCCTGTGGCACTGCACTGGTTGTAATTTTACATTCAGAGAAGCTACCAACAGCTTTCATAACCTGGGACCTATTCAATGACCAATTTGTAATCCTATGGATAATGTAATGCTTTACATTTAGTTTGCCTAATTTTTCAGTAATACCAGCATGGAGAATGCTCTCAAAAAACTTGACCAGCTCAAGATAAGCAGCACACATGGATTTATTACTGTCTACAACCTTTGTAATCTTTTCAAAGAAGTTTACTAAGTTCAGGAGACAGGACATGCCCTAGATCAGTTACGTTACCTATTTCTGCGTAAATGAGCTCTGCTATGACACAGTCCATGGCTTTGCATATAAGGTGAGAATGATGGGCTTAGAATTACCCAGGTGTGTGGAAAAAGATGTTCTTGTTTAAGGGAGTCACAGCAGCTGTGTTCCTGGCATCATGCACAAATCCTGTGGATATGCAGTTTGAACAGGAAGTAGGGGTTTTACATAGTGCATGCTTGACACTGATGAGAATACAGAATAGTATGTTACCTGATCCCACAAATGTATCCTGTGGATGAGATGTTAAAAGCAGGTCCCATCTGCTTGAGTTTGTGGCATCTCAGGTGTATGTAAAAGATCCCACAAAACTTATGAAAAAAAGAGTCAAGCAAGTTCCCTGTTATTCTTACAAAACTTCCACTAGTCAGTATAAATACCACCTTGAATTTCACCTGAAAAGAGGACACTGGCCTAGATGGACTAACCTGGTCAACAAAGAGTAAAATAAAAATAAAAAATAAATAAATATGTTTTAGCCTGTAAAATGTATTTAAAGACTTCCCCCGGATTCATGAAGCTCGGCGCAAGGCCGGTGTAAGGCTTGAGCCGGCCGTGCGGCGTATATATGGAGTAGTAGCGCCACATGCATATTAATGAAGGCGTGCAGCTGCCACAGCCATGTGCATAGGAAACGTGCGCGAGTGCATGGGGCGTACCGAAGTTGCGGAGGGAGGCGTGTCAATGTCGGCTGTCGATGAGCAACCTAAACTGCTGAATAGTATAGTCCACCTGCAGTAATACTCGCACCTATCAGTGTCCGTGGAGACTGAAACGTATACAAAGCATGCAAGATAGTCCCTGCGAACAGAAAATGAAGAAGCAAACACAAATGCATGATAGGGAATAACAGGTCCCTACCCTTGAACAAATGACAGAAAAACCGCATGCCCATGGTCCAACGTAGTGTTTATAGCTATACCATGTGGAAGTGAAACATATCATATGCTAGGGCGCCGCCAGGAGGTACGTCCAGCCCAATGGAGAGGGTCATCAGATGACCCATAATGTGAGGGAGGGTACATAGCTGTGCAGATGTGTCCATAACAAAATACACGAAGGAGAAATGTAGATATATGTAGTGATTGTATGTCCGAATCATATCCCACAAGGGATGTAATAGTCACATACAAAAGGTATGTCTGTATCCCACATAACAAATGTGGTAGGGAATAGAATACACATGTAAATGAATCAGGAGCATAGAAACAGCTACAACAATAAGGACACATGTAGGCCGAAAGGAACAGTATGACCAGTACCATCGACTAAGAATACCACCTGTCCCACTGTGCGAGCGACAGTACCGCAGCGGCCAGATGTGTCCTGACACAAGCATGTAAACATGGCAAATGTGCAGAGATTATAGGACATAATTATCCCTCAGACATCATGTAATAGTGGCATTAAACAGTTGTTCTCCACACGTATATTACAGAAATGTCATAAGAAAAAGAATAAGCCACTGAAATGCTACAAGACTAAAGCTTAGATATAGGCAAAAGTTGTAAGTTCGATCTGCCGAACTGACCGTGGGTATGTGTCGGCATGGAAAATGTGTTGTGTCCACCGCAAATGTTACATTGTGTCCAATTGAAAAGGTGGAAACAGTACCGTAGACTGTGGGGAGGCATTGTCCACAACAGTCGGATATGTGGAAGGAATAGCATGGACATCGGAAAAGGTGCCATCCCCTCAATGAGTACAACAGGTCTGCAAATCCCGGGAGTCATCGGTAGAAGCCAAACTAGTATGTGACACAGCCGAACGGGTAGTACCCAGGTATACCAACTAAGTAACGAAAGTGAAGTATGGGCGTGTACCTATGTGTTTGAGGTATAGCACATGGGAAGCAAACATGGCAGGGTAGTCCACACAACCATAAAGGTACCCGACACCTGTAGGGCAGTCAATGTGCTACTCTGGCCGTGTCATGGCCCAACAACAAAAGTAGTGAGCTATCAGATGTGAGTAATTTGCATGTGAGGGGTGTATGGGTAATGGTAAAACCCGCAAAGGCGATACTGTGTCATATGCAGAAAAGGAGAACCAGAGGTATAGGAGGGGGCAGCGGGTGAAGTGGACATAAACACAAACACATGGAGAAACAGCTGCAAGACAAGCAGACAGGCCATAGTGTAGAACACAATCCCACAAACATATGTATCATGTAAATGTGCGATCAAAATGTATAGATATGTCACCGTCACATACCCACAGGTTGGTCCTGATGGATCTGGTCATAACAAATGCAACACACCTGGCTGCATAATGGGCTACCCAGCATACCCTCCACATCACACAACCCAGCCCCATAACAGAACATCCACCAAATCCACCCGTATGTGTCCCACTGGTCCATCGCAGACACAGCTACACATACCGACCCCTAAGCATATGTAGTAGGTATTGTCACCCTAGGCAGTGTCAGGATAGCAAACCATGTATTCCCTGCATGTTAAACCCCCTGCACATTTTCATAAAGCCAAAATACATATCGATATCGTTTCTGTGTGGAATGGTCCAATTTCTGGAATATCCCTTACGGGATAAGTAACCTGTGTAAATAGTAGAATGGGTATGACGACAAGATGTCCAATCCTGTACATATCTGGACACAAGTCAGAACGTGAAGTACAGGTCCAAGACACTGTCCAGACCTGAGTGGTCATGCATAACCCAGTACCCAGGATAAAACACCTTCCCGTGACGCACATGTCCCCACACAAATATGCGGGAGAATATATCACACACACACACTCGCATAGTGGCAAATGGCAGAAGGGTGAGTAAGACACCTGACATTAAGAGGAGGATCCTGATGAAGTGTGAGGGATACCTAGTGTGTGCCGGTGTGACCGACCATACCTGACAGTCTGTGTGAGCTAGATATCTGGACAGAGCCGTGACTACAAGTGAGACAAAGGTACAACAATCAGGTACAATATGCAAAGATAGCTGTTAGAAGTTATTCATGTATGTGCAGTCTGAGTACCCGGGAAGTCCACTGGGTGAAGAAGTGCCCAGTAACAGCAGAGGCCTGGGTAGAAAAGCTCCACAAGCAATACAAGGAAATAAAGGCTACATAATGTTAAAGGTAAAATACAAGAGTAAAAGGCATACAGTCAGGAAATACACATGCATAACATGTGCATAATAAATCCAGAGTTTGTAGTGGTAATATAGAAATGTACAACAATGACATACTGGGAGTCAAGTGAGTGTCAGCTAAGTCTGGTTAAGCTGGAGGGTAGAGAGGAGCAGGAGTATGGAGAGCTCAGAGGAGTGAGATCAGTAGAATGTATAACAAGTGCAAGCAGGAATATATCCATGTGGATGGATAAACATAGATATATCATAGAATGACAGTTTGCACAATGTCATTAATGTCCGGAGTATGAAGTCTGAAACTCAACTGTCTGCCAGCACGTCCCGACATCTGTCCCTAATGCCGAGCTACTGCTGTGCCAGAGCACAACAGTGTATTACAGAGGTTCATACCGTATCACTCAACTGTCCAGATATCCGCAGAATGACCAGAGTGTTGGCTCATAGTGTTGTGTGCCTCCGACAACCTGTGTCTGTCCAGTAAATAGGTGTGGATTGATGTCACGAAATAATGAGCATTAAGTATAACACTCCACATCCCACAGAAGAGGTCGAGAGGTCTGGTCCATACATATGTACAGTAACAAGCCATGACATTTATGTAATGTACAACTGCATACCTGTAGTCACAACATGTCCAAGAAAATAATCCTCGTATGAATGAATACAGGTAATAGTCAAATGTGAATGGGAACCCCCCCCCCTCACCGTGGAGTATGGACCATAACAACCCCACCCATAATATGTACAGCCAACAGAATAAGCTCCTGATAGGTGCCCAAACACGTGTCTATAAATACAGGTAAAATGTTCATAATAGGGAGATGCTCCCTGTCCACATGCTTCATCTGATATTTGAACTCGGAAAGGAAAGTTTCGTTCACCAGGCGGACAAGCCCATACCCAGATCACTACATGAACACCCTGACAATCAGAAACATGTATGTGATACGACTATATGCCCTGGAGTTCTGCATATCCTCGGAGTGATTAACAATGCAGCTGGGGTCCACAGCAGTAGGCAATACGGAATGTGTAATATGTAGTACCGCATTTCCCACAGCAGGGGAATGGATGCCTGTGTTGTAAGTGAAGCGGTGAGGCGTATGATGATGTAGCTAAGTACTATGGGTATGCATATCAATGAGGCAGAACAGCAACAGAATACTGTTTCCGGCATCGGTCAAACCTGAATGCAGTCCCGGTTGACCTACGACCACTGCAGATATCCCTGTAAAGTGTAATGAATGCGTTCGTGCTGTACACACAGTTAAATACGTAAAGGTGAACCGTGTGTTTCACACCAGTCCGTAAACCAGACTACAGATAAGTAAGTGTTATGGTCAGACATATGAAAGGCCATGCAAGCACACATTTATTGAACAGATGTAACCCACAACATGTAAATGCAAGTGTGCCTGTGCATGTGTGATCCGCTCACAGCATAGTAAATGAATGCTGTTTCCCCCATGTTAGATATACATGGCTCAAACCTGTTAACCCCGTAAAGTATGAAACCGGACAAAGGCATGCAAACTACTGGTACAAATAGGGACAAACCCCAGATATGTGCCAGAACAAACATAATAAGTGGATAGAATAACAGGTGTGTCAGTAGCATGGATTCTCTGAAGGGTATGCAGTTGTAACCTGAACTGCTTGCCAGTATTTCCCAACATAAGTCTTTAATGAAATGCCACTACATTGCCAGATAGACGCAAGGTTATGTAAAACACACCGAAGATAAAGAGGCAACCAGCTGTACAGTCTGCGACAATATGTACAGTGAAAAGGTATGGTATGGATATAGATATATGTGTATACACATAATCCACAGACGTAAACCAAAGCAAATTATGAAATGAGGACTGTACATGTATATATGTATACACAACAAACATATGTCCCGTAGATTTGACATATGTACATAAATAGGCCACGGCATAGCTAATATGGGTAGACAAACAGACATGCATGAAAGGTGAATAAACCGCTGCTTTCCAAACCATTGGCCAGAAAGTGACAGTCCAGCAAGTTCTACACTTTAAACATGCATATAGGTGTCCATTGCAGAACCCCAAAAATTGATCCATATGTAGTGTCAACCGGCATTGACACAAAATAAGTGACCTCAGCAAATACGATATAGCTGTACATGCAACAGTAGCAGGTGCAAGGGTAATGACACATGTATCGATAGAATGTATGACGTACGAACTGATATCCAGAGAGTGGGGAGTGCATATAAGTGTCTCCACACTTTAGTACCGCTCACATTAAACATGTGTAATGGGTACTGTGGAGGGGTGTCAGGTATGGGAATCATGGGTATGCAGAAATGGGCCTAGGTGTTGTTTGGCAGAGATTTATTAGGCCCGCCCCATGGGAGTGATGTGGATATAGCACACGCCTATATTCTCAATAATGGGCCAAACCATCCACTGGATCTTGTGTAAACCATTGTGGGAATATGTAGGGCCCTATATCAGTGTCATGTAGGCAATTATCATGGATGGACATGCGTACGACCAAGATGGTAACGGTACCTGTCAAACTGTCAGAATAAGACAGCTGCACTAAGGCATAGTACATGAAATACAAATAGGGACTATATTAGATATACCCCAGACAAAGTCAGAACGTTGATAGAATACTGGCGTAGCCAGGAATACGAATGTTATGAGTGTTACTAATCATGACATAGAAATGTCAGTCACTATTATCTAACCGCACAGTTCGTAATGCCTTGCCAGTAATTTACCAGAAAGGCACATTACTATGACAAATGTAACAAGAGCAAAGGTCAAACGTCAGGGCGTTTACCCATAATGTGTACAGGATAGGGGTATGAAGGTAACCTGTCCAAAATACATGTACAGAACTAGTGATACTAGGTGGACAGGTGAGAAGAAAGACGTCAGGACAAATGGCAAAACATGTACAAGTCATACACATGTACTCCGACAAATGTGAATGACAACATATGCCCTGTGAAAGTCAATGTGGAAGGTTAATAGACTCAAAAGAAATGTGTCCCTCAGGGTGTCATGCAGTGTCACCATTACAATGTCCAGTCCCCCATACTCGTACGTGAGCTCTGCCACTGACGGAAAGCACAAATACCGGCGTACACATACGGTACATGATAGACTAATTAGTGTGGATAAGCAGCTGTTGGCCTGTGTGAGGAATACAACCCTCTGGGTGGGTGTGTCCTGCAATATAAATGTAATGGCATGTGGCCTGTGATGCCGCCATACAGTGTGTGTATTGGTGTCAGAAAGTTGATATCTTGTATCAGACACATACTCGGCAACTGTACAGATTTACGCAGAATGTGCAGAGGTCTGCCTCATATGTTTGGTGTGTTCAACGTAAAATCAGTACCATTCTGGCAAATTCCTGAGAACTGAAGTCATGAAATAATGACAAACATGTGAGTTTAAGACACCAAATCCGTCAGAAAAGTCATACTAATGCAAAACCTATTATTGTGTCGACTATCTACGTTTGTAAGAGCAATATGTAAATACTGCCCCTATGTGTCCCACTATCAGTTAAGGCTTTGTCCAGATGTTTGCTCTAGGGCGTGGAGTGGTATGATCAGCAACAGATACATGTGTGAGGAAATAGCATTATCGACTGCAAGATAAAGCAGAAGGTATGAAAAGCGCTGCAGTAGGACGTTCAGGACTGTCCGCAGGTATGTGCTGACATGTCAAATGACACAGCAGTCTACATGAAGTACCTATAGGGCTGTCACCTTTACAAATGATGATAGTGGAACATACCCACAGCCATGCACACAGCACAAATAGACATACACACAGCAAAACTATGCCATGATACATGAAGCCTCCGGCGTGTACGAGTAGAGTGAGAGTACAGCAAGGAGAGATGTTTTCCAAGCTATACAGCAAACGCCTGTAAGGGCGTGTAACACTGCCCATAACACGAACGTTGCACGGACAATGTTGGGATTTGCAACATACCCCATTGGTATGTGAAAGCTATGCAAATATGCGATACATAAAACAGTCAACTGTCCATGCAAGAGCAGAGTTATGGGCAGAAAAAAAAAAATATATATATATATATATATATATATATACATATACATATATATATATATATATATATATATAGAGAGAGAGAGAAATACAGACATACACACACAGACACACACGTGGCAGGGTTGTGAGCAGAACACGAATGTAACCACTGTACCACACAACAGCATTACGCAGTGACAGAACGTGCAACCGTGAGTAGTAGATCACGGAAATCACACAGGCAAATGTCTAGCCTGTAGACAGCGGCATCAAAGGCAAAGACGCCGCACAGATGTTATGGTGAGTGAATACTGTAAAAGCAATGTACTGTTGTCATACAGCTGGAAACACACACACACACTTGGCAGGGCTGAGAATCAAACTTACACCTAACTACCCTATCACACTACAGCATGACGCATTTACAGAACGTACTACCGAGATTACTAAACACAGCAGACCCACAGGCATTCTTCTAGGTGTGTGTCAACATCCGCAAAGGCAAAGACGTCAGCAGGATATATCTGTGGTGCGAAGCATCTAAAAGCATAACCTGAGTCCCCAGGCAGACGGGAGCATGCGCGCGCGCGCACACACACACACACACACACACACACACACACACACACACACACACACACACACACACACACACACTTGGCAGGGCTGGGAATCAAACTTACACCTAACTACCCTATCACACTACAGCATGACGCATTTACAGAATGCGCTACCGAGATTACTAAACACAGCAGACCCACAGGCATTCTTCTAGGTGCGTGTCAACATCCGCAAAGGCAAAGACATCAGCAGGATATATCTGTGGTGCGAAGCATCTAAAAGCCTAACCTGAGTCCCCAGGAGGATGGGAGCATGCACACACACACACACACACACACACACACACACACACACACACACACACACACACACACACACACACACACACACACAAACACACACACACACTTACAGAACGCGCTACCAAGATTACTAAACACAGCAGTCCCACAGGCATTCTTCTAGGTGCGTGTCAACATCCGCAAATGCCAGGACGCTGGCAGGGATTGCATAGAGAGTGTACGATCAGACATAGTACTGTCCCACAGTAGACGTATACAACCACACGGCAGTGGTGTACTCGGGGCAACTATACATGTATGGAGCACTACAACAACAATACATAGACACAGTATGCACCACAGACAGTACACCCTTCCAGATAGTCACCCAGTGTGTACTCGGTAGGCATCCATCCTGATGTTGAAGACAGAAATCTGTTGCCTGGATGACCACCATGGCAATACAGTATGTCAATGGCCATGCCCATGCACAGAGGGACATCACCGACACAAGATGTCACTGGCCATGGCCGCACACCTAGTAATATACGTCAGTTTGGACTGTACTGTGTGTCGATCTACACAATGGCGTACTGGGCATGCTCACACACTTAGCTGTTGCAAAGGGCCGTCTTGCATGCAGATGGAGTGTAAACAGGGAAGGTCTCAGTTTGGACTGTACCGTGTGTCCATCTACACAACTGCGTACATGGACTGTACTGTGTCCATGTCCCCAGGAGGACGGGAGCATGCACACACACACACACACACACACACACACACACACACACACACACACACACACACACACACACACACACACACACACACACACACACAAACACACACACACACTTACAGAACGCGCTACCAAGATTACTAAACACAGCAGTCCCACAGGCATTCTTCTAGGTGCGTGTCAACATCCGCAAATGCCAGGACGCTGGCAGGGATTGCATAGAGAGTGTACGATCAGACATAGTACTGTCCCACAGTAGACGTATACAACCACACGGCAGTGGTGTACTCGGGGCAACTATACATGTATGGAGCACTACAACAACAATACATAGACACAGTATGCACCACAGACAGTACACCCTTCCAGATAGTCACCCAGTGTGTACTCGGTAGGCATCCATCCTGATGTTGAAGATGGAAATCTGTTGCCTGGATGACCACCATGGCAATACAGTATGTCAATGGCCATGCCCATGCACAGAGGGACATCACCGACACAAGATGTCACTGGCCATGGCCGCACACCTAGTAATATATGTCAGTTTGGACTGTACTGTGTGTCGATCTACACAATGGCGTACTGGGCATGCTCACACACTTAGCTGTTGCAAAGGGCCGTCTTGCATGCAGATGGAGTGTAAACAGGGAAGGTCTCAGTTTGGACTGTACCGTGTGTCCATCTACACAACTGCGTACATGGACTGTACTGTGTGTCCATCTACACAACAGCATACTGGGCATGCTCACACACTTAGCTGTTGCAAAGGGCCGTCTTGCATGCAGATGGAGTGTAAACACGGAAGGTCTCAGATTGGACTGTACTGTGTGTCCATCTACACAACTGCGTACATGGACTATACTGTGTGTCCATCTACACAACAGCATACTGGGCATGCTCACACACTTAGCTGTTGCAAAGGCATGTCGTGCATGCAGATGGAGTGTACACACAGAAGGGCACAGTACAGAAGGGCACAGTAAGGTATAACTGTCCTCACACACAGGGCGGTCACACATGCAGTGACCTGTACACACACAGCTGCCATCACAGCTGTCACAGGTGCAGGTCACACACGTACACACTGCAGTGTACAATGTAGCTGTCAAGTCATCACCATGTCATCGGTGCAGCACTACACAGCCTTACAGTACCACAACACCATGTGACACATGACCACTGGGCTGTACAGAGGTGTAGACCAGCTGTGCAGAGTACACATGTACCAACAGGGATCCAACAGGTGTTATGCATTGCAATGATACCAGTATACATGAACAGGTCAACTCAGGACATACCACGACCCTTACACAGCTGTGACACATGACTGTTGCTGTACACCAATGAACACACGTCTGGATATGTCATACATGTGATTGTGTGGATGTGTGCATGGACTGCACACACAACACATACATACATAGCCTTTGATGTACCTCGTGCATAACAGTGGCCTAATCAATGCTACACACGCAAATGGAAGGTGGGTCCATGTCTGTTGAATGCTCACACTACATGGGGTAGTAATTTTGACTGGGACACATACCCTTGTATTGGTCGCCTGTGACACCCGTGATATCATACCACAGTCCATGTGTTATGTATGTCAACAAGGGTCTATATGACTTGGTCGACAGTTCATTTGATTGACACTCATTTGGTCGACAGTTCATTTGGTTGACAGGCATTTTAGGTGGGGGGCGTTGTCCCCCACACCCCCCTTAACTATATATATCAACTCCAGGGTTGCACAACATTGGGGAAGGGGGCAAATCTGCTTGTCAACCAAATGAACTGTCGACCAAATGAGTGTCAATCAAATGAACTGTCGACCAAGTCATATAGACCCGTCAACACACATGTCCAACAATAGCAATGCATACAAACATGGCAACAGGAGACACATGTGACATCTGTACTGTGCATGCAGCAACCATGCATATGCAGTGGCCGATGTCTGTAACATAGTTGCACTTAACTACGACATGCAGTCGCAATGCAGACCCATCACTGACACCTGTATACGGTAACATACAAACAGCACGTATGGAGAGATGTGTGTACATAAAGTGGTGAACCACCTGTGTAGATGTATGTGTGCAGGGGGTGGCTCACAGTTGTGTCACACACCATCCTATCATGCCATGTGCAAACAGTACGCTATGTCGCAGTTACATGATGGAGCTGACATAATGCATACACAGCGGTCAGGTGTTACCAACTATATGTCACATGGCACCTGTAACACCTACAACCTTCCGTGTGCATATAGCAGCACATTTGCCAGATATAGCGTCGGTACACATAATGCAATCAATACCGCTGCATGTCTATCAAATGTGCCATCATATGGCAGGCGTATCATTCCCAGCACTGCCAAGTGTGTCCGAATGTGTGACCAGAGATGCCACATATCGCGGGGAATATGTCCCAGTTGTTACACATCCCTGTACACTGTTGTAGAGATCTGTACATACGTCAGTGTGGGAAGCATGACGTCGGCCGGTGTGGTGCATCACACATGTTGGCTGTCCGTATACACATGTGTGGTCACCACAGTGTGTGTGTGTGTCTGTATGTCTGGTGCTTGGTGTGAGGGTGTATGCTAATATACAGTGTGAAATGATCACTAACCCCACATGGTGACTAACCCATAATGGTGATGCAGTGCACTACCCTGTTGATGCCATAGGTCCCAGCCATACTGGCTACCTGTGCATGTTCCTTCTCTGTGACATGTCGTGTGGGTGCATAGTACTGTGAGGGTAATGACCACATAGGCAAGGGTCCCCACATGAACACTATGGGGTGTGCGTTATAGTGGTGTACACCCCGTGAATGTGGCCATGTTCCCATACTGTTACAGGTCCTACTGCTGCACAGTGTGGCCTCCAGCTACCAAGTGACACCATACATCATCATTGGCCAGACCGCTGTGTACAACCCCTGCACCATGTCACCATACCTGTAATGTGTCCTGCTATGTATGTCACATCTCTGTCCAGTGTAGCCTGTGGCACTGACCACATGCGTCAGGTGCAGTATATGTGTGGACATCTGTGTCATGTTGGTGTTTCAAGCAGTCAGGTTGAGGGTACATGTAGCATGCTGATATTGCCAGACATGCCTGTGAGTAACCCACAGTTACACGTGGGGGACTGCAAACACTGCTACCTGTAGGCACATGCAAGTACACCATAGGAGGGAACCAGGGTATCACAACCAACATGGTGCTACGGATATAACCGAGACACATACCATGAACACATCACAATGCATACTGCACCTGCACTACATGGTATGACCGGTGCATGTCGACAGTACACAACCTATGTCACATACACATCTCTCAGTATTCACACACAACCACTGCAACATACACATCCCTCACTATGCATACACAGGTAATATTACATATACCTCTCACTATTCTGTTCACCCTGTGCATCAGAATATTTGTGCATAACCCTGCACCGATGGTGTGGATGACAGGGATGCAGCACAGGCTTCATCATATGCACAGGGTGATAAGTTTGCCAGGGGCATTGGCTGCACAAATGGATAACATCATGCGTGTGTGTAAGGGCCGGTGAGTTGATTGGACATGTCTGTTCAGTATGCATATGGATGTTGTGGAGCCCTACAGTTGTGTTTGCTGTGTGTGTATGTGTGTACACAGTTTTGCCATTTGTGAGGCCTACACAGGGTATAATTGACAGCCCCAGATTGTACAGACCAGGTTGTACAGCTCACTGTGTCCATCCATGGCCACGTGGCCTGTGCCTGCCTGGGGTTGCATGGGCACTACCAGGTAGAGGTACAGAGTAGCTACTGTCTGTCGACACATGTCCGCTGGAACTATGTCCCCACTGAGAATGTCCAGGGCCATGTCCACGTGGCCTGCTGTGTCCTGGTGTTGACAGCGCAGCACCAGCTGCACTGCTACTGCTACCGGCACTATGGGAGCGGGCATGTGTGGTGGCATGCTCACATTGACCTACACTAGGTGGTGTTGCTGATCTATGTCCACATGGCCTACACCTCACTCCTACCAGATGTTCCAGCACAGACAGCTCCCGCTCACAGATTGCCATGCCTCGGTCAAGGATTCTGACCATTTCACCCAATCACCTATCCAGAACATCAGCAATCTGCTGTTGAGCATTTGCCAATGCCTGGATGTTGTCATTTAGGGTATGGATAGCAGCCTTCTGCAGCCTCTGCCCTTCTCTGTTCTTCTGTTCAGCAAGTGCCTGTGCCGCCATTACAGTCTGGAACATGCGTCTGGTGATACCAGCTGCTGCGCTCTATCCTGCAGGTGCATGTCTGCCAGAGGTCCTCCTACGAGCAGCACTGGCCACATGCCTGTGTGGCACATCTGCAGTCATTACACTGACACCATGGTGTGTAGACACAACTTCTGTAGCCACCACACGTTCCTGTTCCACGCTAACAGACGCTGACTGTCCTTCCTCTATGGTCACTGGTGATGCGGTATGTGTTGGCAGCAGAACTGTGTGCAGGGAAGAGGGGGACATAGCTGGGATGGTAACCATTGGCACAGATTCAGCCCCTGGCAACCCTGCCTGTATCTCATGCATATGTTCATTACCGCTAGTATCTGTGGGGACACTAACATCAGATGGACCGCAGGAGGGTAACGCACCTACATCACCTGTGAATGCAAAGAAATACTATAAAATACAATAGACACACAGACACACAGACACACAGACACACACACACACACACACACACACACACACACACACACAGACACACACACACACACACAAACACAGACACAAGCACAGACACAATCAGACACACACACACAAACACAGACATAAACACAAATACACACACACACACACACACACACACACACACACACACACACACACACACACACACACACACACACACACACACACACACCATGCATGTGATTTGTCAGGTGGCATGCAGCATGCTTGTGATACAGCAGAGGGCATGCAGCTCAGACATTAATAGTGTTAGTAAGCATACCTCCCTGGGGTGCACACTACAGCAAGCAGGTGTCATATCAGTAGCCATGCAGTTCACACAATCATGGTAGTATGCATGCATCCCCGTGATACACCTTGTGGCCCAGAACAGGATGACAGTATACATGGCTGACGTGACCTTGACATGTAATCTGCTGGCATGTGCATTAACATGCATACATGTCTGACACAATGGTGTCCTGACACATGTACAGCATCATAATGGGCTTCACATTGCAGTGTTGCGTGTATGCCCTACAGATAGAATGCATGTTTAGCAAATGTGCATGAGCATGGGAGCGTAGTGTGAGCCATCTACATTGCTATATAGTGTGAAGTACAGACACTGTGCCATTGCATGGCATCATGAGGCATCTATGTTTCTGTAGAATGCATAATATGTACACATTGCATAGCCATTACTGCAACACAGTCATGATGTTCAACAGATCATATATGGTAGACTTCAGTGACACCTCCAGTAGCTGTGCACAGGCTTTTAGGATGTCCAGTGTACCACATCAACTGTATAATCAGTCAACTAAGGCTATAATTGGACCATGTGTGGACAATGTGCAACAGGGTGTATACACATCACATGTACTGTCTCTGGCCATCCCCCATGGCCATGTGTGCACATGTTTTGGCCAAATGTGTGTGATGGCCATCTATCTCACATGTCTGTGTTGTCCCATATGACATACACCCATAGATGTCAGATATGTCACAATCCACAGGGCTATGTAGACAACAGGTTGTATGTTTGGTACGTGGGGTATTGGTCATGCGATAGTGTGACAGTATTGCGGACAGAACACTACGTGTCTGGGACATGTCAGGTGGCACATCACAATGTGTGCACCCAATGCAGGGGCATATGACACAATGGTGACACCTGTGGGCTGCCCATTTCACAGCTCACTGTGTGGTACTGTGTGCGTACCACACATGTTGTTCCAATGCATACTACATATGCCTCCATTGTAGAACACCTCCACCATTGTATGCACAGCTGACCACACATGTCACAATGACAAGTACTGTGGTTTCAAGTTGGTGTATCATTTCATTTGTATATATTGCATATGTGTTGCCTGTGTGAATGATGGGTGATGCGACCTGCATATTGTGACTGGAACAAACATCAGGTGTGCAAGTATTAACTGGCCACATGGCAAATAGATCTACACTGTAACATGCCTGATACTGATGACAGTCTCACCTGCAATGGACTCATGTCTGTGCGGCACGCCAGAGGTACCTGTATAGGGGTGACACAGCAGTATGAACATTATCCATGACTGTATGACAGCCACAGGTTGCACTGTGCATGTGAACACATTCACCTGTGTAATAGCATATAGTATGCACATGTGTGCATACACAGCGTAGCATACTGTACCATGCAGCATGTGTGTCCACATACCTTGCATATGTTGTTACTTTACATAATGTACAGTGACACATGCAACTAAATGGGATATAATAGCCATATGTGCAGTACTGACTTACCAGGCAACTCCAGTCTCATTGGTTGGGAGACACCCACCTCCACGATGGCAGCTAGTGTTTGTGGATGCTGTTCCGTGGGTGTCCCCAGACTGGCCATTAGCTCCTCGGTGTGTGTGAGTGGGGGCTGGGTTGGTGGCCCACCACCTGTTCCACCTTGTTCCCTGGTGATTGCAGTGACACGCTGTTTTGCATGTCGTATCAAGTCCGTGCAGTGTCTGCGCACCTGCTGGTAGGTGCAGTTATGGCCACCCACATCGTTCACCCTCCTGCGTAGATCCTGCCACAGGTCATCCTGCTGCTGGGCATGCTGTGGCACATGGCTGAACAACAAGTCATAGTTGTCATGGAGCTGTGGGATGAGGACATCATCCTCCTGGCGGCTGTATGCTGGGAGGCGTGTACGGGGCATTATCTGTAAGACATAATGATGGTGACAGGTCACAGTTTCAGAGATGAACAGAAATACTGCTGCACATACATTTCTATGACATCTACTACATCTGCACAGTTATCTTTGCAAAGCGTCATGACACTGACATGACTGACGTGTTTGTGTCACACACATGTCACACTCTTTATGCATTGGATATCATCACCATATATGTGTGTCACCTCATTACAGTGTTCATACTCCATGTAAATGCTGTCTTGCTGTGGGCATGTCTATTTGCCTGCACTTGTGTCCTTACCTATCTGCACATGCCTGGATGTGTCCACGGTAATGCTGTTAACCTGGATGCTGTGTATATGTCACATATCAACACAGACACAGCCGTAATGGACTTGAGCAGTGACAATGCACACATACGCATGGACACCTGTACATGCATGTATTTTGCCATATACATCTACACAGCACTGTACAACTGTTCAACATCCTGCCACAGATCGCCTGTATTGCACATGTGATAGACATGGGACAATGGCTAGTCAGACAACATTCGCTGGGATGGTTATCAACCATAGCATGTGCGGGCATGGTTTCAAAGCTGTAACTGGCAGCCATTATGCCACCGCAAGGTGCATCAGTGCCACATTACTGATCTAGTCAGTTGATAGTACATCTACCATGCGGCCATCACACCATGTATGACTGGGATGACATGTGCAGCTTTGATGGACAGGGTTGCATGGTATGGTGGGAGTATATCACATATATGGCACAGGGATCTGTCCAGCCTGTGGCGATCCTAGTATTAGGACGGTGGCTGTCCATGACATATGTCTTATAGATCAGGATATGGACATGTAGCATGTCCATCATCATGGTGTAGCAAATGTCTTACTGCAAGGCAGACAGCATGCTGCATAGTAGAGGTGAGGTTTGTGAAGGCTGGTATCGCACAACCATGCATAGCCATTACCCCTTAAAGGTGGTATGTGATCCAATATTGGTCACCACAGTGCTGCATATGCCTGTCCAGTGATCTCCGTGCTCATGGATGGCACCCTGACATGACATGGGTACCTCATATGACTACCTAAGGGGCCTGGAGACATCACCATGTCGGGGGGTGCACTGCACAGCATCATCCCTTACACAGTGTCCATAATGTTGACCACAGCCTAGGTAGTAGTTTATGGGTACAGGGATGTTCACCTAGCGGTGACAATGCTGGTATCATCCATCAGACTGTGCACATATGTCACACACCTCATCCATACAGCCCATTCTGTATGTTGTTCACAACACTGACACAGCTATACTGATAGGTCATGGCCATTCACAGCCTTACATACACAGATGCCTAACATTTGTCTGTGTGGTATAGGCTACAATGAGGGTGGGGTACAACACATTAACCCTATTCTACTGTAGCTGGCACTGGTGTGATGTGCACATGTCACTCTTGCACCTTTTGTAGTTGTGAGTCTGTCGACAGGCCACTGGTGGAACACTCCTGTGACATACAAAGGTATTTGTAATCAAACATCCGTGCTGTCTTGTACATCTGTACTGCTAACATCCACAGTGATAATGGTTCATGGACATGCACACCATACTCAGCAGGGTTATAGTGCGGTGCCACCCAAAATGGCTGTCATCACCACTTGTGGGTTGATATTATCCAACACCCCATCTGTATTGTATGGTCATGCTAGGCACTTGTTCAGAACTTGTGAGCATGTCATGAGCTACTGATTACTATAGCACCCATTCCACACCATTTCCCACAGGTACACTGGCTGTCCTACACTTCCCAGCTTGTTTATGGTACAACAGCTGTTGTACACACGCACATATCCTGTGGGACATGGTTGTATATACAGGCATGTCCAACTGTCATGTACCAGTGCTACTGCCTGTCTATATGAGGGATATGTCATACATGTGGCAATAGAGCAATTGTCTCATGTACACATTCAATGCTCACCTCCCAACATACGACACTACAGCCTGTGGGGGATGCACTTCTGCAGCCGTGCTGGGGGCATAGCTCTCAAGTGTACCTCATTACGAGGAACGTACCTCATTTGGGGTCTTAAAAGATGCATGTTCCTCAAGGTTCCACATTGAAAGGGTCTGTCACACATTCATTGTTGGAAATTGTTTACCTGCTAGCCATGGCTAAATAGATGGGAATCATATTAATTCATTAGAATATCTTTTTTATACGTAAAACCAGCCTATTTTAGCCATCAAATGCCCTTCCTAGTTGAAGCTGTTAGTAAGCCAGTTGTAAGTGTTCCACATTTTGCCCATTTGTCACACATTATGAGGGCTAATGTTCCTCATTTTGGGGACAGGAGGTTGACAGCTATGGCTGGGGGTAATGCTGTCACCAACCCTGACTGCACCTGACAGTCATTTGGGGATGTGTAACATTTGCAACACACCCCACCCATCACATAGTCTCACATGATCTACACCACTGGCCACACCTACGAGGACAACTTGTGCAGTATGTCTCCATACTCAGTGTAGACACCAGAGGTAGCCCCCCATCATGGAAGACAACATCACCAACTTATAGCCCACAGACTCATGTGTGTCCATCACATACAGCCAATAGGGAGTTATAACATTCACAACACACCAGTCATAGGTGACTCTGTAGGGAGTCACACTGCAGTTCCACACAGCAGGCTACACAAGGTGATAGTCGCTTACATCTTGCTGTCAGGTAACTGCTTCTGCAACATAACCTATGCACCCATGCCACACCTCACCAGGTATGATGTGACTGTCATTCTCCATGTTAGTGTGACTGCCCTGTGATGCCACATCACAGACTACGTGTGCAGGGACATGGAATAGCTCACCAGTCTTATAGCCCTGCGGGTGTGGGCCAAGCCCTGGGGAGCATTTTGCATTCTTCCGGACACGATACCACTGTACAACGACCGACTGTGTCACTTCAACAGTTGCCTATGCTCCTATTGTCATTCCACAGGCATCTGGTATCTGTCCGCTTTGACTGACCTGGTCAAACACAATGCTGTGGCACAGATGACTTGCACCTGTCAGCCCTGGGAGTACAGCTCACATGTAAGGCTCTTGCTGCTTCTATACTGCCTGTCTTGCACAGTTTCCAATAACAGTCACTGGCAGAACGGCAACTGGCAAGCACGACATGGGGTCATGTGACACAATGCTTGCATCTTCCTCTGTGACGCACACAGGCAAGGCACACCTTATAATGCACCACTCAAACATCTCTGCAGTGACTGGGACCTGCCTCTAGGCTCTGCAGAGCACACCTGCAATGACAGGTTATAGACAGACCATACCTTTCAAGCACATACCTGGACTGGCACACCCACAGCTGAGGGGTTCCCATATCCCACTATGTTGTGCACACATCCTGGCTAGTTACTTAGCACAATGCATCAGAGGTGCTCCACGTGCAACTAACTGTGTCCGGGACCGCTATACACATTGTAACAAGCTACAGGGTCGACATCATACCCCACGGTTAACATACCTTATTTTTTGGTATATTGGACAGTGGGCCTCAGAGAGCTACTACTGATGTGTGACTGACACTACCCCACACTTAACTGGGATAGCCACTCATGTACCGACACATCCATGAGTCATAACCTCTGCTGGATCAACCCATACACACCACCTCCAAGACCTACATTAACCTTGACATGAACACTACCACCATGTGACTGGTGTTACACACCTGGGGTTATCCCCTCATTGGTGGATTCAGAACACATGCTAATCAACCTTGTTAGACACATCCCGGCACCACACCCATCACAGCATACACAGTACATGAGTACTACAACACCTACTACAGACGTCTGCTGACAGCGGTTGTTAACATCATGACACCCGTGCAGGTGGACAATGCACATACAAATGCTGACACATACCCCAGTGCACTTCATTAGCATGTACACAACTGCATGGATCATGCTATTCCACACAGAGCCATGATGGTACACACCAGATAACAGACGCCACTCTGGTGGTCATGTTCCATGGACATATGATGTACAACAACAAGTGTAGGTTGTTGCACAGTGGTGTACATTCCCACGGGTGGGGTGGCTCACTGGTCAGCCGTGGTAGGGCCACAGGGTCCCTCATCACATACTCCAAGACTAGCTATGTGAACATGACTGCGACACATTCCGGGGTGTACCACCAGGCATTATGGTGGTATGTCAGTAGTCGATGTCAACACCCACATCTGCTGTCACATACCACAGTCACTCAGGAACATTACAGACCCAGATGATGTTGGCAACATGCTGGAGGATGGATTCATTGCTAACACTACACCCTCTCACTCACTACAGGGCCACAATCCATACAGGAACATTGTGGTGTCCCTGTGGTCACACCTACACAGTACTGACCTGCACTCTATATGTCCTGAGACACTGGCCCCATGTCACCTTCCAACATCCCAGGCTGTGATGTCCACCAACCTCTGAATGACATGTCTCCCCACTAGGCCACCATATTCAGTAATAGCCTTGTTTCAGACATTGTAGCCCCTGAATGGCACACAGCAGCATTTATCACACTACACACAGGTGGCACCACAATGCACGAGTGGGACTATAGTCCTATACACCTGCCTTGACTGTTCAGCATGGCTATGAGGCACATCATCAAGGACGTAATTCAGAGAGACATTGTTCGGCTCCCATCCTTTGCTGCCACCCGGGTTGGGCTTGTTAGGGCCAGAGCATGGCCCCTACACATGGTGGACTCCTTTCATACAGTTACCAGGGCAGTTGCTGATGGAACGGGAGTCCACACATCCTACATTGTCCTCTCATTGCCTTTCAGCACCATTCTCCATTCTGGTATTGACAACATACACATCCATCTGCACATCATACCCTATGTCTCAGGATGTTATGCAATGTGGCTCATGAACAGGACACACACAGTGAGGCCAGCATACCATAGTACCTACTACATGTCAGGTAAATTTGGCATACCACAGTCCTCAGTCATGGGGCCCCTCATGTTCAGTATATGCTTCCCTGTGGTGCAGGCTAGCACAGGGGACTTTCCCTGCCTAGCTTTCAAACCCCTGCATACAAAGTGCCATGATCGCTCCACCAGCTGATACTGACTCCATCCATATGGGTATCGCTGTGACAGATACATGATATGACTATCATGGCATCAAGCTGCATGACACAAGGTGCATGAACATCACCTTTGCATTACACAATTCACCCACTGACTATCACATGGGTGGTAGTCCCCTACATACATATCACATTGTACATGTTTGCAGTACACACATATGTTGCACCCACTCCTGTGGTTACCGTATTGCCACTGTGGCGTGGATATCCTTCTATGTGGCCACACCTATCTGTACTGGGTGTGTAGCTGGTACATAGGCACCCATTGTACCTCTGAACTCAAGACATCTACACACATTCAAGGGTACACCACCTCATTTAGAGTGTACCTTACACAACAGCTACAGCTTTACATACCACAACATTAACACACCATGACGTTTACTGAGCTCCAACAGTTTCAGTATGTGGCTGCACTATGGACACCACATCTGTACACATTTGCATACTACATACTCAGGGGTGACCTCTGCTGATCAGACAGGGCCCATATCCACAACATTATTAATGGATATACTCCTCATATGTGACGTAAGCAAAGGCCACTGTGAGCAACATGCTCATGGATATGTGCACACATGCCACAATGAGTGGGATGTGCTTGAGGGTTACATTCCCAAACCGGACACTCACCATGCTTTGGAACATAAGTACTATGTACATCACGCAGGGACACTCAGTAGCACTGTTCATGTGATACCTCCCTTGGTGGTTGGGAGACACATGTAGGCCTGGGATCACTGCAGTGGCTGTACTGTGCAGAGGTGCAGGTGACACATGGCTCTGCTGTTCACAGGACACTACCCTAGAGAGCTGTCACTAGTGTGAACAGTGTAGTTGTGCTTACACATGGACTTGCCAGACTGCATAGTACCCCACTATGCACCTGTGAAGCTATTACATGTCCTTTGTGCATGGTTACTTGGTAGCCCTTCCATTTAGATTAGCTATCATGCTATTACAATGTCCCATGCCTACAAGCCATATGTATCCTGTTGTTGTACATGCCGATAGAAGATACCTGTGGTATGCATGATATGCCTGTTATGCTGTGTAGAATATCTGTCATATCTGCCAACAATACTATACATTACACATATTTCACATAGTATCCCATAATGCAAAGCATAATTGCACAGCGGGACCACCTTAGATTTGTCATTAATGTTATATGCCCATACACATGCGTGCTGTGACAGTATATCAACATATACTATCCCCTGCTATGGCACGTCCTTGTTGGACATACCCTACCACTGACGGCGGGTTGTATGGAATTGTTCTGCTTCACGTCCTCATGTGGCATCCCTTGTGGTGTCTGTGCTGTGTACCTTGTGTCCCACTGCTGGACGCACAGTTTCTACAAGCGTTAGTATGCTCAGCAAGACATCACTACATAAATACCTTTCCCCACTTTATGCATTGCGGGCACGTTTAATTAATGCAAACCAGGCTATACATACAGTAAAACTAATTAATACAGATCATGCTTTACATAACCTTACATATCGGGTGTTCTACATACCTTGTTATCGTTATGGCGTTTCGTTTCTGTCTCTCACACAGTGTTTCAACTGGTGTTCGGTATGAGCATATGGTTTGAATGTCTGGCAAGTCATCCTTATATGCGTCGATACCTGTAACATGTGGATTCATCCCACCAATTGGTGTTCCTGAGTGACTAATTACTTGCATATCAGCTGTGCAGCTACTCCATTCGCCAATTACATGGCAACAATGGGGTATAATTGAATTCTCCACTTGGGCGTTGCCTATTTGCCCTACCTTCGGGGAGACGGTCTGTATTGTGTTTTGTTATGTGTAATTGCAACTGCTATGCATGGAGACAAGTATACTTTGGATTCATGTCCCCCGTGGATTGTGTGTGACAGGTTGAGTATTTGGTTCAACATGTGGGTGTACACGTCATCCCAACGTCTGATAACGGAGTATTGCAAACAAAACCTGTAACATGGCTGTTTGTTCCATTATACAATGCCTGCAATTTTGCATGACGCCTTTAATTGTGTCTCTCACACGGTATGTTGAGGGTTCTGCAGATGTAATTGACTGACTGGATGTTTGTGCTGCTATTACAGTCTGTATTGCTTTAGTTTCTAGTGTGGGGGATGTCGGTGGGTGTATGTAGCATATACAGGTTTGTGGGCCTTGCATTTCTACATAATCTGTATATATATGTGTGGGCTCCATCCCTAATTAGAGAGCTAACAGTTAGTAGACTTATGTTACGGGATTGTACGTTGGGCCATTGTTAATTGGTTTCTACATCATCTGCAGTTGAGCTTGCTACTTGTATACCTCCGGAATTGCAGTGATATATCAAGGGATATGTGTAAGTGACAGCTATCCCTTGTATTTCTGTCCCAGATATTTGCAGTCATTGCGGTTGTGTTGGTAACAGAGCCTGTTTGCCATGGGTTGCCACCTTTTCATATGGTCATTGTTGGACACTTGCGGGACACACAGCGGTGTTTACAGGCCAACACATAGCCACAGTCAGTACACAGGTTAGCACATACTTTTATCCTCAATACATACCTATTGTTGTGGGACTTTGGCTACTTATCATATTGCATGTAACATTTACGTTTCTTACATACAGGCATAACTATTAAATACGACTATTACATTATATATGGGACATATTAATGTCCTACCATCTCGGACATTTGCCCTTTGTACTGTTTTATGTCAGGACACACCTGCCCAGGGTGGGGCTGTCCCTCCTACTGTGGGACAGGTAGTAACTGTATGCCTATGGGTAGCTATACCTACACCTACCATACTGATCTGCCTCTGACTTGGCACTAACAAACACATGTTGCAGACACACACACACATTACAGTCACACAGAGATGCACACGGCACCCTCAATGCACACTTACACAGACTACGGCACTCACAAACACAGTTGAACACAGTACCTATGTGGACCGCAACACCGGCAGCAGTGACTAAATGTCCCTTCATATCATTATACTATTACTCGCGGCTGTACTGTTCTGGTACTGTATTCTATCAGTCTTTTAGCCTCGTGGGTATGCATGTCGGTATGTTACACATTCCATAGTTGGCGGTATCCTATTTATTTGTACCTCCAAGGTGTTATGAATGTCATTGAACTATCTATTATATTTGCAGATATCGCTGAATCCATCTATATCAACATATATCACTTTATGAACCTTTCTATCTGTATTATATATATGCATATGTGTATATATATATATATATATATATATATATATATATATATATATATATATATATATATATTATTTATTTATTTTACATTTGTTGACCAGGCTAGTCCAGCTGGATCTATGTCCATTTTCAGTGGAGGCCCGGGAAGAAAAGCTCCACAGATTAAAGCATGGTTATAGAAATACATGTAAAATAATCACTTATGATATAGGCAAAGAGCAAAAATACAAAGATATTAGTTCAGGTCAGGTAATGCAAATCTAACAAAAAACAAATAATACCAACTATGTAATACCAATTATGTAATTAAAACAAGAAAATAAATTTTTTTTTTTTTTTACAACAGTAGTAACAATAGAATCATAAAGTTATTTGTGATTAGAGAGAAAGATTGCAGTGTTAAATAAATACAAAGATAGTTGAAAGATGAAAGTAGGTTAGTCTGGATTGGTACAAGAGCAGAGCCAGAAATTGTTCAGATGTGAAAGAAGCTGTTTCTTAAAGAAAGGAAAAGTGGCTAGAGAAGAGATATGTAAGGGAAGGTCATTCCATATTTTGCCAACTAAGTTGGAGAAAAGGCAGTTCCCTGCAGAGTTTGTAATTCTGGTAATGTTAACTTGTAGCTTTTGGGAGGAGCGTAGTTGTTTTAAATTATTATAGGGAGTCAAGAGGTTGCTAAGAGCTGGTGTTTTTGAGGGTTGATATAAAATTTTATGTGCTATTAAGAGTTGTTGATAGATAATCTTGTTAGGAAGTTCCAGCCAGTGTAGTTGTTTTAAGTTTAGGCAGTGGTGAGTTCTATATTGAGATGCAGTGGCAAATCGAGCTATGTTGTAGTAAGATGTAGACAGTTTCCTAAGGTTACCTTTAGAGAGATTAGTGTAGATAGAGGAAGCATACAGAAGGGTAGAGATAAGATGTGATTGTGCTAAGGTAGTCCGTGCCCCAGGTGTAAGGAAGGGTTTGATTCTGTATAGTGAACCAATCTTTTTATTAACTGCTTTTATTGTGTTATTAATGTGATGATCAAAGCTAAGATTATTATCAATAGTAACACCAAGCAGTTTTGTAGTGGAGTCGGGGGAAATGTGGGAGTTATCACTTGCAGTGATAGTAAAATTTAGTTGAGTAGATTTGTGTGTAGGTGAAAAAAGTAATAGTTTTGTTTTCTTGGGGTTGAGGAGAAGACATCTTTTTGAGAACCATTGTTCAATGGTTGAAAAGGTTGCTTGTGTAAGGGACTGGAGTTCTGTTTCAGAGGAAGCTGTACACATTATGGTGGAATCATCTGCATATTGTATGCAGGTAGTGTTTTGGATAGATGATTGGAGATCATTAATAAAGATGGAGAATAAAAGTGGGCCTAGTATAGATCCCTGTGGTACTCCTAAAGAGATAGGTAGTAGAGTAGATAGAGAATTTTTCCAGAGTACTGCTTGATGTCGGTCTTCAAGATAGGATGAAAGCCAGGTTAAAGAAGAGTAATCCAAGGCAAGGAATTTAAGTATGTGTAGAAGAAGTGTATGGTTTACCATATCGAAGGCTTTTGACAGGTCTAGGAAAAGAGAAGAGGTTAGTTTGTTGTTATTACGGTTACAGTTGATAGTGTTGGTGAAAGAAAGTAGTGCAGTGGTAGTACTATGTGAAGGCCTAAATCCATGTTGAGTGTCAGCTAGTAGGTTGTTAAGGAGGAGATGGTTAAGTAGTTGTTTGTGTATACATTTTTCCATAATTTTCGCTAGAGGAGATAATAGTGCGATAGGGCGAAAGTTAGAAAGGTCAGTAGATTTACCTCCTTTGTGTAAGGGTATGATGTATGATATTTTCCAGATTGCTGGGAAAGTACTTTCTTTTATGGATCTGTTTATTAGGATAGAGACAGGATAGGCAATAGCTTTAGATGCTACTTGCAGGAATTCAGCAGGAAGCTTGTCTGCTGAGGGGGTAGTGGGTTTAAGTTTGTGTAAAAGAGATTGTATATAGGAGGTGGGTATAGGTTGTAGTTGAAGGAGAGGAAGAGAGTCATTGAAGCTACTTAAGAGCAGTTGAGAAGTATCAGGAGATAGGTGGTTAGCTAGACTTTGTATGGAAGTAGTAAAGAAAGTATTGAAGTTATTGGCTATTAAAGTGGGATCTTCGGGGTCTGAGTCCTGTGGATTGGGTGTAATTAATTTGCCTGGGGTAATTAGATTGTTAATAGTAGACCAGAACTTTTTTGGTTCTTTTTTGGTGGATTGCTGCAGTTCAAAGTAAAAATTCTTTTTATCTGTTAGGATGGCTTTTTTTGGTACTGTTTCTGAGCTCTCTAAAGGTTTGATGATCTGTTGGGTTTCTAGAGGAACGCCATTTATTCCAAGATTTATTTCTGAGAATAATTTTATGCTTAGTATTAGAGGTTAGCCAGGGTGCTGTCTTAGTCTTTGTTCTAATAGTGCGACTTGGGGCATGTTGATTTAGGATTGCAAGGAATGCTGAATTGAAGTATTCAACAGCCTTGCTGAGTGTGAGGTGTTTTAGAGGGGTCCAGTTTTATTGTGAAAGTTCTGTTTGAAACTGTTCAGGAATAAATTGTTTTTTGGAGTATAGTGTTCTGTGAGTGGTAGGAAAGTTTAGGTTAGTTTTAGCTCTAATGACGTAGGTGAGGGAGTGATCGCTAATGTCATCTGGAAGGATGTCAGTTTGGTAGGTTTGCAGGGGGGAGTTAGTAAGGATCCAGTCTAAGGTGGTTTCTTTTTTGCTTTTTTTATTAATTCTGGTAGGACTATTAATGAGTTGTTTAAAACCATAAAGGTTTATATGGGAAGTAGGGTTAATATTGCTACATGATTTCCAATCAATGTTAAAGTCCCCAAGAAATAGTGTTTCTTGAGGAAGTTTATTAGAGATTTGTTCTAGAATGTGTTCTAAGGTAGGGATGTTATTTCCTGGGGGGAGATATGCACAAATGACGTTTATTGCTTTAGTATTGTTGATTTGTATTTTGGAGCAAATTATTTCAGCATTGTTGTTTTGGGAGAGGGTAAGGTCAAGAAGAGTAAGCTTTAGGTTAGTTTTATATATAATTGCTACTCCCCCACCTTTCCTGGTGGAGTGATCAAGTCTTACAATGTTATAACCAGGTGGGGTAATCTCAATGTCTTTAATTGAAGGCTTTAGCCAGGTTTCTGATAAGCATAAGATATCAAAGTTGTGTATTTCTAGTAGGGCATGGAGTTGACTAATTTTGTTACAGATGCTACGTATATTGAGATGGGCTATGGATAGTAGGTTAGTGGGTTTGGAGGAAGAGAGAGAGAGAAGGGTTTGGTATGATTTCTATGTGTTGTGGTTTTATTATCTTGTGGGCCTGGATTGGGGTGTATGTCGCCATCTTGTAGTAGAAGGAGTAATGTAGCATATTTTTCTAGTTTAAGTTTTTGGAAAGCTTCAATTATTTTCTTTGTTTTTGATTTTAGTAGTTTGTAGTGTAGTAGCCTATGGTATTTGGCAAGAAGGTACGTGGATTGTGAGGAGGAATGTAAGAAGGAAGGGGATTGGGATGTTACGGGTGTACAGGTGTGTTTTGAAGGAAGTGAGAGAGAAACAGTTAGAGAGTGTTCGTAGGAGGTTAGGAAGTAAGTAGTAATAAGTGAGGAAAGTAGTAAGAAGGAGATAGCTATTTTCAGTTGTGACTGGAAGATAGTTATAGTCATGGTAATGTAGTTGTTGTTTTGCTAAGAAGTAGGGATGGGTGTGGTATAGATTAGTTTGATTATAAGTAGGGGTGGGAGTGGTCTAAGATAGCTGTGTATGATTGGTGTGAGTAAGTAGGGGGTGTGGTGAATGGAGGAATAAATGTAGGAGCCCTAGGGGTGGGTGGGATATGGGGGTAGGGTGGGGAGTGAAGCGGGGCCAGACAAGACAGCAGAAGAAGGCTGAAGACAATCAGTGAGGAGGAAGACTCTGTAGGTAGGTCTAAAGGTAGAGGAAGGTGGACAATAATAGGAGGCTAAAAGGAAGAAATGCAGGAGGAAACTGGAGATGACAGTTATAAGGATGTCTTTGGACAGTAAGAGGTAATATATAGGAGAACCCAATAAAGGCTGGGAACAGAGGTACTGGGGGCAAGGATGCAGAGGTGGGTTAGAAAAGACAGTGTTGAAAGTTAGTGAATCAGATCAGAAAGATAAAGTATGAGGACGCCGCCTAGTGGTCAGCAAGTATATAGCAGGGGAGAGGTAACCTGCTAGGGTAGAAGGTCTAGGCAGGAAGAAGGATTGAGTATAGAGGGTAAAGTGGGTAATATACAGAAAGAAGGGAGTACTGGGGGGGGGTCCGGCTGCTGGCTAGGCTACCTGAGATTCTACTGAAGTGTCAACATTAATATATGAGTTGCAGTATCAATACGTACATTCAAAGCCTTTCCCAAGGAAAGGTAACACTTGTAGTTGTAGGGTAAGTGTCTTAGTTTGCACTAATGTTCAAAAGGACCTGGCTGGTGTTATTCAGGTGTTTGGTGTAGAACCAAGCTGGAACACCGTGCTGGTAGGATATAAAGAGAGAGAAAAGAAGTAAGTCACAGTGTAAGTTCATTAGGGAGTAGGTGTAGGTATAATGCAGTCACAGATACTTATGCAAATACAGTAATCAGTAAGTTACAACACAGTCTAGCATTCTTCACTCTATAAACATCAAAAGTATTAAGAATCAGGGCAGTAATAACAACACAGTCTATATATATATATATATATATATATCTGGCGGGGAACATGACAGGCACACAGCACCACCATATGCTGTAAGGCTCATGTACTGTTCAGGTGTTGGCATTCCGTGTTCCACTAGCTGTTGTGTTTACAATGTTTGAGGGCTGCCTATGTAGGAGTCGCACATTGGGCCACCTATACATTTACAGGTGGTCATGTTTGTGTGCCATCCATTTTACTGTGTGTGCAGGTGGAGAGATGTCAGTCCATAGGGGCCTACACTGTCAGAGTATGTGCTATACGTTCCCTCTTTGCCAAGGCATAGGCATATTGGGCATGCCTCCATCTGCCTACTAGGGCTGGCACAGTGTGTTCATGGTCTGAATCCCTCTGTGCCTGTAATGGCCTTGGCAATTGCAGTGGGCTATGAGGGCCTTCACCATTTTGTCCCTGCTGCAGCTGCTTCCGCAGGATCATATTATGTAGCATGGCACATACTATGACGATGTGGGCACACGTGCCTGGAGAGTACTTCAAGGCTCCACCAGATGTATCCAAGCACCTGAACCGTGATTTCAGCATCCCGAACACACGCTCTATGATGATTCTGGTTTGTGCATGTGCCTCATTATGGCGTTCTTGCATGGGTGTGTGTGCATTTCTGATGGGAGTCATCATCCACGACTCCAGTGCATAGCCAGCATCCCCCACAAGATGGCCATGTGGGATGTCCCCCCTGACAAATACCTGATACAGCTGTGAGGCATGCCAGATATGGGAGTCATGGTAGCTGCCAGGGCTGCCAGCACACACATCCATGATAATGCCCTGGGCATTGCACACGACCTGGCAGTTGATGGAGTGGAATCCTATGTGGTTTATGTAGCGCCTACCATGCTCACCGGGTGGTGACTTGATTTGTATGTGTGTGCAGTCTATCGCACCCAGTACCTCCGAGTAGTGTGCCACACGGTGGAAGTGGCGCATATTGCTGGCCAACTCCTCCTAAGTTTGGGGGAAGTATATCTTCTCATTGGCATGTGGCAACATAGCATCCAGGAACTGGTGTAGTACCCTGGATGTTGATGCCTGTGAGATCCCCATTATATCTCCAGTTGGCCTTTGAAAGGTACCTGTGGCCAGTATTCGCAGGCTTGCACATACCTTTGTGTCCACTGGGATGGGTTCCACTCTGTTGTTTCTGTTTCTCAGTCATGGCCGGCACAGCTCCACTATTTGCTGTAAGATGACCCTGTCCACCCTGTAACGCTCTACTATCTCCAGGTCATGTAGCCCCTGGTAGGTTACCCTTGGTCTGAACACTCTCCTTCTCCTCCGAGGCCTGTGGTGGTTGTTGGCATCATCCTCCACAACACCGTCAGTCTCTAACACATGCTGATGAATCACAGCTATGGCAACTCCCAACATGTACATTTTAAAAGTTCCTCATGTGTTTACACCTATGGTGCAGTGTTTGGAAATACAGAGGTGTGTTTAGGGTGCTTTCACACTTTATACTATTGTGCTGTGAACACCGATGATGTCATAGGGTATGTATGTACGATTGTAGCTACAGGGTATCTTATGTGTTTTACTGCCGGAAATACTATTGTGGTGCTTTTGGTGTTGAATTACATTTGGCTGTCGTGGATTACCTCTTGACCTTCCCTTTACATTTCTGCACGTTGCACCTACAATTTTCTGGCATGCATCATGCAGCCTACTTTCATTTGTACTTTCCTGGACCTGACGTATCTTGCGTTATGTGTGCTACTGCCGGTTTGCTGTCGGTTTGCTTTGCTCTGCTGTGTCAGGTCTCCTATCTTTGCAATCCAATACCTCCCCTCCTTTCTTTGCATTCCAATGCCTCCCCTATCCTGTTTTGCAGGTTTCTGCAAGCAGACTTGTCAGCTGCCGTCGATTGGCCATCATGGTTTGATTGGTGTTGATTGCTCATTAGTACTCCAATTACCCTACTTCAGCATTTCCTTCTTTTCTTCCCCTGACCTTCCTCTGTTTGTGCTATTGTTCGCGGCGCTTGCATCCGATTACTGGGTTTCGGGCACGTTTTCATCCCTGTACACATGGGCTTTTGGGCACCATGTGTGCTCTCAGCTAAACGATTCTATACCTTCCTCCCCACCCCTGTCCTGCAGCTTTGCTTTGCAATGGACAGGCCAGATTTGCATTGCTCCAATGTGCTTACTGCTAAGGTAGCACACCCCTCTGCTGATGTCATGTATCGCCTCTGAGCCACTCCTCGGTGTTATACCGCTACGCCGTATGGTACAACCTTCACCCGGCGGGACATTTGCGATTCAGTATTATCTGCCTCATTTGCATGGCATTGACTACTAATTCATAGTTACCGCGCCGAACACTATCGCAGGCCCTTAGCAACCCTTGCACCTTGGTTGTGGTGTTCCATGCCTACCATTGTGTATTATGCTGTAAACCTGATTTCTATTACGTTGCGATTTTATGACATTTTTATATTATTTCTTTATGTTACAGCTTCCGCACACATGCCCTGCAGTTGTGCTGTGCGTTACTGTGGACATGACATTAAATGTTGTTATTTACGTGTTGTGCATCTTTTCTTATGCCATTGGCTGTGTATTTCACCATTGGCATATGCTAACGTTGTGATACCTGGGTCTGGCCCGCTTCCATAGCTCCGATGTTCTGTTTGGGAAATTGTAAACCGTGTTTTTTGGTTTACATTTCCATGGGCTTATGCTACGCCTGCACCACTTCATGAATCACTATATGCCTTCATTTGCATGGTGCGACACTGCGCATGGGGTGATTAGCATACCTACGCCGGGGGCTGCGCAGTTCTGGCGTACGGCGGTAGTGCACATGGAATTGGATCGTACCTGAATCGCTCGACGGCCATATTTGGCATTATACCACCTACGCTATGCCTGCGCCTGGCGCAAGCTTCATGAATCCCCGGGCTTCTAAACTGATTTCAGGGGAAAGTCATTTTTGAGGATAAATGGGGAAAAGGGGGTTGAGGATGGATGGATGGAATGAGAACAACAATGTGGACAGGTGAGGTAAAGTTAGCACTAAATCTGTCTGCTGATATAGTAGTTGCATCATTGGGATCAGAATGTGTGATATTATTGCGAATGAGTTCAGTGCATTGTTGGACATTAATCCTTAATTTCCTCAAGACAATTTTAATTTTCTTTAGTGATTATAGCAACTTTAAGTCTGCACTGTGTTTTACAGTTTTTAATAGTGCTCTTAAGTTCTTGGCATGTTTCAGTGTTGGCTGTCTTGAAGTGGGGGGTGGGGATTAAAATGTTTCCATTATTTTCCTCCATTTTATACAGATCGTTAACATAGGAGCTCTACTACAGAAGTTTTTTCTTGAGCTTACTATTATATTTAGAGTGAATGAAAAACAACTTTTCAATGCAAGGGTTTAAGCATTGGTAAAATTTGGAAGCAAATACACAAGCTATCTCAGTTGTGTCCATTTGCAGGGAATTATTGGGGATTTTACATAGTTCATCAACATGGTAAAGTAGGATTGTCATACGGTGATCATTGAATATCTCATTTGAGGTTGGGATGCTGTCAGTATTCCTGACAAAGAAGGTGGCTGATTTGTGGTCAGATTTAACCTGGTATAAAGAAATGTAGAATGGAGAACAGGCATGAGCTAGGTTGAAAAGGACCAGTTCAAGGATATTACAGCCTAGTGGGTAGATTTACAATTTGCTTCAGTGCCTTGGTATTAACAAAGTCAAGGAAATGCTGACTTTATCCATTTTTTTGAGGTTTAAGTGTGCCGATCAGTGGTTGAGTGATTGAAGTCCCCTAGCAAGAAGGCTTTAGTATTTAATCCCTGAATGGTATTATGGTAATTTCTAAGAGTTCATGGGGGAGACTGTTGGGGATCTGTAAGTCAAAATGAAATAATATTTGGATTTATTAAGGGCGATTTGGATCTACATGAACTCCAGATTATTGTTCTGGGTAATTTGACATAAGGTAATGGTGCTTATAAAAAAAAAACTCCCTCAGTTACCCAAGGGTCTGAAATCATCTTAGATGTAATCTTGACCCCATAGTTCTGAAATGACCCTGATTTTGTAGAACATCCTTGATTTTGCCTCAAACCTTTGCTTAGCCTCCTGCTAAAATTTGTGATTTTTTTTTCTGGCAAGTTATTGAAGATTAAATTATATTAACTAAATAATGACAGTCATTAGAGTTCCAGACTTTTTATTCTACATTAAATGCATGTATATTTATATGCTTTCCACATGGCCCACCTCATAAATAAGGGTATTGCATCCAGGAACAAGGAGGTCATAACATCCCTGTACTCCTCCCTTATCAGACCCATTACTGAGTGCAATGCCCCCTTCAGCATGTACCTTGCCAAACACATGCAGTAGCTGGAGAGACCACAGAGGTTCCTGACCAGGAAAATCCATATTCTCAAACACCTATCCTATACAGATAGGCTAAAAGCCCTGTCCCTCTACTCAGTCTCATACAGACTGCTCAGATGTGACCTTTGTCTGGCATGCAAGGCCATCTCAGACCCAACCTTGATGGAGCTGCTGCATATCCATAAGTCAGACTCCACTCGCACAACCCGTATGCAAGGCCTTAACCTGGTCTGTGACATTAATAGAACTTGTTGACAGGATAGAGTTGTGTCCCAAAGACTCTCCCCATCTGTGGAGTAGACTCCCTCTCCATGTCAAGCAGAGTACCCCTCTAGCCATGTTTAAGAGGAACCTGGATAACTGGATAGGAAACAGAAATACACCCCTAGGATCTCACCTATGCCCCTGTTGGACAGGGGAAACAGGTGCTTACTTTGAGGGAACATGGGCAAAATTCTTGGCTAGGCTTATAAGGGCCTCCAGGCCAATAGCCTAGATTCATCTTATGAACATATGAACCTATGGATATAAATACTGTTATTCTATTAACTATGTTAGTGAATACAGCAATATTTAAAACTTATGGGCCTTTGTCCCTGATTCAGGTGCCAAACATTGCTAAACTATGTCCTCAGCACACACACACACACACACACACACACACACACACACACACACACGTACTTATATGTCCATAGGTTATTACTAGGGTATTGGCCAAAGAGCCATTTAAGTCTAGCCAAACTTACCCCGGATTTACCAAAATATTGTTGATATGTGTCAATACTGCAAGGAATTTCATGGTTATGATATAGGCGCGTATACATCAACTGTTTATAAATTGCCCCTGTCCATCTAGGTCATAGGTGCCAAACCAGGAGTAAATTAGCGATCTCCCATCTATTTGTCCAAGTTACTTTTGAATATGGATAGGAATAAGCTTTTCATCACATGAATGGAGAGTATGTTCCAGATAAGGGGTAATCTTTGAGACACTTTCCTCCAACATGTCCTGTTTGTTACAGACAAGGTTTAGGTCCTTAGAATGGGTATTTCTGATGTTATTTATTTTGCAGATGTGCAACAAATCCATCATTGTGGGATCAGGGATTGCCTTGTAGGCTAGGCATAGATCACTGTGCAGCAGTGTGTAGTAGACTGACTACAAGGACAGGGCTTTGAGACAGTCTGCATAGGACTTGTTGTTTACTCCCCATATTCTTTTTGTGAGGAATCTCTCTGGTCTCTAAAGCTGTTTGATGTGCTTGGTCAGGTAAATGCTGAAAGATGCATGGTACTTGGTGACTGGTCTGATGAGAGATGAGTACCGTGGAATAATGCCCTCCTTGGACCTGGATGCCATGTCCTTACTTTTAAGTTGTGTAATTTAGAATGATTTTTCTCAACACAGTAGATAAGTGATGGTTAATGGTCAAATTACCGTCAACATGCATTCCCAGATCCCTGACCACTGTATCTACTTTTAGGGCTGTGTTATCAATGTGGTATTTTCTAGTAGTGGCCATCCTTCCAAAGGATACTATAATGCATTTTTTCTACACAGAAGTTTAGTCCATGGCTCTGGCATCAGTTATTTGTCTGTCATGCTCTCTTGAAGGATATCTGTGTCTTTAGGCGATTCAGTGACCACACCTAGTTTGCAGTCATCTGAAAACTTGGTCAGTCAGAGGCCCTTGACATTTGCCATGACTATACAGAAGTTGATGCCAAAAAGGAGAGGCCCCAGCACAGATCCCTGTGGGACTCTGCTAGTTTCTGGCCTCTTTGTGGATGTGGATTCCCCTATCCTAACTTCTTGTGTCTTATCAGTGAGCCAGCTGGCTATCCATCAGGTGACGTATAGGTTTATGCCAAATTATTTAAATTGATCTGCAATGCCCAAGTAAGGTATTGCATCAAATACCCTGTTCAGATTGAGTTAGACAGTATGAACTGTTTTGCTCTTGTCCATAGCTTTATTGACACACTGGAAGAAGTCCACCAGGTTAAGTGAGTATGACTTGCCTTTGATAAAATAGAAATGGGTAGTGTCCAGTATCTGCAGGTTTCCTATATCATTGTTTATCAGATCCATGATAATTCTGTCCAAGGCCTTGCATATGAGACTAGTCTGACTTATAGGTCTGTAGTTCCCTGGGTCCTTGAAAGGCCCTCTTTTGTATAGGGGGATATACAGATTTTCAGTCCTACATTCATTTTGCATGAAGCCTTTTGGGAAGCTAGGGCTCATATACTTCATATTTATGTAAGTTTTTTTTTTTTTCAAAAATGTTTACTATTTAAGTAAGGTTTATACTTGTATTCATGCACACTGTAGAAATTAATCTGGAGTGGGACTCATTAAAACATAGTGGCATAAAAGAAGATAGTGCTGTGCAGAAGGGAGCTGGAATACACTGTGCTTTATAGAAGTATGAGTTAAAGTAATACCCTGACAGCACAGCATACTTCTCAACCTCTTAGAAAAAGAAATCTGGACAAAGCCAAAAATGATGGGAAGACAAAGGCCCAAAAATAAGGACATATTTTCCATATTGCTATTATAAACTAAGCAGACTCTGGCAGAATAACAGAATTTGTTTTAACATGCATTTTCTGAAGTATGTGAAGTCTGAAACTCAAATATATTTCATTATTTAGTGACTCCAATCCTCAAAGGTTTGTTAGAAAGCCACACATTTTATAAGGAAGAGACCAAAAATATGAGGCAAAAATCTGGACGTTCTGCAAAACTCTGGACAGTTCAGATGTATGTAGTATAGTGGAGGTGCTTGCTATATCACCAATGTTGGATTATTGTTTTATAATTTTTTCCAGGTTTACCAGTTTGTTATTGACTTCTCCCTCTTCTTTGAATATGTTAAATGTCATATGTCTAGGTTTAGCCAAATATATACATTTGATGTAACTTGTTTTATGTTGAACAGTCATCAGCAGTGGTCAGGTCATGTTACAAAGATTATTCTGTATAGCACTTCCTGACTTACTGGTAAGAGTCTTTCCTGTATGGAAGGACTAGTTATGGTGGACATCCATTCATTCCAACAAAATACATCAAGTAATCAAACATAGGGAAAAGCCGAGGGCACATCAACAAAGTCCTTGAACCAGAGCTCAGATAAACTGCAATATAATTTGGAAATTTTAGGAGGCAAAGGCCCTGGTCAAACACTAGGAGCATAACACTACAAAAGTGTGTCCTTCAACTAGGACTCAAACCTAGGTCATCTTCATCTTTGTTCTGACTCCATTATCACTAAACCATTGAAACTGTAAATTCAGAAGGTTTAGGTTCAAATTCAAGTTATAATACGTACCTTTTTGGTGCTGTTCTCTTGGGTGTTGACCAGGGCTTTGCATCCTAATGATTCTAACAGTTATAACAGTTTACTTCTGGTCTGATACATGCAGTTTATTTATTTGTATTTGTTTACAGAGAAAGTCCAACTGGGCATAAAATAATCCATTTTCAGTGGAGGCCTGGGGAGAAAAGCTTCAAAGAACAGTAACAATTTAAAAAATAGTTTCTGTATTTTACAAACAATTTATACATGATAATGGATGGCAAAAATAATAAATAATAAATATGATGCATTCAACAGAAACAGTACATCATAATATGGCAAGGCAGAAATACATTTAGTTTAGATGGAGGAAAAGTTAAACGGAGAAAATGAGTTAAGAGTGGAGTAAGGAAGTAGACAACCAGAAAAGGAGAGAATGTTGAAAGGAGTAGTTTGGTGTTACAATGTTAAAATGTCAGCAGCAGAGAGGAATTCTAATGGCCTTGTAGAGCTAGCAGAAGAAATACAAAAATGATTGAAAAATAGGAGCATTGTAAATGAGGGTCTATCCTGCGACAATAGAGAAAGAACAAAGCAAGGAGTCTTTTAAGCTATTGCTTTATATAGGTTTTTTAAACATATTTGTACTAGATTCTTGTCTGTTTTATCTGGTGGGATTGAGTTCCAAACTTTGGATACAAAGCTTGAATACAAAGCATAATTATAGGCCTTAGGTCTAGAGACAAGGAATTTATCTTGACAGCATGTGTCTATTTGAGTTAAACCACTTTAGTAAATCATTTAATAACAGTCACCTTTCAATAAAGTAGAATAAGTTGTGAGCAACTTTAGCTAGGGGAAGGTAAGATGACTAGATGGTTACATCTAGTTGAGGAATTTTTGGTAGATGTATTAGTTGCAAATTTAGTGACTTCATTGTAGCATAGTTATAATTTAAACAACGCTAAGCCTTGAAAGTCAATGAGAATTGCAATGGTAAACAGTAATGTTGGCAGTAGGTAAGTAGAATCAGTGATTTTCCTAGTGAATTTAGTAAGAAAAGGTTTGAGTCTGTACTGCATACCAAGTTTTTGATGTGTTTACTTAACAGTGTTATGAAAATGAAAATCAAATTTATCATCTAAAATGACACCCAGATGTTTAGTTTTGGTAACTTACTATTATTTTAGTTTTGTTCATTGTTGTGACTGAGAAAAGGTTTTTGTTTTCAGAGCACTGTTCAGTTGTAAGTAGCATATTTTTTTTTATATTAGGCTGAAGAAATAGTTAATTGTTTGTGAGCTTGGATTCTGTTGAGAAGAAGAAATCCTGAGTTATTTTTTTGAAGGTCAGACAAGTCTGAAGATAAGCAGATCAGTGGGAACTCATCAGCATGCTGGTCACTGAAGTTTCTTCAGTGGCTACTGAAAGACCATTAATAAACACCATTAAATAAGGGAGGGACAAGTATAGAGCCGTAAATAACAACAGATAGTTGCTGGTAAAAAGAAAACTCAAATTGTCCAATTTCAATAACTGAAAACTATTGCTAAATAACTCAAGAACCAACCAGTGACAGAAGTAGAGTCCAAGTGGTGTTACATTTTTGTAGACATTTCTTATGAGATACATATCATATGATATAGAAAGGTAAAAAAAAAAAAGAGATGAGACAAGGTTGTCTTTGTTCTTATATAAGTTGATGGTAATAAGAAATAATACTGCTGTGTTTGTACTGTGATGAAGATGGAATCTATGTTGTGTTTGGGACAGAAGGTCACTGTCAAGGAAGTATTGGAAGAGTTGGTTGTGAACAGATTTTTCAGGAATTTAAAATTTTTCAAGAATGTTGATTCATTCTTGTCTTTTGCTCTCTCTCTCTCTCTTTCTTTGTATGTATCTATGTATAGACAGATATAAATAATGGGGTCCTGCATTTGGTCTAAATGTCTATCTTTTGACATCTATTTAATCGAACACATTTCATCAATATATGCAGATAGTTGACAGGACTATAAGATGGACAATCCTTGTGTAGGGGAATAGTCCCTTTACCCAGGGATTGTGCAATCTCAGAGTTATATATAATTAACAGAGGTTTCAGGTAAGCTTGCTCCCTGCAAAAAAAAGCAATGTTTTTTTTTTGAAAATTGCATGTACTGTGGTTCTTCCTTGGTGCATGCATGGTGATATGTTGAGGCTCAGTTTGTTGACCTTTTGTCATCAATGTTTCTAAGGCTGATGTATGGGCGACTCAACTAAAGTGAATATAACCATACATACATATATAAACAGGTCCCCTTCAAAGGATCAAAATTTCAGAAAATTGAATCACTGATCTGTGAAGACCAGATGATCGAAGTTTTGAAATATGGAACCTTGTGAATGGAGATTGCTGTACAGTGCAGAATGGAAGCATTACTTGTGATCTTCTACGAGTTGGTATATTTAAGTAGCAGGAGGTGTGGGGGTGCAGGGGGGCTTCCCCTATACAAAAATGTAAAATAAGAAGTTTACATGTTTTAGTTTTTTTTTTTTTTGTAGGTTCAATATTTCAAATCTTCTGTCCTCTGATCTTCAATAATCAGAGGTTCAATGTTCTGAAATTTCTATCCTATGAAGTATATATATATATATATATATATATATATATATATATATATATATATATATATATATACAGGGGTCTGTTGATATTAATCAAAGTGTGATTTTGTTAACATTTTCCTTTCAGTTTTGTTTAATTGACACTAAAGATGATTGACAGTTATGTGAGAGAGCACTATAATACTGGGGTTGGGGAATTTGCCCTTTCCCCTATATTGCGCATTCTTCCAGTTGGTATATGTGTGTTTGTGTGTGTGTGTGTGTGTCTCTTTCTCTGCATATATATATATATATATATATATATATATATATATATATATATATATATATATATATATATATATATGTGTGTGTGTGTGTGTGTGTATATATATATATATATATATATATATGGTTCCACTTCCAAATCTCAAAAGCTCAAAATCTCAAATTCCAAAAGACCGAATCTAAAATCTTGAAAGTTCAAAATACACAAAAACTGAAAATACTGAATCTCATAATATCAAAAAAAAAATCACAGGACAGCAACACTTACTATATTCCAGCACAACTACATACAGAAACATATTACCGTTCTCCAACTAGAAGAAGGTTGGGAGGGTGGCTTAATGGTTAGGGTGTTTGCCTTACAAACACAAGGTGGAGGGTTTGAGTCTCACAAGGGATAATTGGCTAGCTTAAAATGGCTCGCAAGGGCAGTTAGCTTAGCACTAATCTATGAACCTATGAAACCCCCTGCACCCCCCCCCGCTACTTAAATCTATCTACTCTGAGACTGCACTCCACAGAAGAAAATGGCAAATATACCATTACGTGCTTCATGACTGCCTCTTGTAACCTTAGTCATGTTCCCTTCTAATTTGCTATACTACAACATAACTCATCTTATTGTAGTGAAGTGTGATCTCGAAATTGATATATTTAAGTAGCAGGGGGTGTGTGGGGGGGGGGGTGCAGAGGCACGTAGCTGCAGCAAAAAAAAAATTTTTTTTTATTTAGGCTTCAAAATTCCGAGGTTTCATTCATATGGACTCGGCCATATGCAGTTTGATGATCCAGAAGTTTGACAACCTGAAGTAAACCCATATATATATATATATATATATATATCACCAGGTCACCAGACCAAAACTTAATAAAATAAAAGATGACCAAGAAGGTAAAACAATAAGGCACAGAGCGGTACTGGCGAAACAAGTCGGAATTTAATAAACACAAAGCACAACCTACATTGACATCACACAATACGTTTTAATTTATCTTACTTCCTCAGATGTGGGCTGATACAATACTGTATTGCATCAGCCCACATCTGAGGAAGTAAGATAAATGAAAACTATTTTGTTATACAGCATTGCTGTTACATAGCAGCATCTGACTCAAATTCTTGAGGCACGACAAGCCACATGTACTCAAGTGCACAGATAAATAAGTGATGTTTACACAGTGTTGCCCAATTATAGCAGCACAGCAAACAAATACAGGGGAAAAAAGTAGTTGACAGAAGAAGTATTATACCTATCATAACCATAACATCATCTGTAAAACATTATATGCACGTGTATTTGATAGAAATGAACACATCTGGATGGCTAGAGAATAACATTCACTGCATGTGTGTGGCATGTTTAATGTATGCATAATAGAAGGTGTTGTATGCTGTCTTCATACTTATAATTAATGTGTGTAGGTTGCAGCATAGATGTTGGCATGACAATGCCTGTTGGACTGCACATTGTTGGGATGTATTGTAACCAATGGAACCTAACTGCGGGGGGCTGTATAATAACACTGAGATGCTGTACACAAGTCATAGCAGTGTGTAACAATGTATGATCCCAGGCTATACAGCACACAACTGCTGCATAACTAACAACAGGATAAGATGTGCCAATAAAGCCACATACCTGACAAGGTACACAAGTATTCTCCAAATACTCTTCTTAAACATTATATCCTTAATCTCTCAGTGAAATGACAAAACAATTTTTATGCATAACTGCTGCCTGTACAATCCACTAATTTGCACATGGGTTTTCTCTTTAGTAACTTCTAACTCTGTAAAACCTTAGATTGCATAGATGTAACTACTGAATGTGTATAAGTGCAAACAGAAGTGTAACTACTCTGTGTTTAACTGGAACTTAGTATAATGCAATGTAAGCAATGGGGCTTTTCTCCCCAGGCCTCCCCTGAAAATGGGTCTTATCCAGTCCAGATAAATAAATAAATAAATAAAATAAGTATTACTGGACATATCTGTCCTGGCCCATGACACATTAGGCAATGGTAAAATGCACAGGTGGGTGCTACAAAATGAGTCATTCAAATGTACGACAATGTGCAATAAAACAAAGTATCAAATATGGTTATGAACTAGGCTTAAAATGGTTCTTGAGACAGTTAGCATACTAAACACCTATGAACCTAAGAAACATAGCAGTCATGGAACACTCAACAGTGTAGTGGGTAAACCAACATATAGGTGGATGTGCATTTGTACACATGTACATATGGAAAGATACACATGAGCATTACGCTACTGCAAGATTATAATGAAGGTGAGAAGTGAAACTGTAAGTGCACATTGTGTTGAGGGTGAGGCAGTTGCAGTACCATAAGAAAGTACCACGTGTAACACTGGTATGCTAACTGAAGCATACCTGTTTATGCAATAATGGCAGACAGCAATGGAATGTTGAATGCAGAAAATCAATGCTTCAGCTGTGAGGTTGTATGGTAATGAGTTGAATATATGGTTGGTGTATGTCAAACAGGGAGAACAGGTCAAATGGAAGTATGGTTAACATCAAGTTCAGCAGTAGAGCTGTGCAAATATTAGGAAAAAAGAACAAGGACATGTATTTATACCATGACACAAAATGTACTCAGTCTATCATGCCAGCCACACAACTAGATAAAGTCTGTGACGTCATACATTACATATACTGCTAGCAGAGTAGGCAGCGGTCAGCATAGCAGTCATTGGGGTGACACAAGAAAAACAATGGGGTAAATGTCTATAGTTAAGGACAGCCATGTTGATGGCTCACACTTTGCACCTGGCTGCCCCTAATATGAATGGAAACACTATGCCCACTGCGCAGTACCAATGAGCTGGGTGTGATGACATTTGCAGGGTGAGACACAGTATGAGTAACAGCAGTAGTTTGAGTTATTTGTTGGGACATGACTGCTGGGTTCTGAACATAGCAACCAGCAGCAGATGAGTTTGCATGTTGCAGCACACACATTGCAGTATGAAGGCGATGTGTGGGGAGAGGTGGTCTGCCTCTTCTCACTGGAAGTAATCTGCCCATGAGTGTCAGGGCATGTAACACACCATTTGTACTATGATACTGTTCCACCCCCCCCTGTAACAAGGCTTTCAACAGAGCTTGCAGAAAATATGATATAATGATATGCATATGCATTTAAACTAATTATCTCTGCAGTTACTTTGTATCTCTCATAGATGACTGCCAAGTACATTATACTTTTTCCATGCAAATACCTACTTAATGCTGTACGTATGTCATTAAAATTGTTTTGTAATACAACACGTGGCACATGATGACCACATCATTCTTCATGTCATACAGCAAGAGTTCAGTACATTGTATGTGCCAAGCATTCAGTACTGAGAATTTTGTGAGTATGAATAATTTTCTTTTACATTATATTATGGGTTACCTGTGTATTCAGAGATTACACTTGTCAGACTTACAGCAACATACCATTGCACATGTAGCTAGACAAGTAGGGTTCTGGACTCTTAAAGGAGAATTGCACCTACAGACTGAAAAACATGTTTATTTCATCAATTCTTGATGTTTTCTACATTTTAACACTATTTTACGGCCTTAAACATAGGCCAACTAGGCAGCGGCCTAGAGCACTGCTCTAGCAGGGGCGCTTTTCCAGTAATCTGGATGGTGTAGGTATGCCTGGATGGTGGCACCAACTGGTGTGGGGGGGCACTGTGGAGCCCTTTTGCCTAGGGCACCAGTTGACCAAAGGCTGGTCCTGACTATATATACTTTTTTTTTATACTTTTAAATGCAATTCCAGAGTCTGCGCACATGGGGTCCGGCATCTTGATTTTTTTATTCTACATCCAGGTATTCCATAGCGTAGTGCTTGGCTTTAAAATATTACATTACAGCCCCTAAGCTCCTGTCAATGCATTGACTTTACATGTTTTCACGTAGACCCTAAGTCAGGTTTAATTACCATTTCTTGCTTTTCGATGACAAACAGGGATGATCACACAGAACAGTATTCTCAGCACATGAACTTTGTCACCCGGTATCATCTATCAATCACAGCAGAAAACAGCTCAAATTTGCCACTTTGACAGATACAAATGGAAATTGTTAAGGTAGAGGGGAGATGAGTTTAAGTTTTACAAAAGAATGAACATTTGACACTTTAGAATGAAAAAGTAGTAACAGGCACTTAGAATACTGTTCTGTGTGACTATTCCCATTTGGAGGAGCAGTGATGGAAGACAGGCATGGCTTCCATGTGTTTAGTTTTGTTACCATGGTTGAGCCATTATTATTACTGGCCTTTCATTGCTAATATGTAGGACAATTTATATCACAATCCAGCATATTTTTCTGTTTTGGAGGTGCACTCACTCAGCACTCATATATATATTTGCAAACATTACAGTCATCTATGCCTTGTATGTATATCAGTGCTGCACACAGCCTTGTTTCAGGCCAGTGATGTGTACAACTTGACAGGTTCCCTTGTAATCATAGTACTTATCCATATGGTTCAGTACTGTTAGCGTTAATGTAGCATGACACTACTCACACATGCACATCATTGCTCTTGTTCAGTTACCATCAGAGATGCATGATTATATTGATGTGTGCACACATATGTCAGCATAGAAATGATGTGCTGCAGCTTACATAATTTAGTAATGTTTGTATAGCTTGGTTGACAAATTTACTGAGTATGACATATGTACTTCTGATACATCTGAAATATCCATTATTTGGCCTGTGAATTTAAACCAAAGCTGTTAATGTTTTTCCTTGTTTTGCTATGTGTGTTTTTGTTTTCAGGCCACTGTAGGTGATGTATTAACATGTCTCATGATGTCTCATTGGCCTGCTCTGTTATATTTCCATTACACATGGTAGTAGTGATGAGGTGTCTAACACAGCTGTGCTGTTGACAGACTGTACACTCCTAACTGCAAAATGTCATGTATGTTTTTCCCTTATCTGAGTGCGATGTTGTCAGACCTATTCCTGAACTTTGAGGCCTCCATTTCTGATGATTCAGCTGTCTTGATCATGTGTGGTCCTTATCAATTTGACAGACTTAGCAACATGTGTACTGTGTTGTGGTTGAATATATTGCACATTGTCACATTACAACTACAGATGGGGTAATGCTCACCATACATAGATGTCCCATGAATAGGTAATTCCATACTGTAGACATGTTGAAAATGGCACATTGTCATACATATTGCTGTTATCTGGTAATGCTTGGGTTTGTTAATAAACTATGACTGATTTATGTTACTGTTATGTTAAAGAGTCCAGGACTGAGCTAGCTCACTGTTCCACAGGAGACAATGTTGGCATGATCAGTCTCTTGTAATGGGCTCAGAAGAGAGAGAGAACATCCAGACTATGATGATGATGATGCTAGACCAGAGCCATCAGGAGCCATTGTTCTAACTGACTGGTGGCAGTGACCTCCACCACCCTAGCCAGAAAATCTGAGGCACCAGATCCATGATATGAGGGCAGATGTTGTCTGGATACAGATGCAGGACCTCATAGGCATGTTTTTCCAGGACATGGTAGGATCCAAACGCAACTCCTTCTGGGAGATGACAAGAGAGATCATTCATGATGTTCAACCCAATCAAGGAGGGGCCTTTGGACCTTAACCACTGTCTACTTATTCCACTCATTTAATGCTGCCTCCGTGATGTATTGCTAATCGTTTTTCTTTCACTTATATGCACATATCTGTGCACCTTTACCAGTCTTGCAGTCATGTTTTTAATATGTAATTTGTGATGCACACTTCACAATCCAGCTCTTATAGGACCATGTAATTTATCTGCATTATGATACATTTTCAGAAGTTTTGATTACAATATAACCATTGTATAACACAGACATAGCCTGCTGTCAGTTATGATACAGTGTTACAGACATACAGCTCAATTAGCCCTTAACTCTGCTTTGGCCAGCCTAATCTGCATGCTGTGGTCCATAATGTTGTCATTTAGGACCTTATTTCACTTTGTTTGTGATAGCGAGGTGCAAAATAGGTTGCAGTACATCACTGACCACACAGCTGTTGACAGGGCTCACATGACTACAATTACAGGTGATGGCATATTGTATGTGGGGGTCATTACATTACTGACATTTCTCTTGCGTCTCCATGTGATGCCATTTCTGTGATGCCATCTGTACATGGGTGACATAGTTGCTTACTTTGCATTTTTTTTGGTGTTATGCTGGTATTGTGTATGTGTTTCTATATTTCTCATAGCAGAGAGGCCACATTAGCTTTAAAATTGGTATGTTACAGACTCCCATGTGCAATCTGCCCATACAACTACTGTTCCTTGTGCCTTTTTGTCCTATTTATTGTTCAGTGCAATTGTATGTTTGGCATTTATGCTCAAGAAAGTTTCATAGGTTCACGGGTGTATACTAGAATAAAGACCACTATGACCCTTAAAAGCATAGATGTGCAACCTAATTGTGAAATATATTTGCTTTATAGGGGTGATTTAATGACTTGATGTATGTCAGCAACTGAACTCAACTGAGTGATGTGTTTATATTTTCTCTCTCTGTATGTGTATATAAATATATATATATATATATATATATATATATATATATATATATATATATATATATATATATATATATATATATATATATATATATATATATATATATATATATATATATATGTATATATATCTATCTATACATGGGTCTACTACCAGAGATCAAAATTACACTATTTTGAAATCCGGTAGTGGATGCCCACTAACGTGAAAGTGTACTTCACCGAAAGTGCACTTTCGCAAATGCCACTAGAATGAATGGGCAATGTCCTCCACTGTGGTGCGGTAGTCACAGACCTTAGGGTTAGGGCTTGGGTTAAGGATAGTGGATAGCCCTACTAGCTATCCACTATCCTTAACCCAAGCCCTAACCCTATGTTCCGTGACTACTGTACCACAGTGGAGGACATAGGTCCGTGTCTACTGCACCATGGAGGACATACAATTTCCACCACTGTGGTGTGGTAGTCATGGACCTTAGGGTTAGGGCTTGGGTTAAGGATAGTGGATAGCCCTACTAGCTATCCACTATCCTTAACCCAAGCCCTAACCCTAAGGTCCATAACCATTCGCTCAAGTGGTGTTCGCGAAAAAGCACTTTTGGTGAAGTGCACTTTTTCATTAGTGGGCATCTACTAGCGGATTTTGAAATAGTGTAATTTTGATCTTCAGTAGTAGACCCATATATATATATATATATATATATATATATATATATATATATATATGGTTAGCTGACAAGAAGTCAAATTTTCACTTTGTCAACCTGAAAAAAGCTGGCAGAGCTGATCAAAAATCAGGTTATTGCACATACCATTTTTTTCTGTGCCAGACCATATGCTACAGTGGGGATCTTGGAATTTGATATTTCCCCACTGTAGTGAATTCTTGAAGTTGGTATGTATAAATAGCAGGTGTTATGGTAGATACAGGGGACTTGACCCTTGCAAAGAAAATCATCATCTGGTGATTAGATTGACCAGTTGCGTTCAATCTCTCAATATTTTATTTTTTGATATATGGACATTGACATTTATATATCTATATATATATATATATATATAGAGAGAGAGAGAGGAGAGAGAGAGAGATTGGTAGCAGTCCTTAATATCAAAGATTCAGAATTTAGACTGGTAGAGAAAGTGCCATAGTACATCGAAATATACTATGGTCAAATCTTGTTTAGTCAACTACTGCAGTTTTAAAATTTCGCCTTTGATAACAAGAGTGTCATTATGGAGTTAGTATGAATAAGGAGGTTTGGGGGTAGATTCCTCGCATGGGGGATGAAGGAGCAAAGGTCCTCATATAAAATAATTATATGATGGTTATATGTACTTTTGATGAGTAGGTTGAAGGAAGAATGTTTCCTCATTTTCCCTTTAAGTTGTAGAATTCATACATGTCCTAACATCTACGATAATGCTGTATGAGTGAACATTACCACTGTGAAATACAACCCAAAATCACACAGTAGCAGTATATAAGGATTTCTTTAGATGTATAATGTAGGTATATGGTGAAAGGTATATATCTGGATTTTGCATTTGGAGTGTATGATCTGTTGTGTATGAATGTGAAGGTTTATGTTAATGAGAATGGAATTGCAATGACTGGTGAATGTGCAATGTGTAGTGATTCTAGCTTTGAGATTTGTTGTGTTTTTTGTGATTTGTTTGCAGTAAAAAATGTTTTTGAATAGGTAAGTTGGTAATTATGACTATTATCATGTATTTTATATACATCTCCAGGTAGTATGAATTGCATTACAAAATTCTGTACTAAGCATGTTATGAGATTCTATATCAAATAAGATACCTTTTTATGCATGCAAAAGCCATACTAACAAATTAAATGTATCCTTTCATTACACAATCAGCACTTGAACTTCTGTGCTACGTGTCTGATTTCTGAAGTGGTTTTACAAATCCAGAATATTTGTTAGGGCTTTTAATTCAGCACATTTGATTTTACGTTTTGGGGATGCTTTAGCTGCAGTTTAACTTTACTTGGAATGTGGTTTGATTCAGTTACTTTACCATCTCCTTAGCTTCATATTGTAAACTTTCAAAGACTTTTGTATTTAAATCATGTAGTCTTCTAGCATTTAAATCATTGTATGTCTGTTATTTATTTATTTATTTAGGTAGTTATTTTATTTATTTATTTATTTATGTATTTATTTATTTAATTAATTACTTTATTTATTTATGTATTTATTTATTTAATTAATGTATTTATTTATGTATTTATTTGGCATTTTCTTTACTCTTTACTGTTTTTTATATATTAGGAATGTTGCTGAAGTAGTACATTGCTTTCTTGACTTCTGCTAATTCACAAGTGAGACAGTGAGAGACTGAATTCTTGCAATGGAATGTCTCTATGTTCCAAAACTTCAACAATATATTTATATAAATGAAAACAAACCACACCAACACAATCCTAGTTGCATGCAATTTGCATCACAAACCACACTGACACACTCCCAATTGCAAATACTATACATCACTTATAATCTACTTAGTCATTTGCAGTCAAACATTACATAGCTCATTTAAGTTCTGCCTTCTTTTAAACCTCATTCCTCCCCTGTATATATTATTCCCACATTTCCCATTTTTTCCTATGTAGTTTACTCCTACCCTTTTCTATAGATCACAATTCCAGTTGTTTTATCTATGTTACTATATGGAATACTTCTAGTATAGTTGGTTTAGATTCTGATTTCCATTTTCCAGTAATTGCTTTTTTGGCAGCCACCATAATTAGACAAAGCAAGGCCTTACCATGTCTAGGCAATTCAGATTTTGTATCATAGCTCAGAAAAATTATCTCCCTCGTCACACCAATCTGCACACCCAGCATCTTCCACAGTGCATCCCACAGGGAATCCTTAAAGTCCGCCAGCTCACCGCACTCCCAGAAAATATGCTCCCAATTACCTTTTTCTTCCCCGTCACACCTTCAACATTTGCTATCACCCTGAGGAAGAATTCTCTGCGGTTTACTTGGGGTATAAAAATATATATGTAAACATTTCCATGCAAAAATCCTAAATCTTCTAGATTTTGTTGCATATTTGGGAATCTTGCATATATCTTGCCATTGTTTCTTTATGAATTTGTGAATTGCTTATCCAATCTCTCTAATAAAAATTAATTTCTTTCCTTACTGGTAATTTTTGTACATGACAATATCTTACTATAGGTCGTGCTACCGGCATGGGAATCACTACTACATCGGAATACCAACCCTTTATTGACTCTGGACATATCTAATCAGTCCGCTCCGGCAAGTGCCGTTAACAACAGTGAGGTACTAACTGAGTTTAATGCTCTAAGTAGAACTTTTCAAGATGATTTGTTTAAACTTCAGAGGTATGCATGGCAGCGCTTACACCTTGAGGCATGCCTCCATTTTAAAGTCATACCTCGCGGCATGCGAGTGTTTTGCATGCCGACATATGGGGACAGCCACCCAACATTATTACGAAAATGGCAAGACCTTAATATAGGTCTAGGTTTTAACTATATCAAACTGTTACTGGACTATTTTGCTCCGTTGGAGACGGAGCTTAGAAACAAGGTTGACTTACAGCAGCGTCATTTTAATGAATCTTACAATACAGCCTATTTTCAACAGAGGCTAGACAACATTCGCTCACAAGTGCACTTGTTTAGCGAAAGACTTAGACAAGTGAAACAGAGAAAACTCATTAGAGACTCTAATGACTTTGCTAATGGTCAGATATTTGTCTGGCCCAGAACTACTCGCTCTTCAGCTGTGACAAATAGTGGGGCATCTGCACAGACTACCACTATTCAATCTACTATAGCAGAAGTTAATGTCACACATTTTGTTCCTGATGAGAACTTTCAATCCAATGATATTCCAGTCACACCAGCACAGAATAGCAGTCCTACTAGAGGGAACTATGTCAGCAATACACCCCTTCCCAATCAACAAGCCGATAAAATTCACAAGGTGTCTGGAGCCAGACCCAAAGACACTGCCAGTACATCTACACATTTTTTACCGTTCCCCGTCAAACAACAGACGGCATGGAGAGGCCGCTCCAACAGCAGGGGGCCCCGCAAGAGGAAGGGGTCAGAAGAAAAGTATGGCCAGACGAGGAAACAAAGGAATTGAATGACTTAGTCTGTAACCTTTCTGATATCCCCTTGTCAGAATCTGCGGTTACACTTCTCAACAAAGGTTTAAATTTTATACCCTCCCAATTAAGCAGTTTGAATGAGACTTTATTAGATCTCAGATTGTTTTGCCGTAATCTAGCTTTAAAACTGTTTTTTAAAGGCAATTCTGCCATGGAAACAGATGCTGTTAAACAATTTTTTAAACGCAAAAGTAATTACATGCCACCCATCCCACATGATGTGGAATGTTTCTGTAAGCTATGTGAGAAGGATATCTATGATTACTTTGCAAACAACCAGAGAAAATGTAAGTTTTTCAACATGACAGAATTAGAGCAGCGATCACTTAAACAACTGAAAAGTGATCCTGCTATAACCATCAAACCTGCAGATAAGGGTGGGGCGGTGGTCCTACTTAATACTGTTGAGTATGATACCACCATGACATGTATGCTAGCAGATACTAACACCTATTCTGTAGTATCTAAGACCTTTGTTGATAATTTAGTAAAAAGAATACAAGCAGATTTATATGATTTATTACTTTGTGGGCAAATCAGCTGTGAGACATATGAGTATTTCATGATTGAATATCCCATGTTACCGGTAATAAAAGGTTTGCCCAAGATTCATAAAAATACTACTCCTGTACCCATGAGGCCAATAGTGGCAAGTGAGCGCTGGTGCACTTATACCATCTCTTCGTTTTTAGAATGCATGTTGAGACCAATTGTGAATGACATCCCCAATATATTATCGGACTCTTATCAGTTGATTGAGTCTCTGAGAGACTTTAGACTTGACAAAGATGCATCTCATTACCTCTTGGTAACTATGGATGTGGTCAGTCTCTTTACAAGTATACCTAATGAACTAGGCCAGCAAGCTATCAGTGAGTTGTTACACAGTAGGTCTCAATATTCTAACAATAGACAGACACTGATCAACTATTTACTAGAGTTAGTACTTAACAATAACGTGTTTCTGTTCAAAGATAACATCTATTTGCAAAAGTGGGGGGTTGCCATGGGCACCCCCTGCGCCAACAGTTATGCAAACCTGGTAGTTTTTGAATGGGAAATTAATCATCTGTTCAAACATAGTCAGTTTAGCAAGGTCAAACTCTACAAGAGGTTTGTAGATGATGTACTTTTCATCTGGGAAGGCAGCCACAGTGAATGTATTCAGTTTGTTAGAGATGTAGAGTCCATGAGCTCTTTTCTTAAGTTTACTGTTGAGACCTCGAGCTCAGAAGCTAACTTCCTAGATCTAACCTTAAAGTTTGATGCAGATAGTAACATCAGCACATCACTCTATAGGAAACCCACATGGAAGAACTCTCTCCTTAGATTTGAAAGCATGCACCCTAGGCACACTTTCTCAGGTATTGTAACCAGTCAGCTGAATAGATTATCCAGGATATGTACCAATGAATCTGATTGTCTGAGAGAAGTAACCTTTCTAGAGCAACTCCTGAGAGATAGAGGCTACAACAGCAATTTGTTAAGAGACTGTAAACAGAAGGTACTAGGTTTATCCCCTAAAGTACACATTCCCAAGTACAATTTACACCGCTCATCATTTAATAACAACAGGAAACAGGATAATTCAGGTACCATATCTTTCTTACTGAAATATATGAGCGACGTTTCCAATATTCAGAATCTAATTAAGAAAAATTGGAATATTTTAAACATGGATCCCGACATCACGCGGATGGTTGGTAAACATCCGACCTTTAGTTACAAGAATTGTAGCAACCTTAAACAAATATTATGTATAGACAAGTACAATCCTACTAGTAATGTTATGATATCCAATAAGAGAGGAACATTTCCCTGTGGGAAATGTCATATGTGTCCCCACATTTCCACGGAGCAAACTTTTGAACACCCCCATGGTTTATATATGTTCCATCCAAACCACTTTTATGATTGTAATAGCACAAATTTGGTGTATCTGGCCACATGTGAATGTTGTCCCGCGTTCTACGTGGGACTTACTAAAAGGAGACTAAGGGACAGATTGTACAACCATTTATATGACATAAGGAAGAGAAATGACCAAAATGCACTTGCGAAACATATTGTTGAACATGATTCCCATTACTTTACATTTAAGGTGCTACAAGTGATGAGGGAAAATCCTAGAGGAGGGGATGCTGTTAACAATTTAGCATGCTTGGAGTTAAAATGGATACTTCTACTGAAAGCTCAAACTGACCCCGGACTAAATCAGTTCTTGTCCATAAAACCTATCTTGAACAGTAGACCTTTATAGTCTGACAACTGAGTCCCTAGGGAACGGTTGGTGCATTATTGCATATGTCAGGCACCATAGTGTTTGACATTATGGTTGTCAAACCTGTGTTCACGTTGACTTAATTTATAGTGTTAGGATGGTTATGTTTCCAGAGTACTTGCTTTAGTGGTACCAGATTTCATTTAGGCTTATGTTTTTACACACAGTCGCCTGTCTATTTTTGTACTGGTTTTACTGTGCTTATTATTTTGGATTTGGCTTATTTGCCTTGGTCTAGCATATATATTTTTTGTCTCCATATTCCGAAGAATGATTTGACAGCTTACATGGTTTTTTCAAGACATTTCATTAGGATCCATACCTCTAGGATGTATGGCCCTTTAAGTGAGGTCCAACTATACGTTATTTTGAAATAGGTAAGGAACCTGATACATTGAGAGAGCAACCATCAGTTCTCACAACGGAGACGCTGTTGCGAGTAAGGATTCTTCTCGCGCAGTTACATCAAATCTGTAGTAATGTTTTTCAGAGGGTTTTTTGGTTTGTTTTACCCTCTCTACATCTTTCCGAGAACTACATGGCTGAAGGTAGAGACGTAAAATATAATTTTTCCATTAAGGTCTTTTTACATATTCTTGTCTGCATCTGTTTGACAGGAGATTTGTAATAACACAGCTAGATGTCAGGAATAGTGTTTTCAAACTCATGTCTTTGAACTTATGCCTATGCACATGCTCAGCTCTCTACTGTTGAACTATTCATGCACTCGTAGTATAGTCAGTTATTGATTTAGTTAGTTATTGATCCTGTAATGAGTTTGACATTTTCTTTGTTATACATAATGGATTCAGTAAGATGTTTATTATTACATTTTAAGATTTTTGTATGGTTTATGTATTATTTAAGCAAATATCATTGTGAATGGGCTGTCGCTAGCTGCTCCATTAGGAACAGCCTTTTACTGGATGTTACCAGAAACGTAATTCAATTACATCGGTATAGCAATACCTTGTTTTATGAATGGGAAGGTAACTTGACTGTTGTTTCAGTAATGCTGTTTAATTTGGTTAGTTTAGGACGTGCTTATGCATAGTTTGCTTTATAGCATGTGCACGATAATTGTTTAACATACCGTCTCCCTGATATATGTCTGCAGATGGTTTAAACTTTTTTAAACAGTGAGTATTTTGCATTTTTTAAAAAATAGTGAGAGTTTTTAAAACTGTGAGAACATTTTGTATTCTGAGGATTGTTGGTGTCTGAACTTCTGCAAGCGTGTCATTTGTAACCTTGGATACATGATTAATTGTTTGATTGTTTTAATGTTCCCGCCTAAATGTTTTTATTGCATTTAAATAAGCACCCATTGTATCAGAAATGTGATTATCTGAGGAAGCATAGCTTAGCTATGCGAAAGCGCTTATTCACTGTGTTTTATTTCATTAAATATTTTACAATATCATTCCAACGGAGGCTTTTTTTCGTGGTGACTCCTTCACGTTTTTGATTTTGATTATATGGAATACTTCTAGTATAGTTGGTTTAGATTCTGATTTCCATTTTCCAGTAATTGCTTTTTTGGCAGCCACCATAATTAGACAAAGCAAGGCCTTACCATGTCTAGGCAATTCAGATTTTGTAATATAGCTCAGAAAAATTATCTCCCTCGTCACACCAATCTGCACACCCAGCATCTTCCACAGTGCATCCCACAGGGAATCCTTAAAGTCCGCCAGCTCACCGCACTCCCAGAAAATATGCTCCCAATTACCTTTTTCTTCCCCGTCACACCTTCAACATTTGCTATCACCCTGAGGAAGAATTCTCTGCGGTTTACTTGGGGTATAAAAATATATATGTAAACATTTCCATGCAAAAATCCTAAATCTTCTAGATTTTGTTGCATATTTGGGAATCTTGCATATATCTTGCCATTGTTTCTTTATGAATTTGTGAATTGCTTATCCAATCTCTCTAATAAAAATTAATTTCTTTCCTTACTGGTAATTTTTGTACATGACAATATCTTACTATTACTTTTCTCAGTAACTGCATCTGTACGTTGGAGATAGTACATGTCTGGAAATCTTTTACTATTTTTTTTCATTAGTTGGCGTTACACAAAAAAAATCTTGGTGACAAGTTAATAATTGGCCATGCTTCTCTGGTAAACGTATTCTCATTGCATATGCTATTTCAGGTCATAGTTCTTTATGCTAAATAACATCCTTGTCTAACAAGTAACTTGTGCAAGGACTTTCTGAATATACTTTGCAAGGGTTTTTGGAATGTTTCCCCATGAATTTATTTACCATGGACATATTCATATTCTAACCATCTGGCAACTGATCTGCTCACTTGTTAGATCACACAAAATATAAGCAGAATTAACTTCAAGTGCAACGCATTGAGATAAGATCTACATTTTTTTCAAATCAGGCAGTTACTTATCAATGGAAAAGTTGACAAGAATATATAAAATAAGAAGAATACTGCCAAAATGGATGGATTGACAGACTGAAGGGCTGATGTCTGCACTGCAGAATCAAATGCTTGGCCAAATCCAAATAAATGATGTCCACTGAAATATTACTATCAAGGGAATGAGGTACATCTGAGTAAAAATAAATGAGATTTGTTATAGCCATGTTGATGGATATCACAGTACATGCTGTCTTCCAGTATATTCATAATGTTTAGTAGATTCCTTGCAAAGCTTTTCCCAGTTAGGCTTGTGAGACTATGGAACAATAAATAGTTTCGCCAAACCATCCTCCTTTATAAATCAGAATGATATTGGTGCATTTCCACTGTATAGGAACTACTCCATATTGCAGTGATTTTTGGAAAAAAAAAAGGTTAAGCATTCCAGCAAAAACAGTCCATAATGCTTATCAAAAACTCCCATTGAAGTTATCTGACATGGGCCTGTATACCTTTTAATAGTCTGATTTGACTTTCTCTCCCTACCTTTCATTATTAAAGGACATTGTAGGTATGATTCCAATAGAAGACTGTGCTTTTCATCCCACTGTTTAATATTATTTGCAGTCTTAGAGAAAACCTCCACAAAGTGAGCTGCCATCTCAAAAGGACCTATAATAGCAATATCACTTTCACAAATCTTGGTGCCAAAATGTTGATCCTTCAGAAAACTCTGCACTTACCTACAGAATGACATTTCAAGTCGTACTCTATTCCTACATTTAAGTTCAAACTCCCATAATGTTCTTATAACCTGCCTAAGCTTTTAAACACACTTTTGGTACAGTACAATATTTTTCTATGTAGATAATTAATTCATTATTTTCCAGTGCATTTTTTTATTCCCCTCCTGATGTCAGCAGTCACCCAAAGAGGCCATTTTTTGATCTATCTCAATTTGTTGAAGGACCAAATTGTCAAAACCCATATGTGATTGTGGCACACTAGGAATCAGGGAATTTGCTCTTCTCCCCAATGTAGTTTGATCTCGGAGCTTGTATAGGTAATTAGCAGGGGTGTGAGGGTTGCAGGGGGGCTTGCCTCACTTCCAAAATGTTGTTTGTATTGTTGCAGGGTGTTATGAGATTTTGTTAATTTTTTGATAAACTTCCTTGCTGACTATATGGTCTCAAACATATGGGTTTCAAGAATGTTTTTATTTCTTTGGATAAAATGACATAGATCCTTTTTTTTCCTAGTCTTATGTAGTTTCTTTTCCATATTTCATGATTATAGTAGAAAATGTTGTTGAAGAGGTAAGTTGGTAATTGTGATTATTGTCATGTATTTTACATACATCTCCAGGTAGTATCTTTCTTGTGGCAGTTGCTGGTTGCATTTATTATGAAACCACGAGCAGCTTTTCAATATTTGTTTCTTTTATGCTGCTTATTAGTATTAATTTTACAGAAAATTCAGTCTTACACCTTATAATATTCTGATCTGAATTGTCCAGAGATTCTTAACAACTGATACCATAATTCTTGAGGATGAAACCCCATATATATTTTTTATCCCTAGATGTACTGGTTACATGTTGTATAAGAGATAATTGAAACATGGCAGCTAAACCTATGGTATTGTATCTAGTTTGTTAATGTCTGTCATTTTGATCAGGTTACTTTTTGGGAGATTTAAATTTCTACCCAAAATGTAATTATTGCATATAACTGAACTTTTCAGTTCATTTGCCCATTTTATTGCTTCTTCATTGCTTATTGTCATGGATCTAAACAACAAACAAATGTGTATTTTAAGATTTTACCACTGGACTACCACTGATAAAATCTCTGAATGTTTGTTGTTGTAAACACAGTGAGCATTAATGCCATCCTTAGTGTACAACATTATTCCTCCAATTCTCATTTTATTCCTACAGTTCTGAAAAGCATAGTATCCTTGTAGATACAGTGGTTTATGTCATTTATTAGGTCACATTTCTGCAACAATGCCTATATCTGCATTATCTTCTAGGAATCAAATAGTTTTCTTTTTAGATTTCTTACATTCAATATCACCAGCGCAAGCTTGCTTCCTTTATATGTGTAGTTGCTATTACAACCATATTAACTTCATTTTTAAAAAAAAGTTTTTGATAATCTTCCTCACCTTATGACATAAAAGTCTATTTGCTTGGTGACATAACTGATATCCATGTATTGCAAGCAATTCCTCTGCTAAACCATATATTGTTTTACTCTAACTTCATTTTTCTTATCATACTATTTATTTTACTCAAAATAGTTTTCAAAGTCTCTCCAAACCTGATGGCCAGAAAAATACCTGTAAATAAAACTTTCACACCATTTACTGAACAATATTTAGTAATTACTTTAACCTCTTAAGTACAGCCTCTGATTAGATCCTCTCTATATCACTGTTTTCTCCACAAATGATTATGCCTAAAAAATATTTTCCATTTCTTTAATCTAAAATACCCTTTTTTATATCTTGTTTCACTTCCAAGTGGTTCAGACATCACTATTTTGCCTGTCTATTCATTTGAAATAATTTTGCAACTCTTGTAGCATCAAATTTCCAATCACTGACCTGAGAAACTAGACCCTGAGATGTTTTCTTTTTCAACTTGAGTGCAACTGATCTATTTTTTCATGTACAAGTTTTTTGCCAATATATGTATTTTCATCAGGTGAAATTTGACTAATGTGAACAACCATTAAAATGTTATTAAAACCAGAATTTACCTTAAGATTTTTCTCTTTCTCACCCACGTCCTTATCCAGGTTTCTCTGACATTCAGGCTTTAATTCAATTTCAACCTAATAGCTACTTGTGTTCCCACTTATTTCTCTTCATCTCTCTGTCTCTCTCTCTCAGTCTCTCTCTCTCTCTCTCTCTCTCTCTCTCTCTATCTTTCTCTATTTTTTTTAAGTTTAGCCTTTTCAAAGATAATTGAAGAGATTCATTACTTTCTATCATGTCTGTATTACCACATTCTTAATCACCACTATATCTCCCCTTCTTTTATCTGTGATTATTTTCATGTCCTACCATTATTAATTCAACCTTTTTAACTAATATCACAGTTTTGCCTAACACAAATTTAAAAGTTTGGTTTGTATCTCCTTATCACATCATATAACCTTATGCCATTTAATTGGATACTTACCTATTACAAGTATGAGTCCCTTCATTTAGACTATCCTCATCAGAATACTTTTTTTTGACGTTACACTTTCTTTAAAAAAATCAATTAAGTCTGCTATACTAAATTGATCAAACTGCTCAATTTTTATCTTAATGTTTAAAAGATATAAGGTAAATTAATTTAACTTTAAAACCAATTGAACTCTAGTACATCTTGCTCCACCTTTGTGTAAATTTAAGAATGTGTGACTGGTCAGTCCCATGTCCTCTTGTTCCTCCTGATATTTATTGAATATGAAGGTTGCATGCTGCTATTCTCCAACCATTTTAAAAAAGTGATAAAAGTCAAAATCCATGAACAGATAGATTAAGGCTGTATTCCAGTTTCACCTTGTTTCTCATCTTCTAGTAAGCCCCTCACCCAACATTTTAAAGCAGAAAATAAAAGTACACAGTTGGTACCACAAGAAGGGATTCATTAATTTCTACCTCGTCTGTATAACGACATTCCTACTCATCACTATCCATGCCCTTGATTTATCAAGGACTATTTTCCTTTCCTGCCATTGGTATTCCAATCTTTATAACTGATATTATGGTTTTACTTAGCCCTTGTGAATTTAAATATTTGGTTTGTATCTCCTTATCACGTCATTGTTGCTGTACCTGTTTACATTTATACAACTTAATTAGATACATATCTTTATTAGAAGACTAATTGCCAACACATTCCTCTTCAGAATACCCTTTGCAGACTTTAAACTTTGTTGAAAAACACTCTTTCAATGAAATATGCTATATAACATTGATCAAACCACTAAATTTTAATCTTAATTTTTAAAAGACATAAGGTGAAAGAATATAACTTAGAGATCAGCTGAATGTTTATTGAATATGAAGGGTGCATGCTGTTATTCCCCAACCATTTAAAAAAATGCAAAAGCCAATAGCCTTCATAAGGTAGGCTAAGGTTGTATTGCAGTTTCACCCTTCACCCTCATGTTTTAATAAGCCCCCCAACAAATTAAAGCAGAAAATAAAAAAAAAAATATGCAGCTGATTAAAAAATAGGAAGATTTGCACTCTTACAGAAATTATGGGGGAGGATTAATAAAAGAATTTTCTTTATTTTCATCTCAGGAGTAGCCTAAATTCTGTTAGATGAAGCCTAATTTAGAATGAAAGAAATAAAGAAGGGTTAGGATTAATTAAGCCCATTGTATATTTAGCATCTCTTACTCAGTGTTCCAAGTGGATATTTTTCTGAATCATTGTTATATAAAGTTAAGATTTATATACATGCAAAGATTATTGGGGCAGTATAAATAAACACAAAAAGGCGAGAGATTAAAAAATATTTGCACATATGAGTTTTTTATAAAGATTAAAACATGGAAGCTAATTCAGAATATAGGAGAAGCTAGTATGAAGTGGCAATAAGCAATAATAGAATTGATTTATTTAACAGATGGATGAGAGGATTCAAACAGAGAGAGAGAGAGAGAGGGCAGAGAGAGAGAGAGAACAATGTGTATTAAGGAGATATGTAATGCATAATAGGATATAGTGGGATAGTTTTGTATGGATGTTTACTTTAAAATAAATTGCTTGTAAAAGGTCAAATTAAATACAAGCATGTAACAGAGGGTTTATTTAATAAAATGCGTGGAAGAGATATTATTTGGAGTATTTTTTACAAAATGTGAAAAGATAAGAGGATTTTGAGAAGTGACTGATGCAAATATAATTAAAATTAAGTTAATAAATGCAAATATGGATAAATGCTTTGTGGATTTTATAAGGGCCTGACACTTAAAATAAGACTGTATAGTATGCAAGAGTTTTGTAACTGTTGAATAGATAGTAGAGAGATCTGTTATTTAATAAAAGGTAGCAAAATACTGAAATAATGTAAAATAATCAAATTTTGGTTGTTCCAAATAAGACTGGGGATGGTAAAATAATGAGAAGATTATACAAAAAGCAACATCATAGAGTAGAAAAATGTTTTATGTGCATTTATATTCTTTATATTCTCTATATTTATATTTCTGTTTTATATATAAACAGGTGGCATTGTGTTGTATGCTGTAAATGAAGCATTTTGATCAATAAAATATGGAGTTCAACTGCTCTTTTTCAATACATTCCATCTGATTTTTTATATCTACACATGCTGCCACCAGCTTGGATAATGGGGTATAAGTTTAATGTCTCATCTGAGGGACAGCACCTCAAAAGTGCAGTTTCTTCTTAATGCTGAATAAAGTGTCATCACTGGGACATGAATCCAGACACCTGGTGTGAGGGTAGAACCCACAGTCTTCTCGTCTTCCTGACACAAACAGCAAATGTGCTACCTGTTGAACTAAAGACTGCAGTGTTTTTCCTAGTAAATGATAATTCCTGAACTTTAGTCAAACTACTACAACTGTGTCTGTCTGTTTTTACAAGAAAAATAATGGTGTTAAATAGTATGCTTGTAAGACAATGTTTTTTTGAAATATGGGACATTGTACTTTTTTGGACTTCTGGCTACTCCACTCACAGACAGAAAGAAATCAAGTTCTTGGGGACATTTTTATGGTACATGGCATTCTAGCAAGTGTATTCTTAGTGGCTGCAGTTCATGCATTTTTTTTTTGTTGTTGTGAATTATATTTTTGTACTACCAAACACAGAATAACTCTTTAAAAGTGGCCTTTACTTCTGGAAATGTAGCTTCACTTCTGACAACTTGTAAGATATGAATGTTTATCAGAATGTTCTTTATTAAGCACAACACAGACACTGTGAATGAGCTTCTATACTCCATGAGGTGTTTTTTTTAATTATGTTTGGAATGTGTTCCAGATGATAATTTCTGTAGCAAGACATTAGCATATTTAAAGCTATATGCACCATGCATACCACTACCAATGTGCATACTTTCTAAAAACGTATATTCTCTATTCTGTTCCCTCTTTTTCCTTTTCTTCATACTTTGTTCTTGTAGTAGTATTTAAAAAAGAAACAACAATGACACCTGTAACCAGCATTATTCCTCTGCATAGCTTGCTTACATACAATGAAGCATGAGCCATTAACAGCTAGTCAAAGTCTGACCCTGGAAGCAATTAGAAGCTGTACTGCCCTCTGACATCCATTATTGTGCATATGCTATTACTTAGAACAAATAATGTTCACTTTTATGTATATACATATTTATCTTCAACTGCTGGGACTGGTACACACTGGGGATGTAAGATACTGGTGGTGAGGAAAATAAAATGTAAGAAAGGCATCTAAAGAAAGTAGAAATCTGAAAATGACTACAGAAGTTAAGACATATGTGCCACTGTATTCTCATATTAAAAGATAGGATGGCTACCTTGATGTAGTGTCACAAGTTTGTGTCTAGAGAAATGTGGCATCAAAAAATCCAAGTCTTTTATAATGAATTATTACTTCATTCAAAATTAGGTAGAGAACACTTGAATTTTTGAGTAGTAGTAGCAGGACATTTTACTCTAGAACCAAGCTTTATAGTATAGCATGTTAAGTGTATTTCTGCAATAGAAAAGCTAATAAATATCTTATTGACTATATTACTTGACCTAGGGAAGTTAGCTTACAATTGCAATTCTGATGATGAAACTTTATAAAAATGTTAAGAGATCAAATGATCCAGTTAAAAAAAAAATGTTTTAAATGGCTTAAGCAAAGGAAGCAACTCAGATAAATGAATTGGGTTTGCATGTGTTTTTTTTCAGTTTAAAGAAAATGTTGTATGGCATATACAGAAATAATCTGCAGAAGAAAGAAAATATAGTTTCATTATGTTGCAAATCTGGTGAGCATCAGTATTTTTCCAGCAGTAGGCGGCTTAAAGAAACCACCATATTCAAAAGGTTAAAATCCAGAAGTCTCACTCCTTGCATACTGTGTGCTGTCCCATCTAAAGACCAGTACAGAAATGAATATGAGTGAATGTATAGTCACAGTATTGAAAGAAAAGAACAGATATTGCCAGAACATTCCTTATAATGTGTGCATTAAAGTGAAATATGTGGTTAAGGAATAAGATTCAAAGTCACTATAATAAATACAACAAATATTTAAAGTCATGAAGAGTTGTAAAGTGTCACTGAATATTGCAGTGTTATATTAAAACTATGACAAATGCACGAGGCAGATATCTTGGGGCTGCCCAGGTTAAAAATGCAATCAAAGACAAAGTAATGAATCCATATTTGATTAAAAGGTTTTGTCAGGATTGGTTAAATGATGCTGATATAGACTGGAATTCAAAATATCAGCTATCTGAGATCATATGATGACAGGAAATACAGTACAATTGAGTCTTGCGACCATTTATACATTGTCAGCACCCAGCCTTAGAATGAACTTCCTTAATCAAGCAGAACCAGACCAGCAAAGCCAGGGTTGAGTTTATGAACCCCCATCCAATCATCTAGTTTCCATATGAAGGAAAATAATGTATCACATTCTTAAATTTGCAGCGGGAGTCTATACTGTGCAATGAATATTATCTCCACCACACCTTGTTTCTGTTGATCTACTGTGAAAATTTAGATCCCTTGTTCTTGTATTTGTGGGATTACTCAGTTTGTGGAGATACCAAAGATCATGGACTACTGGCCTACATCTCCCCTCTGGAGCCTAGTGTAACAGTGCTTCCAGTCTTTTCTAGTAGCTTCTTTTTAAAACAATGATAGTCTTAGTTAGGAACCTCCTGTTGTTTCAAGTTGTTTGATATGTATAATGAGGTACATCCCTAAGGGGCATTGTATTCAATAATTTGTCTAATCAATGCTGAATATAAGGACAATGGCCTCTTTAGATCTGCAAGATAATGCCTTGGCAATCAGCTGTGCTGAGTAAAAGAACTTTCTGACCAAGTAAAATATTTCAGGTTATATTTTATGAAAACAAGATACAGAGTACAAGGAACAGCCTGAGACACTGAATACTCAGAAGAAAATTATTATAGAGATAAATGTGAATAATAGTTTATTTTCACGGTCCTCAAAAGAAGAGCTATTCTATATACTTCAAAACCAATTTTACACGTAGAATGTCATCATCATTTACACATAACAGGTAATAATAGCAATCACGGTGCCTTTAATAATAATAAGAAGAATAAGAATAAGAAAAAAAAAATAATAATTCCTTTAAGGTTTGCAAACTGGGTGGCATTCATTATTTCTGTCATGAAACTGGAAGGTTCTGTTAGCATCTTTGCTAAGAATAATGTTGAAATGTCATGCCAAGAACAAAATGTTATTCCCAAGGTGGAAAAGTGTTTGCCGTTTTATTTAATGTCAGGCTGCATTCAAAAGTAGATATGAGTCATGTTACATGCAAACAAGTTGCATTAAATGATAACTCTAAAAAGTATATGACAGAAAACACATATAAGGATGATTTCTAATATCACAGGCTCCCTTTTAGAATATATGATATACCAGATATATTTCAACCAATACAAAATGCATTCTGCAGTGTTAAAAATGTTGCAGTTTACTTAGATGATATAAATGATATATATCTGAAGACTAGGAAAAATAGTACTTGCATGCTTTGAATATTATACTAGGCAGGCTAGGAAATGTTGCATTGTGTTTAAAAAGAACTAAATACAGGTTTACTGGAAATTAAGTGACACTTGTTTGTTAAATGACACTGGTTCGCATCTGCTCAGAAAGAAAGTGTAAGCAACAATATCTAATAAATAACAATCAAAAGTTTGTTGGGTATTATTAAAATCATGAACACATTTTTTGCCAATGATGTCCACTGTGTGTTGGTTCAAAGGCACAGACAAATGAAGCATTAACTGTGACCTGGGCGATCTAAGTTAAGTTAATGGCCCGAGAGCTGAAGGTGCTGACCAGAGAGGATAAAACTTAAGGGGCACAAGTGGCACTTTCCACTGGGTCCCCTAGCTTATAGGTGCCTGCATTGCCAATATTAGTTGACATGAAATCTTATGAATTTAAGTAGGTGACCACTCATAGTGGTGCTTGCTGTTTTGTGTTACAGGTGATGCTGCATATACCTTACAGCTATGTCTGATGACCCATATCTGTAGCCTGCAGACAAAAGTGGAGATAAAGTATAATATTTCCCTAGTATAGGCATGAACATCATCAAACATGTGTTTGCAGTTCTGAAGTCTCGCTTTCACTATCTACCTGCATCTTGTAATGCAATGCAGTATGCTCCTTAGACATGCAGCAAGATATCTATGGCTTGCCTCATGCTACACCAAAAGATGTTATAAAACTAGAAGCTGGATGAAGAGTCAGAGGTGGGTCTGACTCTGACTGTAGATGGTCCAACTGTAAGGCAGAGATAGGTACAATATGTCATGGTGCTAAAAAACTAGTGATATCTGGTTCACTACTATGAGCCATGAAAAACAAACACAGAACAAAACTGATGCATGCATTATTATACACCCAGGTTATGCAGTACAGTACAGTACAGTGCATGAACTTCCAATGTTATCCATCAGACATTATCATAGCCACATTAACCACAGAGATGGACAGTACAAAGTCATTATCATTTGCACAGTCAGGTGAACAAAGTGGCATAGCACAGCAATGCTAGCGCACATGGAAGGGTCATGGATAGTGCCTGCAGTAAGCCTTAACATGGTGAGGAGATTGCAGGATGTTAGGAATCATCTCCTTGGGCAATGTCGTGGAGTTTTCAGTTGTGAAATGCTGCCTTGGTGCACTGTGTGTCCTGCAGTGTCAGATCTGAATGGATGTGTTCCAGGGTAGGGTGAAGCATGTTAAGTGCATGAAAAGGAATATTACCACAGCCCCTGCTGTGTGGTATTGGCCACCACTATGGCCTGTCTAGCTCTAGCCAGGGGTGCATATCATTTAGGGGATATCATCTGGGAAGTGGTCTGCTATTGAACTGTGTGACCTTGAATATAATGCTTGGCAAGGTGCAAATCTTTTCCAAGTTCTTGAAATCATCTACAGCCAGGGCTGGAAGTATCAATGGAGCAAGGTGAGGGTTTTCTACATCCACATGATTATCCTAGAGACAGTAGTGGCACCTGATGAGTTCTGGCCAAATCCACATGATCATCCATGGCTGAGGGGAGCTATGGTGGAGCCATCATCTCTTTAAAATGGGTATGCATACCTGCAATGTGCAACTGACAACTACATTGGCTATGACTGCCATTTGCAAGAAATAACAGGGACCCACTAATGGCTGGCATGTTGACTTCCATTGCTCACATTCCCTGCAATGTTTGAAGGTATGCATGTAGGCCATGAACATCTTCATAATCTATCTAGGGTAACAACCACATCATGGAATAATCGAAAATCAGGGTGCCAGCAGACACCAGTGGTTTTCTGGTTACTGCCATACATAAATACTTAAGCAGTTGCACAGCTTTCTGATGCTAGCTGTGTTTGTACTGCCTGTGTGTCACCTATGAGACTCACATGGATGGAAAATCATTCACTAAACATATGTGATGCAGAACGTCCACCTTAGGTTTCCACAGTCTTCTTAGCTTTTGGGGTGGGGAATGTCCATTTTACTGTTACTAATTTTGAGTGTGCCACATTGTCCATCATCTGTGCTATGTGCACCCTGTTATCATCATCATCATTATCATCATCGGCTGCTGCTGATGTGTTGACTCAAATATGATCCTCTCTCACTGGAACCTGTGAAAGCATTCAGATAATTTACAAATGTATAAGATAGTGCATGTGTGACCTGTCCACCACCTCTGCACATCAGACAGACTACTGCCTGCCAAGAATATACATATATGTTTGTGTGGGATGTATCTATTGCAGTCCAAGTGTTCAACAGTGACAGAAATGTTGTATGGTATATGAGTGAATACGTTGTACAGAAGTGCTAGGAAAAGTCATCTTTCAATATCATGTGACATGACTTATCTGGTGCATCCCACCCACAGACATGTGGACATTTGAAACCTGAACTTCATGTTTTCACAGCTGCAGCTCTGCTGCTTCTGGGTGATAATAATTTTCATGATTATCTGTTAGTACACTATGCTGATGTGCTACAAATGCCCTACATGACAAGCACTTGCCACTATTAACCTAGACATCTGCGACAGACACCCAAACAATCCTGACTAATGAGCTCTTATACCTAATCCACTACTCAGAATTAGTATCCTGTCTGTTTCTCCACAGGACATTATAAGAAAATGCTCACTTCTGTCACCTAGCAATGTCTTGTAGGTGAGGCCTCAGTGGTTGAGTGGTTATGTCTCATGCCCTGTTCCTCATATGGAAGGTCATGTCAGTAACCCTGAAATTAATGTTCAGTACTGTCCATTTGTGACCACTCACAGCATTTATCTGTTGCAACATTTCCTGCTATACATGGCCCCTGATGTGAATAAAACTTAGAACGGAATACTTTAGAAGAGTAAAATTGATGCTGAAAATAGCTCTGACATCTAGGAAAAAAGTCTAGGATATAAGCCATTTTGCTCTTCCTGTCCTGACTTACAGTTTTGGAGTGATTGACTGACCCCAAAAGGTATTGAGTCAGTTGGATGGGAAAACAAGAAAAATACTTCACGCTTATCAAATGATTTATAAAAATCAATGCATACCAAGTTTATATAATTCCCCTTCTGAAGGAGGTATGAGCCTCCTTGAAATTGATTACATGTATAGATGGGCAATTGTAGTACTGCATACATATCTGCTGACTTCATGAGTTCCAAATGTAGTGAAAGCTTTAAAACATGAGGAGAATAAGATACCTTCCCTGCATAGTTTAGCAGAATCATATCAGTGTCAAGCAGGAATGGAAATCAAACCAGAAGTAGATAAAACTCAGGCAGCCAAACAACAAACAAAAGAATATAAAGTGAAGGATAAAAGAAAGAAGGCAAGAAATGTGAAAAATATATAAATATAGCTGCAAGTATAGAAAACTCTTGGAACAATCTCATGTCACTCAGGAGTCAATACAGGAATGGTTAAGGAGATGTGAATTTAAACCAAAAGATGAAAGGTTAATATTGGCAGCCCCGGATAGTGGACTATGTACACCCTGGTTCACTAAGTCCATTGAACAAGTGGGAAAAACAGACAAATGCAGATTTTGTAAAACATAATTGGAAACAGTCATACATCTTACTGCTGGGTGTGATACACTAATGGTAGAAGAACTGTATACTGAAAGGCATAATAATGTGGCAAGACTGTTGCACTGGGATTGTACAAACATTATAATACTGAAGTAGCTGAGAACCATTAGAAACATGAGCCATGAAGCATTATAGAAAATGATGACGTTTATATTACATGGGCAGGGCCAGCCTGTGGTCAACTGGTGCCCTAGGCAAAAGGGCTCCACTACATCACCCCCCCCCCACACACACACACACATGCACACACACCACTCGGTGCCCCCATCCTGGTCTACCTACACCATCCAGATTACTGGACAAGTGCCCCTGCTAGAGCGGAACCCCAGGTGGCTGCCTAGTTGGCCTATACCATGCACACGGGATCACCCATCCATTACAACAGTTCAGAAATCTGTGGAATAGACTCCATCTCCACGTCAAGCAGAGTACCTCATTAGCCCTTTTTTGGTGCAACCTGGATTACTGGATGGGAAACAGAAAATACACCCCTGGGATTCAACCTGTGTCCCTGCTGGAAAGGGGCTTTGGGTGGTGACTTGTCTAACCATGGGCTAAACTCTTGGCTAGGCTTATAAGGGCCTCAGGGCCAATAGCCTACTAACCTCCTATGATCCTATGATATGACAAATGTGTGGGGAAGCTAATCACTCTGGATTTGTCTTTATAAAGTTGTGAACATTATCATTACTACTTTCTGTTGTCACCTTCCCTGTGTGCCATTTTTCTCCACTCTCCAATTGGATTCATCATCTTTCAGTCTCTATAGCATAGCCTCTTGTAGTATGGTAACTATGCTGTTTATTATGCTATAAGGGGTCTCACAGCATAGCAATTATGCTAATGAGGTGATTTAGCAAGGCATTAGGATCCATATTCCATGATATGGGTTTCAGTTTGTCTCATGCATGTGCACGCATGTGACTGTGTGTGTGTGTGTGTGTGTGTGTGTGTGTGTGTGTGTGTGTGTGTGTGTGTACATGTAGCTTTGTAGCCTGGCCATGCCTCTGACATCAGCATAGTGCTAATTGCCATGGTCATCATGCTACCTTACTGCCAAACATGGGCATGCTAGGTCATGTGAGTCGCACAGTCCACAATGTACTGACTGCATACATCACACTACCATAGATGGACACTGTACATCTGTGACATGTAATAATGCAACATTTTCTTTCCTAGATGACCTGGTGAGAGTAAACAGCATCTGTATGGTCTGAGTGTGGCTGGACTCCTGTATGTTGCAGTAGCGAGACTAAGATATCACCATGCCTGCTGCACATGCAGCACAAGAAATGCCTGCTGGGGACAGCTATGATGGTCCCTCTCTATAATGTTAACATATGGCACTCACTTGCTAGGGTTGTAATTGATGCCAGGGGCATATATATATATATATATATATATATATATATATATATATATATATGGGCCTACTTTGATTCACTGAAAACTCATTTCACTGAATTTCAATTCACCCTTAAAAAATCGCTGAAAGCTCAAATCACTGAAAACTCATTTCACTGAATCACATTTCACTGAATGTAACTACTGTTGGGCAAATAAAATGTACATGCCCTTTTCATCACAAAAGTGCGATCCTGGAGTTAGTATATATATAGTTAGGGGGTGTAGGGGGCACAGCTCCCTACACTGGAGGGTGTGGGGGGCATAGCTCCCTATCTACTTTTGGTTTTATATTGTTAGCTTTCAGTGAAATGAGATTTATAAATATAAAAGCTATGTAGGTGGGGGGTTATGCCTCCTCACATCCCCCACACCCCCCCGAACTATATATATATATACTAACTCCACAATGGCACTACAGTGGGATAAAGGGCATATACGTTTTATTTGCCCAACAGTACTTACATTCAGTAAAATGTGATTCAGTGAAATGAGTTTTAAGTGATTTGAGCTTTCAGCGATTTTTTGAGGGCGAATTGAAATTCAGTGAAATGAGTTTTCAGTGAATCAAAGTAGACATGTGTGTATATATATATATATATATATATATATATATATATATATATACATATATATACAAATACACACACACACACACACACACACACACACACACACACACACACACACACACACACACACACACACACACACACAAATACAGCTCTATGATATTATCTGTTGTAGGGGAATGAGCCACATCCATTCCTGTAGGGATGAATGGATGAATGCAGTCTTTTTTACAGCATTCAGTTTTCCCTTTGTGAAGAGATTAACTTGGTTGAATAACATTAACGCTCTAACTGTACCATTTCCAAGGGAGAACACACTCTCCTGGACTCCTGCATTTGCCTGTTGACTGCATCAGTGAGGCTATTCTCTTTACTCTAGCCACAAGCAGGAGGAAACACTAGTGGGAGAGTGGTATCTGAAATCATTCAGGATAAAGCAATGGGGAAACCATCCAAGTTAAGGCTTCTGCTTGGCAATAAGCCTTTCTGAATCCCAGTTTCTGACTTTTATCCTTTATTTTCTGCATTGCTTGAAGACAGACTTATAATCTTTCATATCCTTAGCCAGAAACGTTTCTAATAATGTATTCTTCCCTGACATTGTACAAATTGCTGCATGTAAATTCTTCCGAGTGTGGCAATTATAGAAAAAATGCAATTGAAGTCCCTATAATAAACCTAACATAAAATGTACAGCCTTGATCAATTACATCAGACGTCAGTCAAAGTAATGATTCAATGAACGAATACATTACGATGCCAATTCACAAATAGATGTGAGTAAGAAATACTTTGCTCTTTGTGGGGCCAGTGTTTAGTCACAAGAGTATTGTTTGACTGAATAAACTAGATCATATACCACTTCAAAAAAAAAAAAAAAAACAAGAGGGTGAAAAACTTTTTTTTGTTTTTTGCAGGATGGCAAGCCCCCCCCCCATGTGGGAGGCAAGCTCCTCAGACACCCCCAAAATGTAAATATACCAACTCCAAGGTCACAGCAGGTCAAAGACGGGAGAATTGTCCTAGGAAAATGAATCACTGCTGGTACCCAATCAGAAATCTCTCTGGCAAAGATTTCCTATGGAGAAAAGCATTTAGCCTTATGTTATTCATCTTTTTTTTCTGCAAGCAATTAAAACTCAAGGAATTTTTCCTCGAGATTGTGTATGGAAGCCATTCTCTTTTGTGACATATCAATATTATTCAAAGGCATCTTTATGTGATAAAAGAAGCCTATTCTACCATAGGAAAAAGGAAGCTAGTCTTAAGTTCTTGAATTTCTCTTTCATAACCTGAAGTTAAATAAATCCATAAATATAAATAATAAAATGTAGCTAAATTAATAAACAGAAAATAAATTGCAATTAGGCTTGTGAGTGATATAAAGGATTGCAGTTTTAAGTTTTATTTTATATTAATGAAATGTTTCCTTGCGGATGGCAAGACAACTAAACAGATTTTCTTCCCTTGGACACCTTCCCTTTCAGTTGGAATTTCAGCCTTTTCTTACTCCAAGTTGCCTAACAAACTCAGAAATGGTTAACTAATGTCAAGATGCAGAGTAATGCTGCTTGGAGCAGAGTATCTCCAATTATCCCTTTTTTAATTTATTTATTTATGCATGTATGTATGTATGTGTGTTTGTCAACAGGATAAGTAAACTGGTCTAAAGACCATTTTCAGCTGCAATGCAGGCCAGAGGACTGTAACAATTTTTCAAAGAAACATTTACAAACAGATTACCTTTTGAAAAACGTTTCAAACCTGTTTTTGCATTCAGGTTACATTAGAAAGAACATTTACAGCTTACTATAAGGATATAGGATATGTAGCACTTTTTATTTATCTATTTGTACTAGTTGTATAGCTCTCTGTACGTATCATTATGGTTGCCCATTACCGAGTGTAGTATGACTAATGGAACATGGCATTCTGTCAAGGGCAGCTTGGTTAAATGCAAATTGGCCAAAATATTTAGCTGAAAGTCCTTTCAGTGAAAATAAAGAAATGACTTTTCGCCTCATTGGTGCGATCTTAATGCAAGTACATTTGTGTTTGGTGGGTGTGGTGGCCTTCCCTCACGTGGGGTATGTAGGGGACTTTCATCTAAATATTTAAAATACTGTCAATCTATCTACATTAATCCAATTTTTAGTAGGATAAATTAAGGCGCCAGTTCCCTACATCAAAACTGGCTCCTTATAATAACTGCATTTATATCTGCTAAAGATATCTACTTTCAAGAGCACATTTTTTCTATATTTCCATATTTTACCTAGTTAAGTATTCCATGATACAGGAGTTGTTTTGTGGAAGGCTGTAAATATCAAATTCAAAGTCCCAAGTCAACAGCATAAATATCTGATAGCTGACTACTGATGACTGTGAAAAGGCACTGTACAATTTGGAGTAAGTATGCCAAAAGATAAATCAAAAAGACCACAGACTGCCTTAAGAATTACTGCCAGCCCTTTCTGCTTGTGGGAATTGTTTTTAGTTTAATAAACAGTGCCATTCATTGCTAACCTTGATTCATGTATACAAGTTTTACCATATCTGGTAAATTGTTATAATTCAAATGACATTCTGCTTTATATGCAAAAGTACTGAGGGTTTCTCTGAGTGTGTGTGTGTGTGTGTGTGTGTGTGTGTGTGTGTGTGTGTGTGTGTGTGTGTGTGTGTGTTTGTGTGTGTGTGTGTGTGTGTGTGTGTGCATATGTGAGTGAGTGCACATGTGAGTTTGTCCAAGTGTCTGTCTGTGTGTGTCTGAGTATGTGTGTCTTTACATGAGCACGACATATGTGTGCATGCATATGTTTCAGTTATGTAAGTTGTACCTTAGCTGTAAATATTTATAATACCGATAACAAGGCCCTGCTTTAAATGCAAAAGTACTGAGGGTTTCTCTTTGTGTGTGTGTGTGCGTGTGTGTGTGTGTGTGTGTGTGTGTGTGTGTGTGTGTGTGTGTGTGTGTGTGCGCGCGCTCATGTGCATTTGTGTGTGTGTAGATGTGTTTGTGCAGGTGTGTGTGTGTGTGTGTGTGTGTGTGTGTGTGTGTGTGTGTGTGTGTATATGTATATGTGGAAGTACATATATGTGCATGTATATGTTTGTCTATATGAGTGTATGCACATGCACGTGTGCATGCGCAAGAGTGCTTAGTGATTTTTTTTTTTTTTTTTTTTTTTTTTTACGGGAGCATTGCCTTGCATTTCTGATCATAACTCCCTTGTTTTTAAATAATGCATTTTCTGAAACTTTTCTGTGTGAGTAGGCACACATTACTTTGGTAGTCATTAGCTGACATTTGAAAGTTGTTTCAATTCCATTCTCTAATAATATATTTTACAGGAGGCAGTTATGGGGGGAGGTCTGTTTCTGAACATACTGTACCTATCATGCTGTCCTTCCTGTCACCTGAAGTCAAAAGACATATGCTGAGAACATTTATATTTCAGACTCTGAAATAAGTAAGAACTTGAGGCAGAGAACAATAAATGTTTCAGCAGAATGATGAGTTCCTTACATATGCCAACAGTCTGTTCTTGAGAGCTGACAGTTTCATATAAAAGTCATTGTATGCCAGAACTCCCAAAACAAGTCCACCAGAAATGTCTTGTTCCTGCCTTTGGGTTGTCTACTAGCTAAGTATTTACATAAGTATAGTTGAGGTGCCATAGCAGTGCACCATCGTTAAACAGCACACGGAAACTAGTACACAGCTGAAATGATCTCAACTACCAATAAAAAAAAAAAAATGTTAAGACGTTGTGACCATTGAAAGAATAATTAAGTCTGAGGGTTATTATCAACTTTGCTACAGGTGCCTGAGTTTTAGTGTGAAGTGCATGATTTTGTAATATGTTGATCACAGATGGATGAACTGCAACTCTTTGATTGCTTTTTGTAACAGGAAATCATTGTTGGACTGTTTCTGCTACAGTACTGGCAGCGTTTTATTCTTGTTTGTGAGAGCTATATTTTCTCTGTGATTGTGTTATCATGGAGTTGGTATATATAAATAATGGTGTAAGGGATTGCCAAAAATACATTTCATGTTTATTTTTCCTTCTGCTAATTGTTAAAATTTGTTTCAATTACAGAACTACAGTGTGGTGCTGCATCACGTTTTGGTTTTACTCTTGCCCTACAATACTGCAAAAGGTTATAGTGCAGACCCTGAAGTGTTAAATTTTAAAGTTTAGCCTTTTTTATTGCATCTTTTTATTTATATTATACCAGAATAGCCTGCATAATCCATGAACAACAATGAACTACAAATGTCCTCAAAAAATGTACAGCAGTATTTATTACAGACATTCACACACACTTGTACTGCACATGAGAGAATTAGGATCCTTGGACCACCAACACCCAGAACTAAATACAACTAAAGTTCCCCCTGAAGCCAAGAGCAAGATAACACTTGCAAAAAATGGATCAAGGAACAGCACACATGAGAATAAAGCACCAAGTATTTTATTAAAAACTAGTTAAGCACTTTTGTTCCTATAATGAACCAGGACTTTATTAGAACTGTTGTTAAATCACACACTAACCAAATTTATAAAATCATTTAACAAGTCATGTGATATTATAAACAAATAAAATGAAACAAAAGATCATGCTTTAAAAGTATACTAAAATCAATAGTAATAACATTTGTCACATAAAATTAAAATAAACAGAAGTATTTCCTAAAATACCAAGAAATGACTGAAATAGACAGCCAATGAAAATTTAACATTTAGTTAAAATTGATTAATTAGAATTAAATTAAAATTAATTTAAAAAATCACTGAATGCTTAGCTGCCTACAACTTTAGCACACTGCTTATGGACAACATATCATTGAGCCCTGAATATGAACAGTCATGTAAACTAATTTGCCACAGTAACTCATGATACATAAGCCTGTGTTCCCACACACTCCCCTGGGTTGGGTAATACTTGCTCCAATATTATTTTCAGTGCCCCCTTTCTGACAACTAGCAAATGAACTGCATAAGCAGTACAAATTCTACCCCCTTCTGCCTTCCAACACATGATAATGCATAAGCAGTACATAATCTCACCTTCTGACTCCCAAAACATGTTAATGCATAAGCACAAACTCACCCCTTCTAACCCAAAACCCATGGTAATACATAAGTTGCACATAATCTCACCCTTTGGCCACAGTGACATAGTAATGCAAAAGTAGCACGTATTCCCACTATTCTGACCCTCATCACATGGTAATGCATAAGCAGCATATACTCCTCCCTTCTGACCCTCAACACATGGTAATGCATAAGCAATATATAATCTCACCTTCTGACACCAAAGACATGATAATGTATAAGCAGCACAAACTCAACCCCCTTCTGACTCCCAAAACATGGTAATGCATAAGCAGTACATAATCTCATTGTCTGATGACACATGAGAATGCATATGCAGCATATATTCATCACATTCTGACCCCCCAACCCACGGTAATGCATAAGCAGCATGTAATCTTACCTTCTGACCTCAAAGACATGGTAATGCATAAGCAGCACATAGTCTCCCTTTCTGACCCCTAATACATGATAATGCATAAGCGGCACATAGTATGCCCCGGTCTCACTGCATCACCATATGTGAAAGTGAATTACTATGAAGTCCATGTCACACACACAGGTAGTAAGGCATACACAGCACACATGTTTGAACTGACACTGCTCCATAGCATACTGACCTACAAACAGGACATTGCTGTGTTACAGAGCAAACCTGACACTGTTTGTCCATAACTAATGCACATCAGCTACATTAAATATGATTGGTGGATATGACTGAATGATCTATGTCCAGGTTTTCCAGGCAGCTCCACCACTACCACCATCTCAGAGAACATACTTCAATGTATCATACATTTAACTACAAAATGGTTGTACTTCTGATTAACACTGAATGCAGAAATTCGGGTCAACAACACTTTTATTTACGAGTGGTTACATAATGATGACATGCAATGAAAAATGTCTGCATTTTCAGCAGATATTTCATTGAAACAGCAATTCACACATTACAAAAGTGATACATGAATTTGATTTTACCTTTAATTTTAACTGGACAATTAATCCATGCAGCTTTTAAGACTATATCCTTATCCTGACTTGAGAAAAATCTTACGATTACTGACCTTGGCGAAGGTGTCTTTTTTTGAAGACAAGTTAGAAAGTGATCTATGTGCCCTTTCAATTCCAAAGGAAAAAGCTTCAGGCAGGTTCAAAGTTTTAGGTAGCCAGGTGTAAAGGAACTGAATCATACACTCTCCCGCTTCTTTTTCAGGAATCCAATAAATCCTGATGTTATTCCTTCTAGATCTAAGTCTTCTATTTTATCCCGGAATAAGTTGTTTTGTTTCAGAAGAAATTCAGTATTATTCTCACTTTCAAGTAATCTTCCATCAAAATCGGATATTGCTTCTTCTATACTCGAGATTTGTGGTGATTGTTGTTTAAGAGATTCACTCAGCACTTCAACGTGTTTTTTACATTCCTTTTTAAAATTGTTCATTTTACTTTCTAATTTATCTGTCTTTACAGACAACTCACTGATGTTACTTAATATAGTCTGTATGTCCTTTTTCATGGTACTGTCCTGTACACTGGACTTAGAGTGGCTCATTCTGAGGCAATTAGTTCTTTCTAGTTTTCTTGACAGGAAAAAAAAACAAAAGAGTTTTTTTTTTCAGTAAATCTTTCAGCGGATGTTCAACTACAAGTCTATCAAGTTTTGAAACATTCTATTTGAGTTTTTTTAATAAAAATCCAGTCAGAGATGTTAAAATGAAGCAGAGCTAAAAGCAGTGCTGTTAATTGCTCACCATCTTGGCCACACTCCCAAATGTGATCTCTCTGTGCAATGCAAGGAAATGCATACTTATGACACAATAATACTGCTACACAATGGTAGTGCACATTTCATGTGCACTGAAAGTATAAACTTGGGTAAATCATAATATCATGCACAGTGGATAGCTGTTGCCTGGTAGTACAACAACTGTGCATTTACACACACACTTCAATAACAAAGATGACGATAATGATTCAATACATTGACTGTGCCACAACCTGAGTGCCATTTTAGTTTTTATGAGGCAATCAACAAGCAGTAATGGAAGCAGTTCACAAAAAGCATGTGATAAGTCACTGTCATTACCTTCTCCAGATCAACTTTCTGTGGCACGGTACTTCAGTATATCCATGAAGCACACAATTACTTTTATAGTTGTCAGTGGTGTGATTGCCATGGACAAGATGACAGTATAGCTAACATTGGTTAATCTGTAGCACTGATAGATTGAATGGTATTGATAGAATTTGCATCTCTTCTTCAATTTCCTCCCATAGAAACATTGTTGTATTGGGTCCTCAGGTGTGACAGTAGGAGAGTTTTGCGGTGTTGCTTATATTTTAATGCTACCACTGCTCGTCTTAGCAAACTTACTTTTTTTTATGATGCGACATATTTCCCAAGGTGAAGACAGTGGAGGTCATCTTATGCATAAAACCCGAGTAGAATACATGTAAAACCACACATTAGATGTTGAAGGTCAATATTATGTCAATACATGGAACTACAATGTGTAAAATAGCAGCAATTGACCAGAACATACATCATATTGTCACTGTTCAGTTGCAACTGAGTCTGCAGGCAAGTTGTCAAGGTTTAGCATGATGGCCTATATTCCTGTGCTACTGCAACCAATACAGGTGGATTCACAAAAAGTAAACAATGCTTGCAAGACAGACCTGCCTCATCACTACACAGTACATATTACATTGATTAACTGTGTAAGTGCAATTGAAAAGTACCTGTCTACTTTGTGTATAGAATACATTTAAGATGGTAATAATTAGGTATGTACTTGCCATAAGTTGTTACTGCCTTTTTCTCTTTGATAACCACATCTCCAGTTCAGTTGTGCGGCTATGACATTACCCACTTCCACTTACAGATGGCTTTTTTAGCCTGTGACTGATTCGCATTCCCATTAATATGCAAGGCAGCAATCCATAACCCCTTTGTATAGAAACTGACAGTTTACTATAATAACATGAATTATTAAGTTACAGAACTGAGTTGAGCAACACTTGCCTGGCCTGCATGCTGTCGTAGAAGTCTGTTGAAAATCTCCATTGCTGACATACGGTATGATGGTGATGCCTGTTGTAGATCCTAAATTAATGTTGTAGATTGCAATGTAAATCTGCATTAACAATGATGGCCTCAAGTTCCTTCTATGCTTTTTCCACCTGAAAGAAAAGAAAGAAAATGTTAAGCTACTGCACTGCAGACTGTACACTGAAATCCTGACTAAAGTAACTGCAGGGCAAGTTGTTAGGCATAACCTTTGAGAAAGCCGATGCATTATAAGCAGCAAGATAATATGTCCTTGTTTTTAAATATGTAGTTCCCATAATATTATAAAATTGCAATGGAGTTTGAATGCTATTACCTGAACTGCGTTTGCTTGTACTGTACCTATATACAGCTTTAACCATAACGCTACAAACATCACTGTAAAAAAGTAGGATAGGTTATAGAAGTGGTGTGATATAAAACAGATACACACATTATAACATTGATTTTAGATGCAATGGCATATCAAGGTCTAATTACCAATATCAAGGATTTGTGCATCTTTCTGTGTCCATGCATAGTCATCCAGGTGGCTGTGTTGGTAGGATGGGAAAAGGTCACTGTGTGCATCGTGAGCATTGCATACATGGTTGAAAAAGGATAACCACTGAGCTAGAATCATTAATCCACTGCCATTACTTCGACTAGCACACCAGTGAAGGTATTTGTTGCCTGACTGTGCCCAATCAAGAAGGATCATGCAATCATGACACCAGTGAGCTTTTTCTTTGCAAGACAATCAGCAATATGTGAGTATGATGGCAACAGAAACACAGACTCCTGAACAGCTGAGTACAATAAACAAATAGGGATATCGATGGAAAAACAGTAATAACATGTAATGACATGTCACATAATTGGGTAAGGCTCCTCTTAGCACTGTCCAAGACATACAACCAATGCTTGTCCAAGGACTGATGGTCCTTCAGGTACTTTTTAAATGAGCTATATCCATTTGTGGTCAACCTCCCAAATGGTATCTGTTCATCGTGTAGAAAATGAATGGCATGCTTTAATACTTTAAGCTTTATGGCATTAGAACTGGCTACCTCATTGGTCTGCAAGAGTCAACTGAACCTCAAGGGGCTACTGCTCAATGCTAAGAGCCTAAATATAAAACTACATTCCTTGCAAGCCCTCCTCACAATCAAGAATATAGACATCTGTGCAGTTACCAAGACATGGTTTAAAGCGGCAAAGAGTACGCCAGCAGTGCAAGGTTTCAGTGCCTTCCTTACTTTTTGACCAGTTAGGTACACAGACAAGGGCTAAAGGTGGTGGTGTCTCAATATACATCAGTAACAAGTATACCTCTACAGTGGTAAAACAGGATGATGTGCTGGAGATTCTCCATGTGCAGATCACCGTCGACAAAATCTCATACCATATCCTAGCCAACTATAGCTCACCGTCCATGTCCCAAGAAGCTCACAATGCATACTTGTACCTACTGGAGACATTTATCACCCAAATTAACACCCTGCTCAAGGGAAGCTTTAATTACCCCTATATAGACAAGAAATCCTACATGGCCTTAAATCTACAGGCACATAGAATTTTGGACTTTATAAATACAAACACCCTTGACAAAATAGTGAATACACTCATGAGAAGCTCCTACATACTGGACCACATACTCCCAAATATGGAAGAATGCTGCACCCCCATATATCTTTTTCCTTGGTAAGGTCCAGCCATAAAGCTATCCCCTTTAAAATCAAAAACAACACTGTAATCCCATTAAAACCAGTAAGATTTAGGAAATATTCCAAGGCAAATTACCTTTTCAGTGTCCTTCCAAACCCAGAGAACACAGCAGCCACAGAGCTGAATTGCTCTCACAAACTCTGTATAACCGCATCACTGGCTGTACAGAGGCTGCTGTGCCTACTAGAAATATGTCTAGGACTAGCCCCAGAAACAAACTGCACTAGTGGCATACCAACGTAAACAAGATATACAATAAAAGGAAAAAATATGGCAAAAAGTAAGGATAATTTCTATAAAGATAAAAAACTCATTCATCAAACTAAATAGGCAACTATGAGGGTAAATTAGGTCAAGAAAGGCAAACTTTGAGGTGAAGATAGCCTCCCAGGTGAAGGGTAGTCATAAGACCTTCTACAGAAACCTTTAGGCCAGCCCACAGCAATGTGTTGAACTGGTGATTCACTGAACTTGGTGATATAGGAAACCTATTAGTGGATAAATTCAGCTCCAACTTTATCCCTCCCTCTTACCTCCAACCATCCCTCCAAAAATACCCTCAAACATAACCCCTCAAACTATAACAAGGGAACATGTAATGGCTGCACACATTAAAACCAACAACATGTCCACAATGAACACCAATAACATCCCAGGATGCCTCCTGGACACTCTAAAATATGAGTTATCAGGACCCCTGGAGTCATTATTCAACCATAGTCTTAAAACAGGCTTTGTGCCATATGAACAGAGGACTGTAATAGTCATCCTACTTCATAAGGGAGAACCTTCAACAAATCCTGGAAACTGCAGACCCATTAGTCTGACTAGTCTTATTTGCAAAGCCATGGAAAGGATTATCATGGAAATTATCAGCAAGGACATAGGAGGCCTCCAGACACTGGATCCAACGCAGTTTGGTTTTGTCAAAGGAAGGTCATGATTATTAAATCTGGTGGACTTCTTTGAACAGGTCACTAAGGGAATGGATTAGGGGAAAATGGTGCATACTGCCTACCTAGATCTGGCTAAAGCATTTGATATAATACCCCACTTGGGCATTGTCAACAAACTTATGGAACTAGATCTAAAGCCCTTTAAAACACACTATATAACTAGCTGGATCAGTGATAAGAACCAGAAGATTAAAAATGGTGAGGCCACCTCCAAAAAGAGGTTAGTCACCAGTGGAGTTCCCAAGAGCTTTGTGCTGGGAACACTCCTCTTTAGCATCTACTTCTTGGAATTCAAAGCCAGTGTCAAAGACATCTAGCTAACTGAGTCTGCAGAAGTTTGCAAACTGGGAGCAGTCATTGAATCCTCCCAAGATGAGAATACCTTACAGGATGGTATAACACAGACAAATGCTTGGTGCCAAAGCCATGACTTAAAACTCAATATCAGGAAATGCATTATAGTATCTTTTGGGAAGTCTGCCATGCTGGGTAACTGTGTCATTTATAAAATACCCCTAGAAGTTGATTCGCTAGTCAGAGATCTGGGAACTCCTACAGATAGTAACCTAGCCTTCGACCAACATGTGTCCAAGTTAGTAAGAAAATCCTTCTATGCTGCTCAACTTATAAGCAAGACCATGGCACCTAGGTCCAAAGAGATCATCATACCACTGTACTCAGCCTTCATCAGACTCATCATATAGTATATGCCCTCTTCGGTATGTACCTGACTGGACATATACAGCAACTGGAATGTCTTTAATGGTTCCTTACAAAAAGAATACCAAGAATAAACAATGTCCTATGCTGATCTCCTCAAAGTCCTGTTGCTTTATTTAGTGTCATACAGACTTCTGAGAGGTGATCTTTGCCTGCCATCCTGGACCCTGTTTTTATGATACTTCTGCACATCCACAAAACAAACCACATCAGACTATAACACCTAAATTTTGCTTCCGACATTACTAGGACATGTTGGATATATAGATATGTTTCACAGGGAACTCCCATTCTCTGGAACAGGCCCCTCATCCATGTGAAGACGTGTTCTTTCCTATCCTTATTTAAGTGCAACTTGGACCAATGGATGGGTGATTAGAAGTTCACTCATGGTCTAGTGCCTATGTCTCTGATGGATAGAGGCAGTTAGTAAATCTCTCCCTATATAATTCAGATTTGCAGGTCACATTTGGGCTGGATGACTGAACTTATAAGGGTTCTAGTGGTCATTAGCCTAGCAAACACCTATGAACCCAAGAAGAGGAAAAAACAGCATGTCCTAGAGACACTGCCAAGATGGTTTATTACTATGATTACATCCATGTCCACCTGCTATTTAGATAACAATGGTGAGGATAAAAACTGCAAAAATGCTACACACATACAGAATCTAATATAGTCATACACATTCATTGTGGGATACATAGCCAGAGGCAATGTGAACCTCAAACTGAAATACTGCACTATCTTTATGCAATGATTATGCGAGTGGTTTCCAGGTCCATAACTGAGTAACTTAAATACTTAATTGTATGGCCCCTGGAGAAAAGCACCTGGCAGTTCTGCCACTTATGAATGGGAATGCAGAATATTCATGATCAGAGTGTAGACACGTCTCGCTGGCTACACTGTCTTCTTCCATCATCAAGCTTTCCATGGGTGAAGAATTTGTGACATGTTCCATTCGTAGCTTAGGATTTGATAGCACTTTCTGCACAGAATTGTGTTTGTTTTCTGGTGTGCCGATCATTCCAGGGTCATGCAGCAAATAGAAATGAAAAACACTGACATGATTACATTCCAACAAAAAGTGTTAGGCATGTGAACTTGTATGAGCCCTTTTCTTGATGATGATCGTCCAAACTGTTACAGTCATTGGACTTTGTGAGAAAATGCTTGGAATTGCATTGGGCTTTAAACATCATTGTGTTGCGGTGAAAATAGGTATGTAGGTTTGTAGGTTACTAGGCTATTGGCCCTAGGTCCTTTATAAGTCTAGCCATGTTATACCCTTGTTCACTTTTTGACCAAGTTGCATGGTTTATATTTGCAGTGCAAGTCTATGATCAGCACTGACTGCCCTTATCCAAAAGGGACATAGGTGACACCCCCGGGGTAAATTTACGGTGTCCAATCCAGCTGTCTAAGTTACACTTAGATAGGGTTATTGAGGAGCTCTGTTTTACATGAATTGGGAGTTTGTTCCAGCGGAGTGGCAATCTCTGGGAGAAATATGTCTGTCCTGTTAATGTTGCAGGCTAGGTTAAGATCCCTAGAGTGAGTGAATCTTATCCCATTTGTCTTGTGGATGTGCAGCATTTCTATTAGGGCAGGGTCAGAGACGGCTCTGTAGACCAGGCATAAGTTACCTCTCAGCAGCCTATAAGACACAACGTACTATGACAGGTCCTTCAGTCTGTCCATGTAGGTCATGTGTTGAAGGCCCTTCATTTTCTTGGTGAGAAACCTCTGAGGTCTCTTCAACTGCTGCAGGTGTCTGGTGAGGTACATACAGAAGGGAACATTTTACTTTATTAGTGGTCTGATGAGGGATGAGTACAGGAGCATTATAACATTTTTAGCTCTGGATGTGATGCCCTTACTTATGAGATGTGCAACATAGAAGGCCTTCCTTACCACTGAGGACACATGGTGATCGAAGTTAAAGTTGCTATCAACATGTGCTCCCAAATTTCTCAACACAGGGTTTGAGCTAAGGGGTGGGTACTGTTAATACTGTAATCTGCAGGGACTTCCCCTTTGCTGAAACTCATTTTTTTTTTTTTTGCATTTAGTTTAAGTCTGTGGCTTTGGTACCAATAATTTGTCTGTGTATGCCCTTTTTAGTATGTCAGCATCACTGGGGGATTCAGCGATTGCACCCAGTTTGCAGTCATTGGTATACCTGGTAAGTCACAGGCCATCTATTTTTGCCTGGACTTCTGCAAAAAGTATTCCAAACAGTAGGGAGCCCAGCACAGATCTTTGCTTTTCACCCCTCATAACTGGTCTGCTGGTAGAGGTGGAATCCCCAACTTGGACTATATGCATTCTGTCAGTGAGCCAGTTGGCTACCATTCTAGTGACATCTAGGGTAATTCCCAGATGTGTGAATTTCTTAATGATACCTCAGTGGGGAATTGTGTCAAAAGCCTTGTGTAAGTTAAGATAGGCTGTATGTACTGTTTTGCTTTCGTCCAAGGTTTGATGACATTCTCGAAGAAGTACACCAGTTTTGATAAACATAATCGACCCTTAACAAAGCCAAATTGGGTTGTGTCAAGAGTTTGAAGGTCAATTATGTCTTTGTTGATAAGGTCCATGATGACTCTCTCCATGGCCTTGTAGATAAGGCTGGTTAGGCTTATGAGTCTAGAGTTGCCAGGGTTGGTTAATGCACCCCCTTTTTGCAAGGGAATTACTGTTGCTCTTTTCCTCTCTGCTGGGACAAAGCCAGCACTTTGACTGTGGTTGAAGAGAGTGCCAAGTGGTTCTGCTAGGTCCTATTTTAGACCATTTAGTTAGAAGCCTAAGATATTATCTGGTTCCATACAGGCTGTGTTTTTGGCCATGGAGAGTGTGATTATGACCTCATCTTTAGAGATGCCAGGTAGAAGACTGGTGACAGGTATGCTTTGGGGTATGTCTGGTGGGGACATGGGGGTGACATTTGCTCAAAATCTGTCTGCTGGCAGGTTGGCAATGTCCTCAGGGTCAGTATGAGTGGTACCATCCAGTACTAGGCTGGCACAAAGTTGGCTTTTCCCTTTTAGATTTCTGACATAGCTAAATAATGCCTTATGATTGTCCTTAGCTAGGGATGCTAGTTTATCTTCATAATTGGCTTTAGAGGACTTTACAAGATATTGAATTTGCTTGTTCAAACTGTGGAGGGCGTCCTTCCTCTGCTGAGCGAGTTCCCTCTTGTTCTTAAACATTAATGATGGACTGCTGCAAACTTTCTGAAATTTCCATATGATCCTGGCTAAAGTACTCACTGCAAAGCACACTGTGATCTATCTGTACTGGTGAATGATGAATATTTAAAAGCTGCAATCCATAACTTTTGCCATTCAGGATTTTTTGGAAAGGTATGGAACCTAACACGTGTAATGTTAACTGTTACAGCCAAAAGCAGAGCAGTACCTACTCATCTAGAAAAATATGTAACACATCAGTGACACATATAAGTGCATTGCATAACCAGTGGTCATGTAAGAACCTCTGAACAGCTAGCAATATCAAAATATAAAAGCTGTGAATAGCTGCAGGTACATCAGGGATATAAGTAAATCCATAACTTATGAACAAATTGGTAGGCCAACCTCATACATCGATACAGCAATATTGGTAAATCAGTATGTCAGTCTGAATTTGCCTGCATGACAATGTACACCCATTGGTTTGCATGTACATCAGTTGCCAGATATATGACCATTGGTTTAAAACAAAAAGGAACACCATTGTATCTATAGTCATGCAGATGACAGTGTACACATACATATTTACATGTATATGTCTGAGGACATATATAAAAATATAAACACAGATATCTATATCTACATCTACATCCACATTTATTTATGTACTTATATCTGCATCTACACACACACACACACACACACACACACACACACACACACACACACACACACACACACACACACACACACACACACACACACACACACACAAACACACACACATTTGCACTGACACATAACTGTGTAGATATAGATATATATTTATGTATAACAGTATTATCAGACACGTTCTTGTAGGGAAGTGTCAATGAACACTCAGTGATAGATGCACATCTACCTTGGGTCAATTATTTGGTAGGAAGGTTTGCAGTGGTATATATCAGAACATCGAAACTGACAACATCGAACGCTCACGAGCGAAAAATGACGTCCTCCAAGTTTATTAATTTTGTTCATGGTACAGTGAAGATAGGGATTTTTCCCCTTTCCTCACTGTAGTGTGATCTCAGAGTAGGAATATATATTTAACAGGGGGTGTGGGGGCGCAGCTCCCCACAATACCATTGTTGAGTATGTAAATAATCACTCATGTTAGCGTTCGATGTTGTCGGTTTTAATGTTCTAATATAAACGCGGTTTGCAGTGCTGTGTACACTTGTGTAATAAGGGACACTGATCATACTCTCATAGTATCTCAAAAGCTGTGACACAGAAAACATGCCACCCCAAATGCAGTCCAATGTCGCATACCTGACAGACAGCTTAATGTGGTTAATTTCTCAGGGGTGGTGGTTGTCTGGTGATTGTGCAGATAAGTGTGGAAAGGGTGACTAACCTTAATGTAACTACAACGTTATAAGGGTAGTATTGAGTGACTGGTACCATATTGCTGCCAGTACTGGTAACTCTGATAGTGTCTAGATTACTTCATTTACCTGCAACCATGAGTCTATATGTGTTTAGGTATACATGCATATTATTGATATCCCCATCATTGTCATCTCCCTTTTCTTCATAGAGTTGTGGTGTTGTGTCAATTGTCGCCAGCTCTCTCGATTCAGTGTTTACCTTCCCTGACACTCATGCCTGACTGTTGCAGGTCATCTCTCACACAATCAATGTACTCTTAATTGGACACCCTCATTTCCTCTTGCCTTCCTCCTGTCTGAGTTCTTTTCTGCACATGTGCTCAAAGCACTATAACCTGTTCTTTTTGACCTGCAATTAGAGCTACTTTGGTTTCTCTTCTGATGTCCTCATTTCTTTATCTGTCCCACAGTGTATATCCTACTACCTGTTTCATGCACTTCATCTCCATGAACTCTAGCTTCCTCAACTGCCCTGCCTTTTCTGTCCAGGTTTCTGTGCCATACAGTAGTACTGGTTATACACCTTACTTTTCAGCTTCTTTGGCATTATTCTGTTGCACACTACCCCTGGCATTGTGTGCCAGTTGGCTGCAGTCTCTCTGATTCTAGCTTTGATTGTCTCATTCTCCTCAACCCCCTCTCAAATTCTTGAAGCTGTAAACTTGTTCCACTACTTTCCCTTCTATCTCAGTTCTTAGCTTCTTCTGATTTCTCTCATTTGCTTCCATTGCAAATGTTTTATCTGTGCTCAGTTTCAACCCATGTGCCTTCAGTTTTGCATTCCATTCCACTATCTTTACTTGAAGTTCTTGCTCAGAGTCTGCCTGTAATACTACATGGTCTGCATACAGCAGCTTTGTTGACCTGTTCCCACAACCTGCTTGCTAGTGTAGTCCATCACCAATGTGAACAGCTGTGGGCTCAGAGCTGGACCTTGATGTACACCAACTCAGACTGGGAGTCCCTCTGGGAGTCCAAACACTGTTCATACTTGAGTCATCAGGTCTTTGTATGTGGTCTGCACTAATTCTACCAATTCTACAAATGTTTCTGGGATTTTGAACCATTGCAAAATTGAGTCTATATTAAATCAGCGAACGCTTAAATGTTTCTACCCTATGTAAACGAAAGGGAAAGAAATTGCTTATATGCCGTTTCACTATTTTGCTGTTTCGTGCTTTCAAGTTCGATCAAGATGCATTCGAAGGATTGCGTCTTTGATTATATAAAAGGAACTCGCAAGATTGCCCAAATTAGCTTAAGACCTCATCGTTTGCTTTTTCCAAGTCTAGGAATGCACGATTAGAGTCTTTCCTCATCTCTAGCTTCTTCTCATCCATCTGCCTCACAACAAACATTGGGTCAGTTGTGCTTCATCCTGATCTGAATCTAAACTGCTCACCTCCCACCTTACTTTCTACTACTATTTCTATTCATTTACCAATCACACTCTCCAGGGCTTTCATGCAGTGTGGCAAGAGTTTGATATCTCTGTACTACTCAGAGTTGTGAATGTTCCCTTTGTTCTTGTACACTGGCACCTGTATCCTTTTTCTCTAGTCATCTGGAATATGCCTTTCTCTCCATACTGCTATGCATACCCTCAGGAGCCATTTTTCCCCTACCTCACCATCTTTATCATATTTGCTGTGACCTTATCTAAGCCGACTGCTTTCCCTGACTTCATTTTCCTTAGTGTTGTTCTTACTTCTTCTTTCACTGTAAGCTGTGTCTGGGGCAATGCAGCTTCTGAGAAGTTTTCTTCATTCAGAAGCGGCTGGAAGTACTCATTCCTTCTGTGTTTGATGACCTGTAGTCTGGTGAGCAGGTTATGGCTGGCATCCCTTATGAAGGGTGTCTGACTATCTTCTTTATCTTTCTGTCTTTGCCTTGCAACCTGATAATAGTTTTTTGGGCCATTTACTGAATCATTTTTCAGAAGCTGGTAGATTGCCTTTGATGCCTTGTTCTTTGCTACTGAACTCCTTCCTTAGCTTCTTTGTTAGCCAACCAGTATTCCTTCCTAGCCTGGTCTGTCTTTTCTATCTCCCACTTTTCCTGCACTTTTTCTTTGTTTTGATGACTTCCTGGACTTCTGTATTCCACCACCAGTTCTTCTTATATACCTTGCTTCCATACCTGACTCAGCAGCATATATACCTGACTAATTCTCTACTCTACCGAAATACAGTCGGCATATCCTATACCTTACCTTTTCTCACTCTGTATTTCAGAATTTCCATCCCTCTGGATACTTATGTGTTAAAAAAAATGTTTTTCTACATTAAGTAATATACCTACTTGTTATTTTGAATTTTACATTGTATTGAATGCATTTCACATTGTATTGACTTCTGTCCTCTCTGTATTATTTCTGTATTATCCAGATTTGTACTTGTATACACAACTGGAGTTATTTTATATTGTCTTGTGATTACATTATCTGTGTGTCATGGAACTTATCTCCCTGGGCCTCTGCTGAAAATGGACGTATATCCAGTTAGACAAGCCCGGTCAACAAATGTAAAATAAATAAAACAAATAAATGTTCTATAGTTCTCACACATGCTGTTTTGAGGCACTGCCATTCTTCTTCAACTCCACCTTTTTCCTCTTCTTCCTGGGGTGCTAGAGCCCTGCAATGTACAAGGTTTTAAATTATACCATGACCCCCCCAAAACGTGCACGCTGATTGGCCAGCGTGCCCGTTGTAAATCAAGTTATACTAATGGAAAAAGGTCCGGTCGCCCGGACTTTTTTCCATTAGTATAACTCGTTTTTAAAATTGTCTCGCTATGTTAAATGGGTTTAACATAGACAGCTTTAAAATAAGCAACGGAGATCTCCGTTGCTTATTTTAAAGCTGTCTCGCCATGTTAAACCCATTTAACATAGCAGACAGTGTTTAAAGGGCAACGGAGAAAGCAAGATCTCCGTTGCTTTTTAGCGCTATGTTAAATGAGTTTAACATAGCGAGACAGTTTAAAATAAGCAACGGAGATGTCCGTTGCTTATTTTAAACTGTCTCGCCATGTTAAAATCATTTAACATAGCGAAACAAAAAGCAACGGAGATCTTGCTTTCTCCGTTGCTTTTGCCCACAGCTCTGATGTACTGCGCAGGCGCCGCAGTACATCAGAACTGCCGGATGCCAGACATCTGTGGAAGGGCAGTAAACAGGCATTATACTATGCCATTATTTAAGAAAAGTAATAGTTTCTTTTCTTAAATAATGTCATGGTATAATAGCAATAACCACTTCTGGTGGGTAATGCTATTACCCATGGTTGGCTTTGTTTGGTCCTCGGGCCGCCTCGACCAAACCATGCCAACCGTGGGTAAATTTAGCATTACCCACACCCAGGCGTGGGTTATTGCTATAATATTTCATCTTAAAGCTTGCATAATAACAAACTCAACTGTATTAATATTTGACCTCTGCCTGGCACAGGTAAATATATATTAACTGTTGTTTTTATAATATTAATTTATATAGATATAATTTTCATTTTTTTCTAAATATCTCAACAATCAAGTAACCCAGACAAAAGTCCTTAGCCTCATGTGAAAGCTCTCAGCTAGTTGAATAAAATGCTGCTGACAGTATGTGTGTAACTTGAGTGGTTGCTGAGATATTATAAGTTATTTACAAAATATTAAACATGTAATAGTTAGTGTTTACAGTGACTTATAAAATTAGGTTTAAGACCTAGAGCTTAAAGAATGCTACCACTATAAAAGTAGTTCTTGCTTAAGAGTTTGCCATTCATACTTCTTTCATAATCCCTATAGTTCCAGAAATATGAACATTTGTTTGAAATACGAGGACATAATTTGATTCTGTCAAAAGGCTTAGGGTCCGCCCATTTGAAGTTATAGTGTAAACTTCCTGAGCTCGATTGGAGTGAATGAGTTAACCTTAAAGCCTTCTCTGATCATTGCTTGCAGCTGATTGTGGCATGCAGTGAGGCCGACTGTTTCAATAGGGATGACTTTGTACTCAATAATTCTAACCTAGTGCCATTTTCTTAGGAGTGGGCAGTCTACCTGAGCTGCATGATGGCCACTCTTGTATGTGATCTTGTGATTGTTTCCCTTGCTGAACCATGTGTTGGCCACCATCAATCCATTCACCATACAGAAGACTAGAATGGCCTCTCCTTTATTCATGTTGTACCACCCATGTGCACCCAGGCAGTCCTCATATCCTGTTCTATCTATCCCAATAGGTGCATTCAAGTCACCCATTGTCAACACCAATTCATGTTATCCTGTTATCTAGTTGGTCCTGCAACTGCTGTCTAAATCTACCTTTTTCTCCTCAATGTCACAACCCAGCTGTGGGGTATATGCTGAGATTCTAAACACTGCTCCATCTTTACATTGGATTCTGATTGCCTTGAGTCTGTCATTAATTCTGATGACATCCCTCACTGTCTTCTAAAGTATTGCCCTCATCACAATTTCCACCCCATTTTCAGTCTGTTCTATGCCTCTGTAGTAGACTCTGGATCCCAAGTCAAGTGGCTTTACTGCACTGTCCTTCCATCTTGTCTCTTGGAGATGCCCAAACTCCTTTCCAAGCAGCATCCTGTCATTGAAACTACACTGACTGTAGAAATACTTAGTTCATGTTTGGCAGGTTCTCTGGTTTTAAGTCCAGCTTTCACTCAACAGAGCTATCCCAGGTAACCCAGCTGGGCAACACAGGTAACCCAGCAGAGCAACAGGCCAGGCAGTAGCTTATTAACCCAGTGACTTTATGGGGGGTGCACAGTGGCCAATAGGGGCACATGCACCCCTTCCACCATTGTCATGGGTCGCTGGTGTAGGTCAAAGTAGCTTGGGTCCTTATCCTATTTATCACTGATAACTACTGTAACCCTTTATACTGCAGGTACCATCTAGAGTCTGTGCTGTTGACCACAACCCCATTATTGGGTGAGCATGAGGTGAAACACTCAGGATGTTTTTGAGAGACACAGGTAGAACATGGAAACTCCATACAGGCAATCAGTTGGAGGTCAGCATTGAACCCTCTACATTGTGCATTGGTGGTGAAGACCTTAACCATTATGCTAACTGGTTATTTATATATACATATACATTCACACACACACACACACACACACACACACACACACACACACACACACACACACACACAAGTATATACGCATACATGTCTATACATATATATAGTATATATATATATATATATATATATATATATATATATATATATATATATATATATATATATATATATATATATATATATATATATATATATATATATATATATATATATATATATATACATATAACTGTGATGTACAATCTGTGGCATTTATGAAGTGGCAATTTACATAGCCAGATGGCAAGCATTTTTGTGGGTGTTTTTGTGTTGCTTGTGCAGACGTATGTTGGAAGGGGGAGTGGCAGATGGCCAATTCAATGCAATCCTGACTACATGTAAATTGCAGTGGGTTACATACACTTAAATATTATTTTTATGCAATGGTAAATTTTGCAACATATAATCTGTGTACATTTTTCAGTTTTTCAGCAGTGCTGTGTAAATGCTGGCACAACCAAATAACACCCATGACCACAGCAAACCCTGGTACTTTCAGGAATTACTCTAAAGCAAACTTCCTATTATTAAGTGACATCCTGGCAACATCTCAAGCCACACCAAACTATTCAACTGCCACTGCTTATGCAGAATTGTTCACAGAAAACATGAACAATAATATTAACAGCTAGATTGAGGCTGTTATACCTACCCATTAAAAGCATATGACAAACTCAAAAAACAAGGCACCCTTCTTTAATCATATCATCATTTGGTTACATAACAACAGCCCACATATAATGGCAAAAATTAATAAGTGTGATGCCCAGCTAGGGAAGAACACCCTCAGCAATTGAAACCTAGGGGTTATTCATCTACCACGGCTAAGTTTGACTTAAAAATTGCCTCCTAGGACAAGGACAATCTAAAGCTTTCTTCAGTGATGTCCACAAACTCGGAGGCAATACACAGCAACTTAACAAACTAATTACAAATAAAGACACCTAAACTGAGGTGAAAGATAAAGCAAATCTATTAGCTGGCAATTTTACCTCCAATTTATCCTACTCTCCCTCCCACACATCCCTCAGTAAATACCCTCAACCATAACTTTCAAAACTATTTTTGGGGGCAGATCCACAATGCACTCTCCAAGGACAGTAACATCTCATTGATTTGTCCTAATAATATTCTGAAATGACTTTTTCATATCATGAAACATGACCTATCAGGACCACTACAATGACTGTGCTATGTAGACTCCAGACAGGCTTCATGACAACTTAATGAAGGACTAACAATGTCATCCCAGTGCACAATGGTGGACCATCTACAGGCCATGGTAACTACAGACCCATAAGTCTGATTGAAGTAATAACTAGTGATATAGGAAGCCTTCACTCACTGGATCTAAACCAGTTTGTTTTTGTCAAGGACATCTTATGTCTACTCATCCTGGTGGACTTCTTTGAGAAGGTCAGCAAAGCAATGGTCAATTGAACAATGGTGCATAATGCCAGGATTGATTTGACCAAAGCATATGACTTACAAAATTAATCAATAATTTATGCATGAGCACACGTCACATTTTCATTGTTGTATTTGGATTTTTTTAGCAATAAAGGAGCATTTCTCTTCGTGTTTTGGTTGGAAATAGGATCACACAAAATCTAACTTTCCTTGTAAATCACAGCACACAGACATTTAACTAAGTATACATAAAATGGGCAAGTAATTGGGACACATAATTACTACTGTCATTCAGTCAAAAAGAAAATAAAAGAATGGACCCTGCAAATAGCACTGGTAACCTACAGAAGGAAAGTGAGGTAACCCCTTCACTATAACTTGTAGTTTAACCAGTGTGTTACCCAATGGTTTACAATTAGATTGACAATTAAGGATTTTCAAATGCTAATTTACGCCTTATGTGGAATTGTGTTGAATGCCTTAGCAATTTCAATACAATCAGCATGCACTGTGGCATTGCTGCTACCTCTAAAGAATGCCACAAGATGTAATTGCTCACCAATTCCCTCCCAGCCAGCCTTTCAGTTGCCTGGGTTCAATTCATTCTACAACCTAATCACTAACACCACAGAAATACCCTTTGTCTATAGCAAAGGACCGCAATGTGTTTTATGTGGTGTTCTCGGTTTAAAAATACATATACTTAAAATGTATATTTGCTTGAAAAAAATGTTGAATTGTTCTGTCAAGCTGCTCAGTCCACTCAGACTGAGTCTGTAAAGGATAAGTTGAAGAATCCATTTACCTGGTCAACAAAGAGAAAAGGATAAGATAAACCCCCGGATTCATGAATCCTCCGTGTAAGACTAAATAAGTCTTACTCGGAGACTGCAGTTGAACAGTATGACATCAGCATGCCATGAATATTCATTAGGGCACGCTGATTCCACTCCAAGTCTAACACGGACCATGCAGGAAAGCAGGGGGCGTGTCCAACTACCGAGCAATCCAAAGGTCCACGCCCCTGCAAATGTCTGAAATGTAAAATGTCAACACACAAGAGCGAGTCCGCTCAAATGTCCACGTACCCAATACCACACTCCCTGACATTGTAAATCCCCAGCACAGTTATAAAAAGTAAAACTTTAAATTTTTTTTCTAATTCCCGATATAGCTGCCCGTATTTGCGCGTGTGTGTGCGGGTGTGCCCATTGCTTAGATGCAGTTAGCAATCTCGACATGGAAGAGCATAATAAGGAATGTTTATGCAAATTACACCAAATAGCAATAGCATAGTGGTAGAGCCTTTGCACAAAGAGGAGGCATTCATGGTTCGAGTCCCACCACTCTCCTTCCTATTTTATGTTTTAAATTAGTATATGAAATAATTCCTAACATAAATGATTAAAATTTTACTAAAAAGCATTGAAATGGCCTATGTATCAGTGAACAAAATGTATATTTATAAAGGATCCTGACATATAATTGCCCACAGTTAACCAGTGCTTTAGCCAGCGCAATATAGTTGCCCGTAGTTAAGCAGCACTTTAGCTAGTGCAATATAGTTGCCCGTAGTTAAGCAGTGCTGTACCCAGCGCAATAGACTTCCCCATAGCTAAATAGCACTTGACCTAGTGCAATCGGTTTGCGTGGAGGTGTGCGGTACCAACCAGCACACCGTAAGGCAACGTACAGCAACGTAGAGCAAAGTTCCCTAAACACAACCACACCCCCTAGCCTGTCTGGACAGTAGTAAAATAAAAAGCAATGATAAGGTTCGAACCCAGGACACTGTGCACCATAATCAAAGTACTGAACCACTAAGCCATGACAGGTTAGGATAAAGAGCCGCTGTTAACATACATATACTTATAAATGGTAGATTGACCATTACCAGGTCTGCAGTCAGCCAAAAATTTTCAAAAACGGCCAATCACAAAAAAGTGCGGGAAATGCGGCATATTTAAGCCCCATAGGTGAGAATACTCGCCATAACTGATTGTAGCTTCCATCTGCAGTTAGAATGACTGGTGCTGGAGAGGGTACATGCTTTTGAGCGCAACACTGGGGCATTGAGGAGTCAAAATACATGGTTTGGCTCCTTGTCCACCGTCATGAGTCAAGACTCCTGCAGGGCCAGTTCCAAGGGACAGAGTACAAAGCAGCGGCTTGGAACTGGTTAGCTCATGACCTCACCAATGTCACAGGTGTTCCTTAGACTGGTGAGCAGGTCCGTCACCACCATGCAGACCTGAAGAGATGGAAGCAGGACCTACTGAACCAATGAATACAGGAGGCCCATGGGATGCAAGATGCCCCACTACTGAGTAGGTAGCCATGGAATGCAGTATGTACGACATGCTAATTTATTCTATATAATGGATAGGTATGCCTCAATATCCCTTCATTTACTTCACAGCTGCAGGTGTCCATGCTGCAAATCAGCAAGCCTGGTGGCTGCTAAGGCTGCGCCACCAGGCAGGTTAGTAATTATTCTGCATGTATTGTTATATAAAATAGGTGAGAGATCCTGAAAGAAAGTGTTGTAGCCCAATAATACAGCCATAAAATGCCCTGAATAATTCCTCTGCATGTACTGTTATATAAAATAAGTCAGAGAGCCAGAAAAAGAGTGTAGTAACCCATTAAGAAAGGCAAAATATGTCCAGAATAATATCTCTGCATGTACTGAGATATAAAATAAGTGAGCGAGCCTGAAAAAGAGTGTTCTACCCTATTAATAAAGGTATAATATGTCTTGAATATGTCTGCCATATGCACTGTAATATCAAATAAAGGAGAGAGCCTGTGGAAAAGTGTGTATTGTAATTAATAAAGGTATAAAACCTGGAGTGTGTCTGTGTCACTTACTTTGAAATGTTGTTGTACCCTTGCATTATACAAATTGTACTGTTTTAATAAGTGCTGGCAACCCAGAGTCGGGCAGTCCCATCTAAAGTGGTTGATGGAAGTGCCAGTAGCTGTGAAGCATATATACAGTCCTCAACAGTCAGTTAATGGCTGGCATGCATAAGTAAATCTGGCACATGAGTAACTTGTTAATTTGTTCCCCAGAAATGTGAGTGTGCTACATGAAATGTAGGGTTCTGTACAAATTTAACTGAAAATGTCACGTGAACACATCCAGATATGTAGATAAAGAAATATAAATAAAATCAATAACTATGTAGCAGTAACATCTGCATCTTGGACAGTTAGTATGTCAGATATAGGTCAGGTATATAATGAACTAGCCAAACCCATTACACAACCTAATGCATGTTGGAAAGTGTAATAATACATGTAGGGGATATACACCTGCAGTCAATAGGAATGTAGTGTAGACTAAAAGTACTTAGAAGATGTTAATTGAGGTTTCTTTCTACACCCTACTGTATGTGCATAAATAATGCAATTCCACACCTCAATGGGTATGTGTAATCTCAAAACATTTGTTGGGACATATGTCCTATTGTTCTATAAATATCTGCATTCACTTTGATGCATGTGCCCTGTTCAAACACTACAATCATGGTGGCCTGTTGAGATCAATCATCCCTGCATGCTGTTGGAATGTCCACTGTCGTGCAATATATGCATGTGTTATGCTTGCTGTTCAACTGTTGGTACCTTGGTGTGTTGGGTTAAAGGGAATATTACTGCATGTTGTCACAACTAATTTGGAATGCTGTTGTTTATGTTGTAATTAACAGTCCAAAAAAAGAGAGGTAGATACGCCACAACTATCGAAGCAAACCAGACAAACAAACGTAGAAATAAAATCCTTTATTCGAATAAGTAAGCGCTTTCACGTCACTTAGAATGCTTCATCAGACCTTAAGGTTTTTTTATCTACCTCTCTTTTTTTTGGACTGTTTCTTGCTTTTTGTGAGGTGATACCTTACCCTGTACTTGTTCTTCATTTGTGAGTATGTTGTAATTAAACACACCTAATCACAGAATGTATGGAAAGGCCGGTCCCAGCAGACCCACCTGTCCCTCCTCAGCTGGCGAGTGCACCTGGCACCAGCAGGTCCGATTTCCAGCCCGGGCTCCCCTCCTCCATTGGTTCTGTGCCACCTTCAGGTGGAAGCACTGCAGGGGATGGGGCTCATCCCCCTGTGCAAGTGTGGGGGGAAAAGGGCCACCTGTCACCCTTCAAAGGGCTATGGTGCATAGGGAGATCCAGCATTCAGTCACTGATCCCCTACACCAGCTCGTGGTGAGAGTGGTGCATCTCATGGGTGAGCCTGCCCGTCCTATGCAGCCCTCAGCACAGCCACCCTCGGGGCTGTGAAGGTGCAGTGGTGACTGCCCATGGGTGGGGATCTCAGTTCCACTGTTACCATCTGTGGGCTCATGGGCTTGCGATTTCCAAACATCCGTCCCGTCAGTTGTGTTCACCCACCCCATGTGTCATACACTGCCCCTGTATGTGTCTTGTTTGTCTTGTCTGTTTATCTCCCCAATCTACCTTCCCAAATATACCTACTTCCTCTACCTCACTTTCCACTCTCACCTGAAAAAAAAAAGGGCAATCTGTGCCCACAAAAAAATTATGCCCCATACATAGCTGCCCATTTCGCACACATGTCTGCTCAACATTTAAACTGATAATTATAATTGGTAGTACAACATACTTTGTTGTCCTCACCCCTCTCCCAGGGATGGAAGGTTTCAAATTTCACTCCAAATGTATTGCATATGCACAGCTGTTGCTGGTAAAGAAATGGGCAGCTATGTACCTTCCCTACACCCATCCTGGATATCCCAAGCTTGTTTTCCTACTGTCTTTCCCTCTTTGTGCCCCCTTTTTCACCACTTTCCCATCTCCCCATTTTCTTTTCTTTCAAAGAAATTAGCGCGGGGGTTAGCGGGAGTAAGCACTTTTAAGCAGTAGTAAGCAGGTTTAAGCGAGTGTGCGCATGTGTGCACTTAGCTAAGTATTGCTAAGCATCACGCAAACCCGTGCAAACCCACTTACAACTGCTTAAAAGTGCCTTAGTCACTCAGTATGTCAGGGCCCTTGTTCTGCTCAGCAGCAAAATAAAACACCTCTGTCAGTCTCGAACCCCAGACCTTGGATACACTAGACTGCATGAAGTATCACTAAGCCACAGCAGATATACAATAAGTTGGTGCTGAAATAAATATATCATGCATTACAATGAGTGAATGTAAAGGAAAAATAGGAAGGCCATAACAGAAAGCTTGTTTTGTGGATCTTTACCAGCAATTGTTGTGGAATTGCATTACATGAGTGTGATATGAGAAGCAGCCATTCTAGCAGCAAATAATGTTACAGAGGCACTTTACAATCCCCACACAGTATCATAGCAGTACAAACACTGGTATATCTGATTAGGGCAGAGGCCATACTTCCTAACTGTGACTACTTTTCAGGAATGTCTCTGATTGTGAAACACATTTTAGCTGTGTCCCTCTGAATCCTTCTGAATAGTACTGACATCAGTCAGAAAGGTGGGGTATTACACAATGAATACTGACAATAATAACAGTAGACACCGCTTGTACTTCATAAAAGGTGTACTAATCCATATGCACTGCTTCACTCAAGTCTACACTTACTGTCTCTAATATGTGTAAGGTGTACCTCATACCTATCCCTGACTCCATGCAAATATGTATCTGAGTGTATCATAAGCCTGGCAAAGGCACAAACACACAGGCATATCAGCTATTCTGCACACTCTGCAAATAGCTTTGGTAGGACTTCCACAAGCATACCCTTATGTAGGAGTACAACACAGAAATACCAAAGGATGTAGCCATGTACTGGTAGCAAATGACTGCAACAATGCCATTGTACCAGTGCTGAAAACACCTGTGGGTTGCACAGATAAAGAATAACAGTGTCACATCTGGCTACCATCTGGATAGGTTCACAGTTGTGAACTATGCAGACAGACCAACTGCCTTAATAAACTAATGGGTACACACCAATCCTTTAAGTCCAGTAAGATAACATTCACACAATAATACATAATGCTCTCTGTATGTCAGCACCCCCCCCCCCCATAATTAAAATATACTTGCGTGTTTAGGGTCTACCAAGGATGTAGGTAGGCATACTCAGCACTGGAATTGTCCAGTTTTCCTGAGAACTCTGTGTTAATGTCAGCAATAAAAAACACAAACCCTGCAGAAGTGAGTACATTAATATTCACAGTATAACAGTTCACAAACAGTTCATGTGCCAAAAGAATACTTCTCAATAACTACTTTTGTATGGCAGTTAATTATATGAGTAGAAAAGACACTACATAGTCACATATATCTTGTGTAAGCATTTGTAGGGGTGAGCTAAACTCTACACTGATAGCTCTGTACTTGAAGTGGCAACAGTCAGGTCTGAGTACAACATGTACATCACTGTCTACACCTCTAGCTTCGGATATAAGAAGTATACCAATGTTCTGACTTACAAAACAGTGTCCACAGCAAACAAGCATGGGCCTCACTCTGGAAATCTGAAAGGGCTATGCCTACATACCTTAGAAATGTATAGCATTGGGTTGCTATGACAGTGAGTACTGCAATTATCACACAGCAGGCTGTATGCATTTACCAAATGCTGGGCACCAATTGGTGCAGAGGGCATCACATGCACATGCACAGATACCTATAAAAGCAGACTATACTTGCTCTCCCCACATGCAATCATTACATTGCATGTGTCAGAGACTATATAACTCCTGGAGAGTAGTGAAAAAAAATTATTACTTAATAAAACAATATTTAATTAAATAAAAAAATATATATACTTAAATACTAACCAAAATATTAATTAAAAAAAAAACTTAATTAATAACCAAAAATAAAAATTAATTAAAAAAAGAACTTTACTAAATTAATAAAAAATAAATAAATAAATAAATAAAACAAGTTGTCAGAGCATACACAGACAGACCTGAATGTGACAGACAGGTATGTAATAGATATGTAGTTACTGGCAAGTAGTAGATGTTTATGAAGAGTACTGTACATACTCTGAAACATGCATATGTGGCAGCAGTAGGTATGTATGCACTAATGCCATGCATAACTACTGCCATGGACAGATTAGTGTGTAGCTGTGTACAGTGGGACATAGCTGTGACATATGTAGCTCAGCATTATATGTCAAACATCAGATCATGTTATCTATGTTCTGTACAGTACTGTGTATAATGGCAGTTTGGGGGAGTAGTGCAAACACCTATATAAACTTGGATGACAGAGTAAGACATGCATGATAGTCATATAATGTGCAGCTTAGCATTGGCAACTGCTGTACCAGGCTAGTATAGTAATGTAACATTTGCAGCTATATATACTCCCTGTAATATTACAGTATGCACACATGTGACAACTGTTCATGTTGTAGCAAGGCCCAACAGGTCATCCGTGAGGTGTACGGACTTACAACAGTGTTGACCTTGTTTGTGTATGGCACACACAACACATATGGAGAGATATTTATGTGTCCGATATATTAGCATCTTAACATGTGCATAGAGCAAGGGACATACTGCAACTGTTTGTAAAGGGAGGACATTTATATGTTGGTGCAGGTTGGTATGTGCATATTTATATGTAGGTTGTAGTGTGTGGCAAACAAGACAGCATAAAGTGCTGACATATGACATGTGGTGTTTAAACGCTGTGGGTATGATTTGTTAGGTTTTTAGTCTTCTAGACAGGGGGTCCTGCTAAAGGTACATGGGCTGAGAATACCTTCCATGCATTCTGCACAAGACTGTGCAATATTATTACATAACTGTATCCCTCTCAACCTTTGCATACCTTTGCATTATTGATATTCCCACCATGAAAGGTGGACTGTATATGTGCCTATATGTATATCCATATGTACACCAATGGATGTTTATATGTATGCTCAAGCTCAATGTTGTAAATGTATTGCCATCCCTTTTGTTAAAAATCCTGTACCCATGAACTACCACATAGGTGGTAGATCTATTTAACACAAAAAGTGTGATAAGAGACCACGGGACACAGGTGGACAGTAGTGTCCCTTTTGATAATCACAGTGCCACATTAGTCATGCAAACTGTGTACGGTCCACATGTCATCAGAAAAGGTGTGTCATCCATGGAAAAAGAGGTCAGTGTTCCACTCTACTCATCAGTCATAAAACCCATCATAGAGTACAACGGCCCTGTTGGTATGTACCTCAGAAGACATCTACAGCAACTGTAGATGCCAGACACATACCTCACAAAGAGTATTACCAGACTCAAACAGATGCCCTATGCAGACTGTCTTACAAAACCACAGCTACACTGTGTCACATACCGCCTACTCAGAGACAACCTCTGCCTAACATACAAAGCTATGCCAAACCCACAGGTGTTGGACATGCTCCATATAAACAGATTAAAATCCATACAAGCTACACACTGTACTGATCTAAACCTTGTAACATCAAAAAGCAGAACATGCTGGAGTGGTACATAATCATCTCAGACACATACCATACCCTGGAACTAACTACCTATCAATAGCAAATAAAGGTCCTCATTAGCAGTTGTCATGAATAATCATGATGATTGGATGTGAGATAGGAAATACAACCCGGGAATCACCTCTGTGACTCTGCATGACAGGGCCACATGAACTTAAATTACATGGGTGTTGAAGGGCAGGGTACCATATGGCTAGGCTTCCATAGGCCCTACAGCTAATAGTCTATTAGCTACCTAGGACCCGATACACACACGCATGTACTTGTTGCATTACTTGCTATGTGAGGTTGACTGAGTGTGATGGTGAATGTGTAGGTGAATGTGTCAAAGTTGTGCATATGTATGATAGCCTAGTGGTAAACTGTTTACATCATAGAATGTAGTGTTATAGCTCTGATCCCAGCAAAAGATACGTATGCTATTGCTAGGCAGGAAAAGCAGTATGGCATATGGTGTGACGTAGTCCCATGGTGTTGACTGGAGTGTGCCATTGTAGGCTAAAGCAGTACACGTATGCTTATTGATTGTTAACACTAGTGAATACAAATCCCATATGAACTGTAGTACTACCTGAAGCTGTAGGCCTAAACAGCACAGTATGGTGTATATCCACATTGCTTGGAAACACTGTTTTGTTTGTTACCTGTAGTTCTCACACATTACATACCTCAGGCATAAGGTTTTGTAAGTGCTGACACACAGTACTGTATGGTACACAGGTAAAACTCATCTGGGTTGCCATACCTTTGTGTCTTGTAGGTATGTCTGATGTGTGTGTGGGTATGCCTGTAACATGGCCTCGGTGGTATGTGTGTCACAGGATATAAGTGCATATCTAGCAACATGTATAGTGTAGTACAGCAGTATGCCACCTATATTGATGAATATGCACATATGTTACTTAGGGGTTTGCTATCAACAAGTAGTGTGGTGTACTGGTAGTACTGTAACTGTACTTTACAGTCATTTCAATGGATGACAAATGTCTGTATGCATTAGCTTCATATATACCTCCTGTGGCTAGGTGGTGCATTGTGTCACATACAGTGTGCCATGTACTGTTGTATAGTTTTACATACTGGTTTCACTTTGTTGCTGTGCAGAACATGGTTTGGTACATAGTATGTGCCAGGCACTGTCAGGCAGTTGTGGGCTGAGCAGTGATATGTGGTATTAAAAGTGTGTATCTACTGACAGCCAATAGGTTGCTATATATGGCATTTCACTGATGTCTATACATTAGAATGTTAAGTGTGCTACATGACTTGATCACAATTATTGTTTTATTGTCTTCCAGGGACATGTCTCACAATCGAAAACCCACGTATTCCCCTGAAGAGGAGGAAGTCATCCTAGATGCCCTAATACAACATCACAACCTGCTGTTCTCCAGAACCAGACAGGACCAGGATGGACACACTGCACTGTGGCAGGATGTTGTCCGTCGGGTGAATGATGTAGGCATGCATAGCTGGACTTATGAGCTGGTACACCATCACTGCAGTGATTTAATCAGACATGTCCGGCAGCATGCCTCCGATGTCCACAGACAACAGCTTGCCACAGGTGGTGGTGCAGCAACACATCCACCCCTCACCAGAGCCAGAGTGGAAGAGCTGCTCCTCAGCATGGTGGCTCCTGGCCAACCACTACAACAGACATGTGTCATCATGGAGGCCGGAGTCACCCAGCAAGTCGACTCAGATCGTGCAGTTAACATGGCATATCTGTAGACTACTGTTAGCTTGATTGTTAAAACATGCATTTATCAGACATGTACTGTGTATTCAGAAGATGTGGAGCCTGGTGTCATGCAATACTGATAATTTGGTACATAATCTGTATGCCTGTGACTGTCACCTGTTGTACTACTGTAAAATTGCAAACTTACAGCAGTAATGCCATAGTTGTTGACACTGACAAACTGTCTCATATCCTTGTAGATCCCTCTGGTATGATAGCAAGACAGCAGACCCATGCTGTGGCGAGTGTTCTACATTTGATATAGCATATAACATGGGCATGTCATAGGAGAGTTGTAGACCATATACACATGTAAAACACATACACATAATGCATGCTCTGCATGTTCTCTGTGGGACTATGCACATCCCAGTAACATGAGTAGCTGCCTCAAACACATGCAATACACAGAGCATCCCAACCAATTGTGGTACACTCTAGTGGACATTGTATAGGCAGGGTCAATACACATGCACACAACATACACCACTTTGTCATATGCAGTAAGTGTTCATATGATACACATGGCGTATGTAGACACCTGCTATAAGGTCAGACTCCAGTATCCCAAATGTCATCAACACAGCACACATACTATACCCGAGGGGTAGAGGCCTATCATGGGGTGGTGCGACACACTTCAACACACAACACATTTATATTAGGCAATGCTCCCTATTGAACACCTTACATACCCATGTAACAACTGGCTGTGAAATGGTTAATGTAGCCACAGTGGTGCAGGTCAAGTACAGCAAGATAGTTGCCAGTGTGGCATACATTAGTAGCCTTGAGTGACCACATGATGCTGCATGATGATGGCTCATGGTACTACACTACATCCAGTTACAGTAACTACAGTACTACACATAGCATTCATTGCTATACACCTGACAGTTGTGTGCATCCGGCCATGGTATGTATACCTATGAGTGATGGTGCACAGGACATTGGAAAGCATTTTATACTTGCACAGCAATGTTGTGTCCATGTACACATTGTGTTCCAGGGTGAGGCCAATCATTGAACAATACACATGCATCAAAAACATGTATACTGTTATCAACAAGGACTCTCTACACTCACACTGCATGCTGTTGAGCAACACACATCCTGCATTCTGACACGTGTGATAGGACTCTTGGGCTTGTGATACTGTACTCCACCATCAACCACTAATGACTATGTTCTGTATCGCTGTTGGTGTGTGAGTGTGTGTGTGTCAGCTTGACTGAGTAGTGTATTTGTGTGCATGTGTTCATGTGTGCATGTGATCATGTGTGCATGTGTTCATGTGTTCATGTGTTCATGTGTGCATGTGTGCATGTGTTCATGTGTGCCTATGTTCATGTGTGCATGTGTGCATGTGTGCAGTGTGCATGTGTTCATGTGTGCATATGTGCATGTGTTCATGTGTGCATGTGTTCATGTGTGCATGTGTGCATGTGTGCTAACATCCTGTACAGATTGTAAAGTGTGTTTCATGTCTTCCTCTCACAGGTGCTGAGGTTTTGTTGGATGAGTGCAACAGGGTACCTGAAGTCACTGCCACAAATAGTGGACATGATGATACATGTGATGTGGCACAGGCAGGTTTGACAGGGTCTGTCGTTGGTCCACCAATCGACAGTACACAGCTTTCCACCCCATCTATGCGCACATTTATACTGCCAATACATCCCTCAACACCAATGGCTTTAGCTGTGGAACAGCATACAGTAGGCATTGACCAGGATAGTGTGGTATCTATGGCACATGCAAACCCTCACAGCAGCCATACCCAGACACCTGGAATGGTACCACATAGGCATATGTCCAGGGGTTCTCGTGGGAGCACTGCTGGTCGTAATGCCCCTGGCAGACGTGCCCCCATAGGTCTCACAACCTCAGGTATGTTCCGGGCTGTAATGCAGGCACAGGCACGTATGGAATGGTACACCAGGCAGGGACTAAGGGCACAGAGGGCCCATAACACTGCTATCAATGACAGTATCCGTGACCTTGGCGGTGCCGTCCGTAATTACACTGAGGTCATTGATAGACATTGGGGGTAGATACTAGATGTCCTCCGTAATGTAATGTCCATGTGCCAGGACAGTGCAGGATGGCTGAGACATCGATGTGGATGTATGCCAGCAACATCATCAGCTGGCAGTCGTCACGGACGACACACAAGTCCCAGCCGCTCCCGTAGTGGCAGTACCAACCCCAGCAATGTTGGGCCTGGGCTGTCAATAGACTATCCTAGATGACCACGTCCACATGGTCCTGGCCAGTCCCAGCAAGGACATGGGTCCAGTCAACATCCCTCTGTCTGGCTTAGTACCCGATACTGTCTGTGACACCCCTGCTAGGCACAGGTACTGTGTCCGTGGCTGGAGACAGTGATCTGTACAGCCTGGCAGGTACAGTCTGTGGCTGTCCCACAACCTCTCGTATTTGGCAGCCACATGGTGGAACTGTGTGCATGCAGCACACACACATAAACCAAACACCTAGGGCTAACACATACACACACACACATTACATCAACATTGACCCATGCTGTACAGTTGTCTCTCACAACCACACACACACATACATGTCGATTGGATGGGTCATTGTCGGGCTCTGGCAAACCAACAACACACCCTGTGCATATGATGAAACTGTGCCACCTCCTGTCATCTGTGACATTGATGCAGGAACAGGCTAACATGGTGCTGATGCACAGGGTGACCTAATAGCAGTGTAACAATGTTAGCATGTTGTCAACAGTAAAATGTAATGATATCCTTGTAGGTATATCTGAGCAGGCATGATGCATTAAAGCTATGATTATGAATTTAGTATTGCTTACACCAGTGTTAATTCCAAAAATGTACTGTCCACCCATGTGCCACTTGGCTGATGTGTGTGGTACTGGCAGCATGTGTTGGGGAGTGGACGGTATGTGTGTGATGTGTGCTGTAGAGATTTGCAGGTGTACATTTGTGGACATGGTGGAGGTGCACTGTCTGCATGTACGTGCATAGTGGACACATGGGAAGGGTATCATGCCCTGTATTACACAGTGTTAACACTTCATATTTCCTATTGGTGGCCAGTATGCATTTAACTACACATAAGTTTTAACTTGGGTACACATGTGTGCATGACATGGTTTGACACTATGCTGTGGGTGATACTGTTAATATCGGTTATTGGTTTGCATTCTGGTAGTATACACAACCTCAACAGCCTGACTATAACCAATTGTTAGATGATGTCTTGACAACTGACACACAGATGTAGGATACACAGTAGCATTTGAATCCTTCTGGTACTATATTATACCAGTAACCAGTGGTATTGACCGCCACCCATTCCTGGGACCACTCCTGTTTGGCATGTAGCCATCCTAGGTACAAGCAAACACACTAGGGATATGTCCGTCCACATCTGGTAATGCATACAGTGGCCTACAATGCATTCTCCAGATGAGACACTTATCCTCCACAAGGGTATCATACAGACAGATACCTGTTGATCAACCCATGCTGTAAAGCTATAAGCCAACTATAGCATAGTCATCCACATTTACTAAACATAGTATTCTGACAGTACCACATAGGTAGTAGCCCACAACATGTAGCAGGGGTACCGATGTGTATGTACAGCCACATGTTATGTCATCTGTCCTTTGGTATTCAAATTCCCAAAGGTATTCTGATGTCCCTCGGTGTATCACATAAGCAATAAGGGGTCTGTATGCATATCCACGAAGTTGTTGTACACCTATAATGAATGCCCATTATTGACAGACTGTGTTGTGTTTGAACATGTCTGAAATATACCCCAGGCATGAACCCTCACTCACACTATTCTATAGAAACTGTCATGGGTGTGTGTGACACAGATGACCTAGGCCACAGATCACTACAGTGGCTGGCCTTGTCACATACATACATATGTGACCTAAGGTCTGAGAAGTAGCAGCACAAACTGTCAATGGTAACAGATGTATTCATGTAGAAAGCAGGCTTCACACCTATGAACTAATTGAGGTCACATGTACATATATGTATTTGCCTCACTGATACCTGAAGTGTGCAATGCACATACTGTTGTTTTACTGATATGTCATACAGTAGTAAAAGCAAAACCCACAACACATTGTCCAACAGTGTCACACACACACACTCAGCAATTGCAGGATTCAACCCCCTACCTAACTATGTTATGATTCTAGAGAGGTACACATTAACACGACGCACTATATGCTTTACTGGGGAATTTCATTTCCACTGTTGCATTTGTGGGATACTGACATCATCAGACTTGCCAAAGAGGAATTTACCTCTTTTAATGTGTTTTCCTAGTCTCCAAAAAGGGCACTCCTTTCAAAGGAAATCACACACAGACATACACCCCCCACACACACACACACACACACACTCAGCAATTGCAAGATTCAAGCCCCTACCTAACTATGTTATGATACTAGAGAGATACGCATTAACACAACGCGCTATACGCTTAACTGGGTGGTTTCTTTTCTCCTGCTATATTTGTAGGATGCTGACATCATCAGACTGGACATGGTAATGTGTGTGCACTTTGTTTTATGCAATCCCAGGAATGAACCATGTGGGACAGCAGGTGTTAACAGCTTGAACAGGACTCCACAATTCTTAGCTTGTGTGATCTATCTGTGGACAAATTGCCATTCCTTCACATGACAATACATATTTATGCACAGATTGTTGATTTTGTGGATACGACATGTGTCTGGGATGTTGATAAAGGGCTATTCAAAGTCTACATGGGACGTGTGTAGCTCCTTTCAGTGATATATGTCCTGGGTGGCTGCCTTGCAAACAGTCTAGCAGGTTTGGGAACCATGATCTGCCCATGAACAAACCAAAGTTGGTAGGGTTGTGTGTTTGTTGGCTTCCAATAGCTCTGTTTATGACATTCATGATGGACTCCATGGCCTTGCAGATCAGATTTCATAGGCTTATAGGACTATAGTTCCCATTGTCTGTTGTGCACCAACATTTGTGGGGTGTGCCATATGTTGCTGTAACCTATTCAACAGTTTCAGATCCTGTAGAGAGGGTGAGGCTCAACAGACTGTTCAGGTGCAGGGTCTGTTTGTTTTGCACTTCACTTATGACACATATAGGGGCACAATGTAATCCAACTGATGCCATGTTTTCAGCTTTGGAAGGAGCTGTTTACCCATTCTACATGTGATATCTCCTGGTATGATGATAGGGCCTTTTGTCAGTGGGAGGTGGGTATGTATGTATGGGCCTGTCTGACAGGATGTTGGCATTGTCAGTCAGGTACAGTTGTCCCTGACTCAGGACATATATGAGTGTACATTGCTATTTATGACATAGCTGAAGGAAGTGTCATGGTTCTGTCTGGACTCCTTCGCAGATAATCTTTCCAAAACACCGACAAACCTGAGCACTAAACCCCTGTTATACTCTTTTACACACTTAACACCCTACTGATCCTTTTTGATCAGTCAACAGAGTATCTCATCATAATATCCTGGCTTGTCCAAAAGTCAGTTTCGTGTGTACTCTCCAGTCCAGCTGGTGAATATGGGAATTTTGAGGCAATGTTACAACTGCCTTATGTACACGGACAACCCTCTCCTCCTCCCAACAAACTCAGACATATGTGAGAGATGCAGCTATATAGACAAACAGGAGGCTGAGCTCTCTCGACCCATGACTGGCACAGTCTATCAGGTGGTGAAGGTAACCACACACACCACAAATCCAGTCTCACAAACACCTATAGCAACAGCAAACTAAACACATTACCACACAAAACCATACTCAGAGGCTCTAAATAAAAACTGCCTAAGCAGCAGAGACCTCCAAAGCAGACACCCAAACAACTGCTACCCCACAACAATACCCACATATCACATAGTTCACAAAGTCAGTGTGTCACACAGTCACTGCCTTTAGGGCTAAACAACACACCTAATGCACTTGTAATAGATGACTCTATTGTCAGACACACTGACGTCCCACTCACCAGGCTGAACAAGGAGAGGGTCACATTGAGCTGTCAGTTGGGTGCCAGGATCCGCCACATAACACATGCACTCAGGTCACTCCAAAGCAAGTACAAATATGGCTCTATCATTGTCCATGCTGGTGTGAATGAGCTCAGACATTCCTCCCTGGACTACATGACAAGAGACATAGAGGAGCTCTCTGACCATATAGCCCAGGCCAGTATGACTCTGACCTTGTGTAGCATCTTACCCTCATCAAGAATGATGGCACAGTATACAGACAAAATGATCAATTCTAACAGTTGGCTAACATATTGGTGTCATTCAAAGGGGATCCAGTGTCTGTCAGCCTGAAATGACATGCTCGACATGCCACTTTGCTTTGCTAGGGATGGCTTGCACCTGTCACCCCTGGACTTTCGAATACTGGCTAAGGCTCTTGACACCCTCATAGTGCCTTTTTTAGGCAAGGCTCAAAAGACAAACCCACCTCCATAGACAATACAAGGTAAAAGAAACTAAGGGTAATGCTGCTCAACACCAGATGTCTAAACCTCAAAATGCACGCACTCAAGGATCTCCTCGGTATGGAGAATGTTGATATTTGTGCAGTAATAGTCACCTGGTTCAGGATCCCAAAAGCACCCCAGCACTACCAGGTCATACTTCATACCATGCTTTTTGGCCACAAAACTCGGAGTGACCAACATAAATAGGGGGAGTATCCATATACATCACAGATACACACACCTCCAGTTTAGTAGCACTGCACGAAGCATCAGAGACCATACATGTGCAACTAACAGTGGGAAAAACTGCCTTTCAGTTAGTAGCCTGCTACAGACCACCCTCCCAAACTCAGGAACCCCACTCAGCTTTCCTGAGAACACTGGAGAATATGAAGGTCTCTCCAAACACCATTATATTGGGTGACTTCAACTACCCAAACATTGACTGGGAATACTACTCAAGCCCCAACACCCTAGCCCAACGGTTGCTAGAATTTATAAACTCAAATGCTATGGCACAACTGGTCATCACACCCACAAGTGGGGAAAACATATTGGACCTGATCATCACCAACATGGGGACTCTATGTTCCACACCAGAGGTATACCCCTCATTGGTAAGGTCAGACCATACATTTATCTCACTGGACATCCATATCCCGTCCCCACCTCATCCTAGGTAATCTCGGTGAAGAACTTCACAAAAGCAAATGTCACACTTCTCAAAACCGAAGTGGTATCCTTCAAAGACCCTGGGACAGTGGTAAATACAGCTCAGACCGCAGAATCCTTTACAAACACATTCTATGGACACCTACTGGAATGCATGGATCGTGCTATCCCAAATAAGAACAAGAGTCACTCCTCCAAAGGCAGGGGACCTGTCTGGTGGACCCCAGCCAAAAATAAGCTATACAATGAAAAGAGGAGGCTACTACATGATAGAGCACAATCCCAAAAAGGGAAGGCATCTCTGATCAGTACTAGCAAGAAGCTATGATCATTCATGAATTAATCTAAGGCCCACTTCAAAAGGAAAATTGCACCAGACACTAAGGACAATCACAAGGCCTTCTTTAGTTATGTCAGGAACCTGGGTGGCAACTCCCAGATATGCTGTGAGTTAGTGCAAAATGACAAAAAATACACTGAACCCACAGACATTGCCAACATCCTGGCAAACAGGTTCAGTGCAAATGTCTCCCCTCCATCCCCCCTAAAGAGCAAATGTCCATCCCAACAGAGTGTAGACTCCCTGACATCACAGATGAACAGGTGAGAGCTGCCCTGTCCAAAGCAGACAACACAGCATCAATGGGACCGGACAGTGTCCTGGCCTGCATCTTACACGAGCTTCATGAATAACTTAACCCTCACATTAAGTCACTGTTCAATATCAGACTTACTACAGGATATGTACCTAAGGAATAGCATACAGCAACAGTGGTCCCACTCCACAAAGGTGGTGCCACAACGGACACCGGACACTATCGCCCTATAAGCCTAACTAGCCTGGTCTGCAAAGCTATGGAGCGTATCATCATGGAACTCATACACAAAGACATCGGGAACCTACAGACACTGGATCCTACCCAATTCGGCTTTGCTGAGGGCAGATCTTGCCTCTTGAACCTGGTCAACTTCTTTAAACAGTTACCAGGTCCATAGACATAGGGAAGGTAGTCCACACAGCCTACCTGGACCTTGCAAAACCCTTCGACACAATACCCCACTCGGGCATCATAAATAAGCTCACCAGCTTAGATATCAACACATATGTCACAAGATGGATTGCAAACTGGATCAGGGATAGCACCCACATGGTCAGTATTGCAGGTGACATGTCTTACTCTACACCAGTTACAAGTGGCGTCCCACAAGGCTCAGTCCTGGAACCTCTCTTGTTCAGTATATATTTCTCTGACGTACAGGCTAACACAGGAGGACTATGGCTGACCAAGTTTGCAGATGACTGCAAACTGGGTTCCATAATCGACTCTCCAGCTGGCACAAGCATCCTTCAAAAGGGTCTCACAGAGATTGATAACTGGTGCCGGAGCCATGGCCTACAGTTAAATGCCACTAAATGCATAGTCATCCCCTTTGGGAATAACAAAGTGCCCACAAATTACCACATACGTGGTAATCCATTAAGTACGGAAGATGTTTTTAGGGATTTGGGGACCCGAGTAGATAGTAATCTCGCCTTTGACAATCACGTTGCCAAAGTGGTTAGACAGACCTTCTATATAGCCCACTTTATCCCAAAAGGTTTCATATCTAGATCAAGTGTGTTCATTGTGCCCCTATACTCATCAGGCCCATGATTGGATACAATGCCCCATTTGGGATGTACCTTACCCAACACCTGCAGCAACTGTAATGGCCACAAAAGTACCTCACCAAGTGGATCTAGGGACTCACACAGATGCCCTGCGCAGTTCGGCTAAAGTAACTCCAGCTCTATTCAGTTGCTTACTGCCTACTCGGATGCGATCTGTGCCTGATGTTTAAAGCCATGTCCAACCCAGAATTAATGGACATGCTCCACCTCAGGATATCCGAATCCCTTTGAGCTACACGCTCCAGGGACTTAAACCTCAATGCAGATATTAATAGGACATGCTGGAGGGACAGATTCATATCCCAGAGGCTGCCCTCACTCTGCAATGAGATCCCAGTCCTGCATAGGCAGAGCCCCTCACTGACCCTCTATAGGGAAAATCTTGACGAGTGGATGGGTGTTCGTATGTTTACCCCTGGGATCTCTTCTGGGTCCCTGCTAGACAGAGGCACAATAAACTAACCGTAGAAGGACTATCTTGTGTGACTTACTATTCACAGGCACAGTCTACTAATCTAACAGGGTTGCGAAAGCCAAACACACTCTGGCTAGGCTTATAAATACCCTAGGGCAGATAACCTTGTATCAACCTATGAACCTATGATAATGTTTGGAGTGCACATTGTTTATTGATGATACTGATTGCAGGTTTTTTATCTTCTTTGCTTTCCACTTTCTATGAATGGCCTAAGTATCTGTAGTACATATTTGATTATGACAGGGTTCCAATATATTATATATGTGTCTGTTGTCATATAACTGTGTGCACAGGGTGGATTGGTGAATAGTGAGAGGTTCCTGGGTTAACACATGCAACTGCCGGATATGTGTGGCCCACTGCTGTACTCAGACATGGCCTAAGTGTGTGAGCATGCCCAGTTTGGCCTTTCAGTGTTTTGTTGCCTGACATTTGTCTCATTTATTCAAGTGTGTGAGCATGCCCAGTGTGACCTTTCAGTATGTTGCTGTCTGAAGTCCACTACATTTGTTAATGTGTGTGAACATGACCAATATTAACATTTATACTATATGTGTGTTGAAAATCAGGTTCTATTTTTACTGCAGGGCTAACCTTTGTGTCATAACTCAACAGGGATTATGCTGTACCTGCAGGGTTTCCATGAGATACTTTGGTTCATAGGTTCATAGGTTCATACTAGGCTATCTGCCCTAGGGCATTTATAAGCCTAGCCAGAGTGTGTGTGGCTTTCACCACCCCTTAGGATGAGAATACTATACCCATTAGTTTGCTGTGCCTCTGTCCAGCAGTGACACAGAGATGATTCCCGGGGTAAACCTACGATCTCCCATCCACTCGTCAAGATTTCTCTTGAACAGAGTCAGTGAGGGGCTCTGCCTCACATGGACTGGGATTCTGTTCCATAGTGTTTGGAGTCTCTGTGTGATGAATCTGTCCCTCCAGCACGTCCTATTTATATCCATGTTGAGGTTTAAGTCTCTTGCTCTCGTGGCTCTGGTGGATTTGGATTTTTTGAGGTGGAGCATGTCCATTAATTCCGGGTTGGACATGGCCTTGTATGTCAGGCACAGATCACCTCTGAGCAGACGGTATGTGACTGAATAGAGATGGAGTTTCTTCAGTCGGGCAGCATATGACATATGTTTTAGCCCCTTTATCCTTTTGGTGAGGAACTTTTGGGGTCTTTCCAACTGCTGCAGGTGTCGGGTAAGGTACATTCCGAATGGGGCGTTGTACTCAATCATTGGTCTGATAAGTGAAGAGTACAGGGGTACAATGACCTCTCCTGATCTGGATGTGAATCCCTTCATGATCAGTTGGGCAATGTAGAAGGTCTTCCTAACCACTTTGGCAATGTGAGTGTCAAAAGAGAGACTGCATAGACTTATCAACATTTCTTCATACAGGCTGACCAGTGAAATACTGTCATGGTTTAGTGGTTCAGTACTATGACTATAGTGCACAGTATCCTGGGTTTGAGGCCTGCCACTGCTTTAGATTTTCATACTGAGCAGACCAGACTGCTTAAGGGCCAGTAGAGCAAATATGAGCATGTTTACCTGCTTTTGCTCAACTATGCCCAACTTTGACCAAGCTTGTCCAACATTGCTCATCGTTAACCAACATTGCTGAACATTGCCCAATATTGCTCAACATTGACCAAAGTTGTGCTAGTTAGTGTGTGCAATTTTGTTTACATATACTAAATAGTGGTAAAAGCTGTTTAGCACTGCTTTATATTGCTTAACACATGGCAATCATGCCTCAGGTGGTGCTGCAGGGCTGCCTATGTCGGATGCATATACTACACTCCCTATACATGTTTGAAAACAAGTAGTGTCAAGTTAGGCATTTCTTTTACTATATGTGCGAGTCAGAGAGTGATATAATTTCCAGGGTTCCTACTGAGCCAGTGTATGTGCTATGCGTTGCCTCTTTGCCAAGGCCAAAGCATACTGAGCACGCCTCCTTCTGCCTACTGGGGCAGGCCCAGGTTGTTCCTCCTCCGAGTCACGCTCTGCTTGTGATGGCCTTGGCAATGGTGAGGGGCTGTTTGGCCCGGGCCTATGCTGCTCCTGCTGCAGCTGTTTTCGCAGGATCATATTATGTAGCATAGGACATACAATGACAATTTGGGTACATGTAGATGGTGAGTACTGCAAGGCTCCACCAGATGTGTCCAGGCACCGGAACCGTGACTTGACTAGCCCAAACACACGCTCAATTACATTTCGTGTTTGTGCGTGTGCCTCATTATGGCATTCCTGTTCAGGTGTGTGTGCATTTCTCATGGGTGTCATCAGCCATGGCTCCAGTGCATAGCCAGCATCCCCCACTAGGTGACCATGAGGGATGTCCCCATTGACAAATGTCTGGTACAGCTGTGTCAGATGCCAGATATGGGAATCATGGTAGCTTCCAGGGCAGCAAACACACACATTCAGTATTATGCCCTGGGCATCACACATGACCTGGCAGTTGATGGAGGGGAAAGGGGAATCCCTTGTGGTTAAAGTAGACCCTACCCCACTCACCGGCTGGTGCTTTGATGAGTATGTGCACGCAGTCTATTGCACCCACTACCTCAGGGTATTCCGCTATTTGCTGGAAAAGAGACACATATTGCTGGCCAATACCTCACAGGAATTGGGGAAATATACATGATCACCGACATGTGCTGACATGGCATCCAGGAACTGGTGCAGTACCCTGGATGCTGATGCCTGTGATATCCCCATCATATCACCAGTTGGTCTCTGGAAGGTACCTACTGCTAATATTCTTAGGCCAACACATACCTTGATTTCCACTGGGATGGGTTCCCCTCTGTTGGTTCTGTGTGTGAGGCATGGCCTGCACAGCTCAACAATTTGCTACATGAGGTCTCTGTCCACTCTATAGCACTTCACTATCTCCAACTCATGTAGCCCCTGATAGGTTACCCTGGGCCTGTACACTCTTCTTTGTCTCCTCACTGTGGGTTGTCCAGCAGCATTCGTATTGTCACCACCCTCAGCATGTTGCATATGTCGTCTTATAACAGCAATGGCAGCCCCTATCATTTTTTGTCTCAGTAAAGCTTTTTAAGTTTTCACTTCTCTTAGTTTACTGCAGTGTTGCAGTGTCTCTGAGGAAAACACGGTGGAAAGTTGTTTGCAGAGTTTTAAGTGCTGGGCTGGGCTAGTGTACTGCCTGTGTAATTGCCTGATTCTGATTGTTTTCACCTGCTAGCTCTGCTAGTACTCCCTGGTTAACTTCCTACTATTTGTTGTGCTTCCTTTTCCCTTTCTGTTTCCTCGGGGGGGGGGGGGGGCAGCGCCACGCACACAAGCGCAAACATGCTCACACCAGCTCACAAGCGTGCACACATGCTTACATGGACTAAAACTTGCTTATTCTTGTTAAAACGCGCGCACACAGGTGCATACGCGCTTACACACATTTCAACAACCTTAGACATGCTTATTTTGGCTTAAACTCATGCACACAGGTGCACACACGCGCACACAGTCTTACTCGGATATACCGGTGCGCACACGTGTGCAAACACGTTGCAAGCACTTCAACAAGAAACTTTAGTGTTATCCACGGCATACACCTTCAATTTCTTGCCTTTAGCTAGGTACCTGTTGACACACCTCTTCCAGTGATGAGTAACTGACAGCAAACACATGCCACTCTGCTCCAATGAGCTTCCCTTCTTTCATACATACCCCCCTCATGATGTCACCTGTCTTCTACTCTGCTACTCCCCTTATCCTACTCCTACACTCCACTGACTGTGCTCATTTGCTATGTAAACTTGGGATTCACTCTCCTTACCCTCATTTGCATAGGATTGCCTACTAATGCTTGGTTACATCTCTTAGACTGAGCTTCCCCCCTTAGCAACCTCTACTCGGTAGCCATGTTGTCTTCAGCCTGCCATTCCCTTGCATTGTAAATTAAGAATTGCAATAAAATCCATATTTGTGGATTATAATTATTGGTTTTCTGTTTTTTTTAGAGCACAGCACGTTTGTGCAGCACTGCGCTATGCTTAAACTTCGGAGATCGGGATAAAAAAAGTTTTTTTATTTTTATTTTGCATCAGTGAACATTGCCAATGGCCATATTTTTGGCCATTGGCATGCTTCCTCAACTGGATGCACGGCTCCATTTTGCTATTTGCAGAATGGTACTCAATTGTCAACAGAGTACATTTCTGCAAATAACACTACTCTTACTTGGACAGGTTTGGGTTTCCAGAATCACAAATTTACCTCATTTGCATAGCTTTCCCCAGCAATTGAGGTAATTTGCATATCCTAGCCCTGTCCGTGTAAGAGTAGTTTTAGGAGCTCTCTTGCATGCCCCTACCGGCTGTTCCTGGATCGCTCGGTGGACATGTTGGCTGCATGCAGTCTTACTCTACTCTTAGACTTCGTGCAAGCCTTCGTGAATCTGGCCCATTAAGAAAGAAAAGGCAAAGTGAAGTAAAGATCATGGCACGTATACATTAATGTGGTCTATATTAGAACATCAAAGTTTCAAAACTTCGAATGTTCTAATATTGACACCGATTCAGCGAAAGCTGAAAATATCGAAGCAACAGAAAACCAATTTTTTTCCTAGGGTAAGAATTTGGTTGTCCATTTCTGTTGCTTCAGTATTTTAAATGCTGTGTTGAAAAGTTAAGGGCCAGTTTCAGGTAAGTGTGCGATTGAGTGCGGGTTAGGGTAGTTAGGGTTAGGGTGCAGGTTAGGTATGTGTGCGATTGTGTGGACATGAGGGTTAGGGCAGGTTAGGTGAGTTAGGGTTAGGGCGTGGGTTAGGTATGTGTGCGATTGTGTGGATGTGAGGGTTAGGGCGGGTTAGGTGAGTTAGGGTTAGGATGTGGGTCAGGTAAGTGTGCGATTGTGTGGACATGAGGGTTAGGGTGGGGTAGGTGAGTTAGAGTTAGGGAGCAGGTGATGTGAGTGTGCAATAGTGATGGTCCTTAGGGTTTGGGTTAAGGTAAGTGGATAGTTAGTGGTATGTGTATAGTTTAGTGTAGGGTTAGGTGTAAGATTTTAGGAGTATGTGTGTGGATTGCTGTTTGTTTGGTGTGCTTGTGTTGTGTGTATGTGTTTTGGAACAGCAAATATTTTCCCTAGGAAAAAATTTGCTGTTCTGTATGTTCAATGTTTTGAGCTTTTGCTGAATAAGGGTCGATATTAGAACATTTGAAGTTTTGAAACTTCGATGTTCTAATATAGACCCCATTAATGTACCTTTTGTATTACCTAATAGTGAAAAAAAAATACAGAAAAAAATTAAATATAGCTCAGAAGAAAATAAAAATCCTTATAAATCAATACCCTTTTTGCTTATATAGCAATTGTAGAGTTTCCTGGAGCAGTATTGTGTGACTGCAATGTGGTTTCTGCTTCACCAATGTCATGCAGTGCTAATAATGTTAGTTCACTGTCTTCTTTTTCAAAAAAAGTAAAACGATTATTATATTGTGATTGAGCAGTAGTTTTTCAGGAGACATTCCTTGATGTGCATGAATCCTTCAGCTCAAAGAGACTGTCAGAATGCTGAACAAAGAGTTTTGTTCTTACCCATGTAAATTTCATCAAAGTGTGACATGTGATGGTGTTTACTCCATGATCAGGACTTCATGCATATGCTGGCCTGGGGGAAACACACTAACACACTAATTAAAAATTTATTTTTTTTAATATTTTTATATTATCAGAATAATGTATGGTACAGGGAAGCAAAATCATGAGATAGTTAGGCAACTGCAACCCACAGACAACTGATATCTAATTGCCGTGGTGTCTAATTGTATTGGTTTAACAAAGTCAGCATAGGGTTCTGGACATCATCTCTTCTCATATTATTAGCAAACTTCAAATACAAAGAGCTGAAAGATGTAATACTTCCTGGTGCACACTCAACTGATGTTCAAAGGCCTGTAATAGAAGCAGCCGTAACATTCTTCTTATGGAAGCCATACACATATGCCTAACCAAAGTGCCTCTAAAGTTGTGTTCAAGATAGTTCTCAGAAAGATTCATGATAGTATACATCCAAAAAACTCATCGGACTAAAGTCTCAGAGAGGCTCAGTCTATGAGTATGAGCCATGTGTTTGTGTGTGTGTGTGTGTGTGTGTGTGTGTGTGTGTGTGTGTGTGTGTGTGTGTGTGTGTGTGTGTGTGTGTGTGTGTGTGTGTGTGTGTGTGTGTGTGTGTGTGTGTGTGCGTATGTGTGTGTGTGTGCATGTGCATGTGTGTGTGTGTGTGTGTGTGTGTGTGTGTGTGTGTGTGTGTGTGTGTGTGTGTGCACGTATGTGTGTGTGTGTGTGTGTGCGTGTGCATGCGTGCGTGTGTGTGTGTGTGTGTGTGTGTGTGTGTGTGTGTGTGTGTGTGTGTGTGTGTGTGTTTTCTTTTTTTTTCAATAATAATTCTTTATTCTTTTCCAAATGTTAATACAATACTACAACATATTTACAACATATACATGAATGCTTCCAACAGTTGCATAGAGTCATTATACACAAATATATACTTCTAAATAGGTATTACAGAAAAATAAAATAAAAATCTAGTATCAGTATAAGGCTTATCTATAGAAAACTCCATAATTAGTCTGTACTTCCCGGAGAAAAGTGGATTGGAACCTTAAGCTAAGACAATGTTAAAGATTTGCTCCCATATTTTTGTATTATTTACACTTTTCTTATGATCATTAATTAGTAATTTGTGTGCTAAGATATGTTTTATCGCTACACTCTTGAAGTTTTCCCATGAAGTCTGGGATGGATTCAACCAATTTGTAGCTATATACAGCTTCATTAACAAAAAAATATTTACGAGTATGATCCTTTGGGATCTATCCAAATTAATTGGCGGAATATGCAGAATCATAAACTCTCAAGAAAGTGTAGACTGTTGATATCCCATTTTTTGTAGTTGGAATTTCAAAGAATTCCAGAGTTTAAAAATACATTTACAACTCCAGAACATGTGTAAAAAGTCAGCCGTTTGATCTATACAATATGGGCATTTAGGTGAATTTTTTGAGTTAAATTTATGTAAAGTGAGACGCATATAATACGCATTATTAAATATCATCAACTGAGTAAATAATAACTTTTGAAGGGACACTGATTTTAAGGTTAAGTTAATTGCTCTCACTATTTTACTATCTTCAATCATTAACAGTTTCTCCTTCCAGTATTTGGGTAAAAGTATTTGGTTATTGTATTTCACATCTTTCATTAAACTATATGAGGCTGTTATATATTTACATTCCTGTGTTAGAGTTTGCCATAAGTTTAGACAAATGTTGTGTGTGTGTTTTCTAATATTCTTGTTTCTCTCCATCTATACATTTATTCATGTTTAGTATGGCATCATATTTCTGTGTGGCTGCATTTTACATGCTAACAAATGAAGCAACCAAACTTTGCATGTGACATGCTACAGTTTTATGTCCATATCAACGATCTATGCTAAAGAGACTGTGATGATTACAATGGTCTTCAGTTTTTTGCTCCACAGTAAATGCAGAAACCTAAATGAATCAATAATATGTACTAAGCTGAGAGACTGTGGTGATTACTTTGGTCTGTATTTTTTTTTAATTTCACAGTAAATTCAGAAGCCCAGATGACCTACTTGTTTCATCTTCATATATGCGTATGTGTGTGTGTGTGTGTGTGTGTGTGTGTGTGTGTGTGTGTGTGTGTGTGTGTGTGTGTGCGTACATGCGTGTGTGTGTGTGTGTGTGTGTGTGTGTGTGTGTGTGTGTGTGTGTAAAATAAAAAAGAAAGTGGCATTTTTGATCTAAACACATTTCATGAAAATGACAAAACATTGAAACATATTCCATTGAAAATGGCACATACAGTAAATATATCTCCAAAAGCATTTTTGCAGCAGGGACAAGGTGCCCAGCATCAACACACACCCGTGACCTAAATATACTAACTCCATAACGCTTTACTTTTACTCCTACTTCTGTGACAACTACTTGTACATATACCAACTTGTCTTTCCCTGCTCTGTTTACACAATGGCAAATATCAGTGCAGAATAACTTTTGTGGTGCTTCCAAATCTTCATTACAGAACTCACAGATCCTTTAGAGGGGTTGAGGATTGTTTGTTCTCCACAGACAGCATAGACTTAAATATGACCAAAACTTCTACTTCTTCCAAGAATATGGCTTCTACTTCTTTGGAGCATTTCAATTCTGCTTTACTCTCACTGCCACAAACATCCCTGATGACTTCTGCCTCCCAGGTTACCTATGCTTCAGCTGTTGAAACAGTTACTTCAACCATTCCTTTACAGATTGTACAACAGTTCTTTGTCCCTAAGCCCCTGATCTGGTTAAAGTCATGCAAATACACTCCGCTTACTCGTACATTTACCTGGAATTAACTTTTATAACCATTGGATGTTAAGCCTGATTCGCTTTGTGCTATCATTCATTAGGGCATAAAATCTTTTGCAGATGTATTTTTGAGACTAAAATGCAGTCATTTCCTGTCAGGCAGCATTTGACAAATATAAAGACGTGCTTCCATGAAAAGAATATGCTTTTTCAGCTCTCAATATTCATATTAAGAAGAAGATTCGACTACAGTTTCATTCAATTTATGTTTCTGAACCACAAGTCTGAGAATTCCTTCTTCAACATTGTGCAGATGTCCCATATTTCCAAATCGTTATATCCAGAGATAGCTGGAATTTGGGACAGAGCATAGGAAGCCTGGGTCACTTTTCATGTTAGTGACTCAGGAATGTGTTATCTGCCCAGAATATGTTTTATAGCTAGACAATGAGGACTCCTGTGGTATGCAAGACAAACCTGCTCTTTCTTTTTTTGCTCTGACTTTGATAATTTAGTGACAGACTGCTCAGCTCGCTTGTGCACACAATGTGGTTCCTCCAGTCATTTTACTAGGTCTTGTCTGACTAGATGCCAGTATTGTTCAGGCCCTCATCCTCTATCAAAATGTTCCTGTTTTTCTGGACATTACTTCTGATTCATCGGCAGATCCTAATCTGCTTATTCCTGACACTGTGGAATCATTTGAAGACCCACATGGAATAACATTAGCTGCGGTTGTAGGTCCTTCAGTATCTACTTCTGCTTCGCTTACTATGGCTGATGTTCCAGTTGAGACCACCATTACTATGACAGAAGTTTCTGTTTCAGTGGTTTCTTCCCTTTCTAAATCTGCTGAATGCTTACAAACTTTGGCAGATCTGTCTTTAACTGCTCCTACTCCAGAGGACTTTATGCCAGATCTCCTAGATCTTAATCACATGGATACCACTCTGATTTCTTCCGATTAGGATCCTAATTTGAAAATGACTTCTACACCTGCTTTATCTGTTGAGACAGATGAGTCTTCTCATAAGGACAGTTCCAACTCCTGGGTTAAGCCCAGGTGAAAAAAAGGTGGACAAAAGTGTTCAAAAAACTACAATTATTTCCAGATTCTCTGGACCTTAATGAGTAAAATTGTATTGTTTTCTTTATGCTTTGAATGATTTTTCATATCCTTAGTTATGTATTAGTTATTTACTTCAGTTCATTCTACTATTCATCTGTGTTAAAATATTTTCTTGTTTAATCAATGTCAGTTTGACCACAGTTATTCATTTATTTTTTTTTTCTGGTTTCATTACTGCTTTACTGTTAAACATTTTTGATATTTCCATTTTTGAGTTTGATGGGAAGTTTTAGGTCTTTCATTTTTTTCTATATCATTGATAAATATTTGCGATTATTTATTTTTTAATAAGACTGGGGATTACTCCACAGTCCCACAGCCACAGAGAAAAGTGAATACTTCTGACACACACCGAATCACTTGTGGTGCACTTATACAACAGCCAGATATGGAGGCACAACATAACAATGAGCATTAGCAAGGAACTAATACTGATCAGCTCTAATCTGCATTGTAATTCCTTCACTCCAAAACCACATCAGCAGTAATTCTCTACAGGCTTACAGAGTTTTTAGACAAATTAAATTCAGCCATTTGTGATTTAGATCAAATGAGTTTTTGTCAACTGTGTTTTAGACCAAATAAACGTAACCATGCATGTGTGTGTGTGTGTGTGTGTCTGTGTGTGTATGTATATACATATATATATATATATATATATATATATATATATATATATATATATATATATATATATGTGTGTGTGTGTGTGTGTGTGTGTGTATATATATATATATATATATATATATATATATATATATATATATATATGTATAGATAAGTCTAGCTGAAATGATAGAATGCACATTTGGTAAACAGCATTTTGGGGGTGTATAAAAGAGAATGCACAAATGAGTGAATGCTCATTTGAGTAAATCACATATGCTTGAATTTAGTTTAATATAGTGTAGGTAAGCAGGAGTGTGCAGGTGATTGTGAAGATGTACAAAAGTGTGTAACAACACTTGTTGCAAATATGTTAGTGTTTATGGAATAGAGTAAGGGTTAGATAATGGGGTAGAGTTAGTGTTGTGCATGTTTTGTGTTGTCTGTGTTCTTTGTCCTTTTTGTCTTGTGTACTGGTACTGTCAAGGAAAGGGTTTTATTAACATCATGTGCAGGGTTAAGATTAGGTGAAGGAGGGTTACAACTAGGGTTAGCACAAATTAGTAAGATTGTGTGGGTGGGGGTAGAACTCTTCGCACATTATGCGCAAAGACTGATGTTTTTATTTTATTCTTTTATTTTTGCCTTCAAATTTTGCATGCAGAGTTATTTCTCAGTGCATATGTACTTGTGTGTTGAAATCAATAGAAGTGTGTTGTTTTTCTTAGAAAATTATATAGGTATATTATATTGAGCAGTCTCAATATAATGGACAGTGGTGGTACATATTAGACATATTCAGAAATAGAATAAGAATCATAGAAGTGAAAGGATAATATTAGCTCTCATTGGGGACTTAAAGCCAAGCCTCTACCACTGGATCAAAAATAGTCTCTAGTCAGATAGGTGTGTTTTTGTCAGAAATATTGCAGTGATATATACAGGTCTCCCAATAAATGAGGACAGTGCAACAAATGAAGGATAGTATTTAGTACTGGCAGCATTCCAACAGTGTGAGAAGGTTGTAAAAAAGTTGTGACCACTGGCTGTACCATTTTACAGATGTCTGGTGTATTTAGCCTTTCACAATAGCCATGATTCACTACATCAGTACCCTTGGGGATGAGACAGAGTTTTTGTTCATTTAGCTTACTTGTTTAAGTACAAGCAGAGATTTATTTGACATTTGTTTACTGGAGAAGTCTGACTAGGCCAGAAAGTGTCTATTTTCAGCAGAGGTCTGAGGAGAAAAGCTCCACAACCATAATATTTCAAAAATCAAGTACATATATTTTAAATCACAAGGTATCATGCTCCACTACAAAACATAAGAGTGAAACAATGCTGTAATGAGAAAAACATCGAACATACGTTTCACAGTAGAGTGCAACGAAGAACAGTAACATGAGCTGGAGATAATATGGGAGGAAAAACTCAACAATCTTATTATTTGTTACATAGATTAGTATGTGATAAATGAGACCTGGGACAATTCTAACAAGGTATTAAAAAGATATCAGAGATTATATGATTAGAGATAGTGAGGTGAAATTGAGTGACATCTTCATATGAGAGAGGTGTTCATACTATGGTTATAGAAGGAAGAAGGATGGAGAGATGGAGATTATAAGAAAAGTGCAGGTATGGGGTGTCTCCAGGTAGCTTAGGTAAGTAGGGAGGAAAGAGAAAGAGCCAGAGGAAAGGTCTGCTGAGATGAAGTGAATAAGATAAGGTAGTGGGAAAACAAAAGAGGAATGGAGTAGGAGAATAGAGAGGGTTGTGAACTATGATCTAGGTTAAAGGGGTGAATGTAGTATAGTGAGTAAGTTCAGCCAAGATTGGTACAGGAACAAGTCCAATATTTTGTAAGGTATTCTTTTAGGGAGAATTTAAAGGTGGGTAGGTTAGAAATACTTCTGGTGGTTACAGGTAAGGAGTTCTATTTTTTTGCTACTGAGTATGAGTATAGGTTTTGTCCAAGGGAATTATTTGGTTGATTTATGGTGAGAAGTTGTTTGTCTTCTGATCTAAGAGTTCTTTCTTGAAAATATATGCTGATCAAAGGATATGAGCTGGGCAGGCAAATGGTTTGCGTATGATTTTTATGTATCGTTATAAGTAGAGATAACAAGAGATCACAAGTATCAAACTCAGGTATACAAAGTAAATTTGCTCAAAGGTCTGCTATCTGATGAAGTAAACCACCTTTCCCCTAAAAAGTGTTCTTAAAAATCTAAGGTTTTGGAAAATTTTAATAAATATTTTTGCATTAAAATAAAATAAATACTATACTGCCAGATCTGTATTTAATAGTTTATGTGTACATCTGGGAAATCTAAAGAGAATCGACCATAGTTATCTTTTACTTTTCAGATCCTTAGAAAATTACCCATATAACAATGAAGCCAAATAGGTAACCATTTGAAATGTCGGGAAGCACTACAGTGAGTCCTGAAATATGGAGACTTGTTGTTGTCTTTCGGCTTTTCATGGTTAGGGATCGCCACAGTGGAATTCCGGTCCGCTAATGATTGGCAGTAGATTTTCATGGTGCCGAGTTGCCAGCTCGATGCCCAACCTTCAACGAAGTCACGCCCATTCACACGTCTTTCAGAATGCCACTCGACTCGCGGGGAGGACATGCAGACTCCACACAGAAGGCACTTCCCGCACACTAGCTGAGAATCGAACGGGAGAACCTACTGCTGTGAGGCAACAATACTACTGCTGCACCACCGCAGGAAGTTCCTGAAATACGGAGACTAAATGGCCAAAATATCAGACTTACATATATTAAGTCTGAGATGCTATTTCTTAGAATCTTCCCTGTTCTCTGAGTTATGGCAGTCTTGAAGTTGATATATATAAGTTTCAAAAGTACGGTGGGGGGGGACATGCCCACCCTGCAAAAAGAAGTTTTAAGGAGAAGAGAGATTTTTGAAATTCAGTCTTCTCCTGTATTTTCAGTCTTTTTTTTTTTTGGTCTGTCGGTAGTCAGCAATTGAGTGCCAACAATTCAACAGGAAGCCATTTAATTTGATATTATTTCTAAGTGAAGGATATCCTCAAGGCATTTTTATACTTGGCTTAAACATCATGTTCAGATTTCCTTCAGAAATGATTTTCTTTTGTCAGACTATTGTAAAACTTGCAACACTACTGGATGTGTATCTCTACATAGAAACAACATTTTATTGATAAGAATTAAACAGTTTAGCAAAATATTAATATGAAAAGCAAAACATGACATAATGTGCTCTTATCAAGTTTTAATTACAGTTCTTTGCACTGCTTACTGCATCTATCCAGTTGAATGCATAAAATGAAAGCTTAAGTAATCAAGGATTGTGCTTCCTATTTCTTTCATATAGTACCTTAACATTATACAGTCTGGCAGTTAGTGCAGGGGGTTTAAGTTGTTCTTTGTAGTTCCTGTGGTACAAAACTTGATTCCTTCAGTTGTAATATGCCTATTGTGTGCCCTTGTGTAAGTCACTTAAGATAGTGCTTAGGAGCAAACTAAGAATTTAGGCTGGGTTCCTCAGTGGTCCTCTGCACTGCAAGCTTAGTAACTATCTTAGGAAGATTACATTAAAAATAATGAATTACTTGCAATCAAATGCAGTAAAAAAAATATTTTTTAGAAAATCTTTAGATCTATCTCTTTCATTTTCTAGTTTTAGAAGCTAAATGTGTTGCTTAAAGGATCCCTTTTCATGCACAGTCATTTAATATCATATAAGCTATAAGCAGCAATAGGGGCAGAATCAAAGACCATGTAATAATAAATAAAAAATGAGAATAAAAAACACAAGATAAGTATAACAATTCAAATTACTAGTTTTATATTGTTTATTTCGAAAAAAATGTGATATTTCATTTTGAGTCTGGACTTTTCATCTTAGTGAACATAAATAATGTACTGGCTAAAATATCTAAACATTGTTTGTTTCCTGCATACTATTCCTAATAAGAAAGGCTGGCATAAAAACTAGCAACAGTGGTATGCAGACAATACAGACACATCAAAAGGAGTTCTCTGTTATCTTGGTTTTAGGCACTCAACAGTGCATTTGTTATGGCTGAAAGACTCTTATTTATGAGCCATAGAACTTCATCTTGTTAATTGTATAAATATTTCCACAGAAGAACAGTATTTGATTTAAGCTGAGCAGAACAGAATAAAACAATAGGCATGATCTGGATATTCAGCCCACAGACCATAGTCCATTAAATTTGTAACATATAAAATTGTGTAATGTATAATATTTAATATTAACCCTTAAAATGTTACAAATAACACTTATACAGGTTTAACTCTTGCCAAGGAATGATCACACATGAAAAGTAGGAAACAGCATAAATAAATCATCCAAGCATAGGAGAAGGACATAAAGGCAGAAACAAATAAAAGTTGAAAGAACAGACATTGGAAATCAGTATATTACAGTACCAAATATCCTACTTTTATCTTGGTTGATAAATATGAGGGCACTTCTCCAATGCTGGCTATGCAAAATTAAACAATGTATTATAGCAAAGGTATTACAAAGAAGTGAGGAGTTAAATCCGAACTCTGTTTTGAATTGTATACAGCTTTGAATTGTATGGCTGCTAAAACAAACATGTAATAGAGTGTCAGTGGGCTGCCATAGATGACTTACTATGCTGGTTGGCTCCTGTAGCCTGTTGCCAACTAAACTAACATGTGTCCTGGCAGAGGAGTGCATATCATAAATAATGAACTGCAAGAACAATCCCGTAGATTCTGCAAGCCTTGCACAGCATGCAGGATTAGTGCAGAAGCTCCATCAGGCAATATGTCTGTCATGCGATCCAGGAATAACCAGTAGGGGTGTGTACGAGTGCTCCTGCACTAGTCCTGCATGGACTCAGCCCCTGTATGCAAATTACCCCATTTGCAGGAGAAATCCATGCAAATGAGGTGAATTTGTGATCCAGGAAGCTGGAAACCAGCTGTGCAGGACTAGTGTAATCTGCAGAAATGTACTCTGCCAGTAACGGAGTACATTTCTGCAAATTACAAAACGGAACCATGACAGCTCCAATTAAAGAGTGGATATCATGTATAAAGCATGCCAATGACCAACTATAAGACAATTGGCATAGAAATCTCTTGGAAAAAAAATCAACTTTAATTTTTTTTTTTAGCAATCTTGGCTGTTTAAACGTAGGACAGTGGTGCACAAACAACATCAGGGGAAAATAAGAAAATAAACCTAAAATAATCATTCTAACTAAAATCACTATTCTGCCATTATACTCAATGGCAGGCAGAAGACAACATGGCCAATGAATAGGGGTTGCTAAGGGGGGAGACTCAGTGTGGGGACATGTAACTATGCATTAGCAGGCAATCCTATGCAAATGAGGGGAATTATAGTGAATCCCAGATTTTCCCTGCATGCTAGTCAGCTCCCAACAGTGTAAGAGTAGGAATAGCTTGCTGCAAGCCGAGGAGTTGACATCATAGGGGGGTGTGTCAGGCATACAGTAAGCGGATTGGAGCCCTGGGTGTGTCTGAGGTTGCCTAACACTCTTTACATTGCCTAAGCAGGTGTGCGTGCCATGCACCGGGTTTTAAAGGAAAAAGTAAACCAGGAAATAGCATCTCTGTGTACATTTAAGCACTGTGTTTAAGCAGTGCACCCCCGGGCTTAAACAGGAAGGCAATGGGAAGGTAAAGCAGCAGTAGGAAGGTAATCTAGGAAAACTAGCATAGCTGGTAGGTGAAATGTATCAGAATCAGCCAATAACACAGGCAGCAGAACAGCCCAGCCCAGAACACTACTATAAACTATGCAAACACATTTCCCTCTAGCTTTTCCCATATTCCACATCACTGGTGTATACAGGCAGGGAAGTTTTAACAAATAAACCAACAAAATGATAGCAACAGCAATACCTATCATACAGCAACATGTGGAAGAGGCTGAGGGTGGTGAGGATGTGAATGCTGTCGACCAACCCACAGTGAGGAGACAGAGTAGAGTATACAGACCCAGCGTAACCTACCAGAGGCTACATGAGCTGGAGATAGTGGAGCGCTATAGGGTGGACATGGACCTCTTACAGCAAATTGTTGAGCTGTGCCTGCCATGCCTGACACACCGAACTAACAGAGGGGAACCCATCCCAGTGTATACCAAGGTATGTGTAGGCCTAAGAATACTAGCTACAGGCACCTTCCAAAGGCTAACTGGGTATATGATGGGGATTTCACAGGCATCAGCATCTAGGGTACTCCATCAGTTCCTGGATGCCATGTCAACACATGCCGGTGAGCACATATATTTCCCCAACTCCCGTGAGGTGTTGGCCAGCAATATACAACTGTTCCACCAAATAGCAGAATACTCTGAGGTAGTGGGTGCTACAGACTGCAGGCACATATGCATCAAAGCACTACCCGGAGAGCGGGGTAGGGTCTACATCAACTGCAAGGGCTTCCCCTCCATCAACTGCCAGTTCATGCACAGGGCATAATAATGAATGTGTGTGCTGTGTGGTAACTGCCCTGGAAGCTATCACGATTCCCACATCTGGCATCTAATGCAGCTGTACCAGAGATTTGCCAATGGGGACATCCCTTACGGTCACCTAGTGGGGATGTTGGTTATGCACTGGAGCCGTGGCTGAAGACACCTTTCAGAAATGCACATACACCTTTAAAAGAACTCCATAATGAGGCACACGCACAGACCAGAATTATATTAGAGCGTGTGTTTGGGATGCTCAAGTCATTGTTCCGGTGCCTGGACACATCTGGTGGAGCCTTGCAGTACTCACCAGCTACATGTACCCAAATTGTCATCATATGTGCCATGCTACACAATATGATCCTGCAGAAACAGCTGCAGCAGGAACAGCACGGGGCAGGGCTACACAGCCCCCCCACCATTGTCAAGGCCTGCACAGGCACAGAGTGACTCAGAGGAGGAACAACCTGAGCCTGTCCCAGTAGGTAGAAGGAGGCATGCCCAGTATGCCCTGGCCTTGGCAAAGAGGCAATGCATAGCACATACACTGACACAGTAGGGACCCAGGGAATGACACATCTCTCTGACTCGCACATACAGTAAATGAGATGCCAAACATGACACTACCTGTGCTCAACCATGTGTAGGGAGTGTACTATGTGCATCCAAAATAGGCAGCCCTGCAGCACCACCCTCAATACTGGGACACCCACAAGGTAAGTCACTTCACCTACCAATTGCCAAATGGAGTAGAATGTGTTGTTACCTGTATCTATGGTATGGATGTGAGCATGCAAGGGAATTGGGTTGCTGAATAGTATGCCAGCAGATAATAGACACCAATAGTGGCACCATGAGATCTGTAACAAACACTGGTGTCACCATAGTAGCCAGTGCTACACAGGGCAAAAAAACCCACTGCAGGAAATGTGCTGGGCCACATGTGTCTCCATATGACTCACGCATGCCAGTTAGGGAGGTTCACATACCCAACAACAGTCTCAGCCAGCAGGACAGGTGTAGACAAACACAAACAAAGGCTGTGCTATGGCCTCTGAATGATGCCTATGGGTAACCACCCCCCCAGGCCTACACAGACAGACTACAGCAGGTCAGGCAGTGGGATGTTAGTTCTGAAGGATAGGAAGTCAGAAACAAATATGTAGGTCAATCAAAGCTAAGACCTGTAATACACTGATATGCCTCTAGTCAGCATGATAGGTTAAAATACAGAATGAAATGGAGTACCTATCATACCAGTACAGTCATAGCAAATGTGTACAAGTGTCAGGTGTGCCCCCCAATCCTGTGTAGAAATGTAGAAACAGTCAGGTGTGCCCCTTCCCCCAATCCAGCCTAGAAATGTAGTAACAGTCAAGTGTGCCCCCCTCCCACAATCCTGTGAAGGAATGTAGATACAGTCAGGTGTGCTCCCCCAACCCTACTTAGAAATGTAGTAACAGTCAGGTGTGCCCCCCCAAAACCTATTTAGAAATGTAGTAACAGTCTGGTGTGCCCCCGCAATCCGATGTACACACATTGTAACAGTCAGATATGCCCCCCTCACAACCCTATGTAGAAATGTAGTAACATGTATGTGTCGGTAAAACACCAGTGGAGCACAGATGCACAGAGGTGGTCAAGGTAGCAGGATAGGTTGTAGCATCTTCACAATATGCAGGTATGTGTGTTTTAGGTCGATGTGTGTTTCATATTGTGTGAGAGTGGTCAGTATGTATGCATGTTGAGCTAAGACCTGGTGGCCATTGCCCACTACTGCTGATGACAGGGACAAGTCCTCACAACTGCAGTGCCGAAGGCAATACCCACCAGTATAACACATGCTAGCAGTAAGCCATTGTAAATGTATGGTGGTAATATGTGTCACCATCTGAAAGACTGACATGGCATGGCTGTTGGGCTAGATATACAAGCAGTACAAACGGGAATGTACCCCAGATATACAGTGTATATTGTGTCACTGTGAAATGGAAACACCCTTGGAATTGTACGTACAGGTATGCATCACAGTATCTGGTGCTGTAGTAGGCGATACCAGTGTTGTCTGTTCGAACACTTGCAGATCACAAAGGAGGTAGGACTGATGTACTGGGAAACAGCTGATGTATCTACACATGCCAGCATAACTGGAATGCCCAATGCATATCTGTGTGTCAGATGCAAGTAGTGTCCATAGCACACATGCACCCAGCTCACTCAAACACCACCCACAGGTAGCTGTCTGGTGGTATCCCTGCTGTGGGGAATGTGTACAATATGACCCCACCTGTATATGACAATAGCAAATGAATGCAGCATGCAGTGCAGGTGTCCCATGCAGGTGTGTCGCTAGCCATAGGTAGCACCCTGCCAGCATCCACACCACTTGAACAAGACTGATAGAAGGTATTGGCATGAACACCTAGCACACATAGCCTGTCACCCCAGGGGAATATACTGTATGGCAGTCCGAGACTGTAGGACTGACAGAATGCAACTGTCTGCCACATCTGGCATGCATCAACACCTAATGGCCCACATGTCTCTGCCAAGGGCCTGTGTCTCACACGTACTGCCAATGCATGTTATGTCGTGGACACCCAAATAACAACATACACTCCACATAAGCCATACGCAAGGCCATGTGGACAAACCACAGTAACATGTCCACCATGTCCCACTGCATGAACTGTGGACCAACACCAACACACAGCTGTGATGGGGTGATAACCTTAGGGAAAGTATCGCAGAATGTATGCATAATGTATGGAAGAGGATAGAATAACAGAGGGGGGGGTGGGAACATGGGCAGCATGGAATGTGCAAGGTCTGACACAAAGCTGTGTGCACACACTATTCCTGGCTGCAAACACATAAATGGGTGGCTATATACCTGCCATAAACCACAATAGGGATAATGTCCTGACTCATGGCCCCTGCCTCTGGGAAACCTGTGCGAATCTGTACAGCTGTGAGGTATTGCCACAGCAATTTAAGGCCATACTGTCATGTTGATCGATGTACAAGTATGGGATACTCTGCCAGCACTGTACCAAGGTACTGAACCGAATACACAGATCCAGCAGCAAGTGTTTGCAGCTCCCCCTCCAGAATGACATAACTTACCATGAATATGTAGGTGTCTGCCCACAATACTGCTACAGACAACTTTGTCTCCCAAGACATCACTGTGAGCAGGAATGTCCACCTGACAGTACATGAGGACAGAAATCATCACAATGGATAACAGTACACATGTCTGACTATCTCTGCTAACAGCAGTACCATGTAGCTGAAGCAGCACAGACACAATCACCTACAGTACACACTCTCCCCTGCACACTTTGTTCCCATATTGCCAAATGATTGACGGATACCCTGCAGAAACAGTTTGCTACCTGTAGGTGTACAACACAATGGTCTGCACTGAAATACAAACTACCTGGAATCAATCCACACATTCAGTACAGAAGGGCATACTGGGCATGCTCACACACAGAGAAATGAAGGCAATGTCAGAAAATAACATACTGAAAGGTCATACTGGACATGCTCACACACTTAAACAAATGAAGCCCATGTCTGCAAACAACAGTGGGCCATACATATCTGGCAGTTGCAGATGTTAGTGCAGACACTCGTCAGTATGCACCAGTCATGCTTTGCACACACAGTGGATTGGAATACAGACATATATCCAAGGACGACACACTCATAAGCCAACAGTAGACATACATAGATGTGTAGAAGAGAGTGACTGTGACAAGGATTCATTCATTATGAGGTCTGTCCCACCCAGCACACAGCCAAATGGCTACAACCACATGAGGTCTAAATGTCACTCACTGTAGACATTAGCCACTGGTATCCATCAACATTACAGACTATGTGATGCAAGTGCTAGCTGTGCCACATGACTGTACAAGGAAATAGTCATCTAGCAGCTGTATACACGTACCTGTGGAATATAACCCTGTGTGTGCCTGCATGTAGTGTGTCAACCTCTAGATGAGTGGGTTATGGCCCATGCACACACACTGCCCTTCCCATAGCCCTACTACGACAATCCTGCTGAGGTCATCCACTTTGAAATACACCTTTGGGAAAGGTGTTGTCTAGTAATCTCCGTGGTGTGCCCTGTAACTGGGTACTGCTGTAGTGTGATAAACTAGTTAGGTAGGAGTTTTAATCTCAGGCAAGGCAACTGTGTGTATCTCTGTCTGTGTAGAGAGCAATGCTTTTTAGGATAGTCACACCCACTGCAATTCAAATGCCCTAATTTGGCAAGGCTGCTGATGTCATTCACTGTGAAATATACCTTTTGGAAAGCTGTACCCCACTAATCTCCATGGCACATCCTATAACTGTGTACTGCTGTAGTGTGATAAACTAGTTAGGTAGGAGTTCTAATCCCAGACATGACAACTGTGTGTTTGTGTGCATGAGCCTGTGTAGAGAGCAAAGATTTCTAGGCTAGTCACACCCACTACAATTCAAATGCCCTATTTTGGCAAGGCTGCTGATGTCATTCACTGTGAAGTACACCTTTTGGAAAGCTGCAGCCCAGTAATCTCCATGGCGTGTCCTATAACTGCGTACTGCTGTAGTGTGATGGACTAGTAAGGTCAGAGTTCTAACCCCAGACATGATATGTGTATCTGTCTGTTTAGAATGCTTTTTAGGCTAGTCACACCAACTACAATTCAAATGCCCTACTTTAACAAGGCTGCTGATGTCATTCACTGTGAAATACACCTTTTGGAAAGCTGTAGCCCAGTAATCTCTGTGGTGTGTCCTATAATTGTGTATTGCTGTAACATGAGAAACTAGTTAAGTAGGAGTTGAATCCCAGATATGACAACTGTGTGTGTCTCTGGCTGTATAGAAAGCAATGCTTTTTAGGGTAGTCACACTCACTACAATTCAAATGCCCTACCTTGGCAAAAATGCTGATGTCATTCACTGTGAAAAACACCTTTTGGAAAGCTGTAGCCCAGTCATCTCTATGGCGTGTTCTATAACAGCATATTGCTGTAGTGTGATAAACTAGTTAGGTAGGAGTTCTAATCCCAGACATGACAACTGTGTGTGTCTCTGTGTAGTATGCTTTTTAGGCTAGTCACACTCACTACAATTCAAATTCCCTACTTTGGCAAGGCTGCTGATGTCATTCACTGTGACATACACCTTTTGGAAAGATGTAGCCCAGTAATCTCTGTGGTGTGTCCCATAACTGCGTACTGCTGTAGTCTGATAAACTAATTTGGTAGGGGTTATAATCCTTGACATGGCAACTGTGTGTGTGTGTGTGTGTGAGAGTGTGTGTGTGTGTGTGTGTGTGTGTGTGTGTGTGTGTGTGTGTGTGTGTGTGTGTGTGTGTGTGTGTGTGTGTCTGTCTGTGCAGAAATCAATGCTTTTTAGGGCACTCATGCTCGCTACAAATCAAATGTCCTGCATTGGCAATCCTGCTGATGTCATTCACTGTGAAATACACCATTGGGGAAAGAGTACTCCAGCAATCCATGTGGCACATCCTATAACAGTGTAATGCTGTAGTGTGATATAGAATTCTGGTAGGGGTTCTATTCCCACACATGGCAGGTGTGGCTGTTTGTGTAGGGTGCAATGATTTTTAGGCTAGTCACACTCACTACAATTCAAATACCCTACTTTGGGAATCTTGCTGATGTCATTCTCTGTGAATTACACCTTTGGGGAAAAAATACCACAGTAATCCCCATGGTGTGTCCTATAACAGCATAGTGTTGTAGTGTGATGTAAAACTCTGGTAGGGGTTCTCTTCCTCCACATGGCAGGTGTGGATGTTTGTGTGTGTGTTTCTATGTCTGTGTAGGGAGCAATGCTTTTTAGGCTAGTCACATTCACTACAATTCAAATGCCCTACTTTGGCAAGGCTGCTGATGTCATTCACTGTGAAATACACCTTTTAGAAAGATTAAGCCCAGTAATCACTGTAGCGTGTCCTATAACTGCATACTGCTGTAGTGTAACAAACTAGTAAAGTTGGAGTTCTAACCCCAGACATGGCATGTGTGTATGTGTCTCTGTGTAGTATGCTTTTTAGGCTAGTCACTCCCACTACAATTCAAATGCCCTACTTTGGCAAGGCTGCTGATGTCATTCACTGTGAAATACATCTTTTGGAAAGCTGTAGCCCAGTAATCGCTGTAGCATGTCCTATAACTGTGTATTGTTGTAGTGTGATAAACCAGTTAGGTAGGAGGTCTAATCACAGACAACTGTATCTGTCTCTGTCTGTGTAGAGAGCAATGCTGTTTAGGCTACTCACGCTCACTACAAATCAAATGTCTTACAGTGGCAAGCCTACTGATTTCATTAACTGTGAAATACACCATTGGGGAAGGAGTACTCCAGTAACCCCTGTGGCATGCCCTGTAACAGCGTAATGCTGTAGTGTGATAAAAATGATGGCAGGGGTTCTATTCCCACACATGGCAGGTGTGGATGCTTGTGTACGTGTTTCTACATTTGTGTAGGGGGCAATGCTTTTTAGGCTAGTCACACTCACTACAATTCAAATGCCCTACTTTGGCAATCCTGCTGATGTCATTCACTGTGAAATACACCTCTGGGGAAAGTGTACTCTAGTAATCCCTGTGGCATGTCCTATAACAGTGTAATGCTGTGGTGTGATATAGAACTCTGGTAGGGGTTCTATTCCCACACATGGCAGGTGTGAATGTTTGTGTGTGTGCTCCTATGTCTGTGTAGGGAGCAATACTTTTTAGGCTAGTCACACTCACCACAATTCAAATGCCCTACTTTGGCAATCCTGCTGATGTCATTCACTGTGACATATACCTTGGGGAGAAGTACTCCAGTAATCTCCATGATGCGTCCTGTAACTGTGTAGTGCTGTAGTGTAATAAACTACTTAGGTAGGAGTTCTAATCCCAGACATGGTAGGTGTGTGTGTGTGTGTGTGTGTGTGTGTGTGTGTGTCTGTGTTTGTCATTTGTATGCTGTGTGGAGGTGGCTGTGAGTGTGTAACAGCTGGACTCATTGCAGAGTGGGTTTTGCATATTTCTTATGTGGTGGCCCTAGTATATGTCACAATGTCCACTGTACAGGGATACCAGATGTGAACTAGCTGAGAGGCTGGGGTGAAAATCCATACCCTTACATGTGACATCAAGGCTAGGTGAACAAAGTTAGCAACCCTTGTATTACCCAGAGAACACTTTCAACCCATGTCTCATATACATACACGCAAACACACACACACACGCACACACACACACACACACACACACACACACACACACACACACACACACACACACACACATGTTAGCCTAGGCAACAAATGCTATGTTGGTAGTACCCTGCATATTGCCCACTGATAGTAACCATGGTGTGATTGCAGTGTGCTACAGAGAGCATTGCACCCTGTCCATCAATCCAATAGGCACATACATGTAGACAGTGCACCTTCCCAATGTTCTCCACTGGACACCTGAAACAGCTGTGGTGCCATCAAATGTGACCTACAAAGGACATACCATGCCTGAAACACATACCCTGTATGGACAGATGTCACTGAGACCAGCGATTACCTGTATCATGCTATCAATGTAGGTGCAGGGTCAACCTGCTGTCCATTAACAGTTCTTGCCACATGAGGCCAGGACTAGCACATCTGCTGATAACAATCTGTGTACACAACATGGGCCAGACACCCCAGATACAGTTCCACACATCACTGTACATGCATGTGGGATGTGTGCACATCCCAGACACCATTCATATCATGGACTAAGGAACACATACATGGCAAGCAATGCACAGCAGAGGCTACACACAATAGTTACCCAGGTAACTGGATAGTGAATACAATACCCACCTGTGTGGGCATATCCAGACACTACACCCCTGAGCCATACTGCAGACCATTGTCATGTGGCCTGATGCCAAGGTATACCCATCACCTAGCCTTGTATAGCCATCTGGCACAGTTGACCACTACACAACCGTGCAGCAATGCACCCAGGCAAGTCAGTACTGGCACCCTGTGTCCATGTGTGTGGTGTATGATGCCTATGACCACATTCACACTCACTACAACCCCCAATGGCAAACTGAAGCATGCTGTCTGATTTTAGACACCTCCACATACCCTTTGCCCATATAACCTCTGTATAACCCCTGTAATGCATGTGATACTTGCACAGTAATGTGTTGTGGCAATCTAACTAGTGATGAGTTGTATTCCTGACTCTGCCAAGTGTGTCAATGTGTGTGAGTCCCTGTGAGAGTGTGGCTGTGTTGACGCGGGCACATGTGCATGCGGACAGTCACGTGGACTACACCTACCATATAGCTAACATATCACTGTTGCAGATGTCACTCACTATCACATATACATTTGGAGGGCTTCTCATCATGTAACCTATGTGGCACATTGAATAAATGCATAAACATGTGATAGCAATACATAGTCAGACAGGGGTTTGACACCCTGTACTGGTAGGTGTGTGACACAAACATACTTAAGGTTACTTTACCACCCCTCCCTGACTTATCTTTGCATCTGTCTGCCTCTCTCACTCTCTCTCTGTAGTGGATGGGAAGACTTACACCTGCTTTGCTAAGGCATCAGCATGTGTATTGTAAGTGATGCTCATCATCAGCTGATGGCCTCTGCACAAATTGCAGCCCTCCTCTAGCTGATTACATTTGGAACAACTGTGGTAACATTCCCATAGCCAATTGCATGGAAACACACTCCAATATCTAGGAACATCATGTTGGTGCTGGGCCTTTTCATTCACTGTGAGCAGGAACTAGAGATGTTGTTTGGCAAACAGCATCACAGATGGATTGGAGATTTACCTCTAACAACATACACTGTGGAAACATGCCAACACACAGGAATGGGATGTGCCTGACTTGACTACAGACTGTAAGTGCTGCTATACTGCATTTGGAGTAATGTTGGTTTAACAGGGAGTGTGGATATGGCTGTCCTACATGTTTTAATACCTGTCATGTCAGTGCTATGTTTATAAGGAATCCCCATCTGTAGGGTCATCTGCAGACTGGGCAGTGTGTGGTGCCTTGTGTTTCTTGTGTTACCCACAGAGCACCTATCTGTGAACTGCAGAAGGTAGTGGGAGGATTGCAGTCAGTAGATGGTGACAGCCGTGAGAGTTACTGACTTCATATCCCTAATAGGACATATGTTGCAACAAACCCTGTTACAACAGTAAATGTATGAAGTTATCACAGCAACATGTCAATATTTGCCCTGTGTTTGTGCCTCCAGCCTCAACTCTGTCAACCTTTGTACATATGTCATGCAGTAAGAGGTACATATGTTCAGTACACCATATTTATTGACATCATATCTGATAACAAGCCAGTGAGATATCAGACTGCTACACATGTTATGCATAGTAGGGGGTTATATTTGAGGACATATCCTGGGCATTCTGTGGTTATGGGTACAGTACTGAGGTCTGTGTATTTATGGTGACAGTGTGTGTATTGTGAATATGTACCTTGGCCTGTGTACAAACTGTGTTAGATGTCATTGTTCTTGGTCCTGTTCTATCTGAAGTTACATGCTGCTCCACTGTATGTTACCCTATTGGCTTACATGTTTGTAGGGCCAAACACACACATGTCCCATACCACAGACAGGCATCAGACCACACTCTGTAGCAGCCCAGTATATATAGGGTTGGTGCATGAATGGCACATATGAGGATGGTGTTGATCAGATAGTCCATATACTGTAATATTAGGCTAGATTACCATATGTGGCTGTGGCTGTGTTCACATTGGTTGTGGTTATGCACTTTCACACAGGTGTCTGTTACTCGGTGCTGTGACATGCCTGTAGAGCCTGCTATCTATGCAGGTGCATGTGTATTCCCCCATAGGAAATGTAGGCCAGTGTTGAGCCAGTCTGCCTGTAGCCTGCACAGTGCTTTGTTACATGCCTAGCAGCTTAGTGTAATTACCCAATGAGATGTCATGGCCAGATACTTGCCAGATGTACTGCTGCCAGGCCACCATATTAGTCATGTATGTCAGACAAAGCAGTTGGATGCTGTAATGATGCATATCACTAACTAGTGGGTAGTATGTGGCCATGGCAACTATGTACAAGTGGTTATTATGTGTCAGGACAGATAGGGTTGTATGAATGCATAACCTATGGGGGCAAATGTATACCACTATTTACATGATATACACATCTACATGGCTAACATCCACATTGTCAGGCTTAGTCCACATGCCCTGCACTAAGGGGTTCTGTGTATACCTCTGGACTGAACAGAGTGTGTCAGACTGTCCACATATATTGTCCATATCTCTGCTGTAGTCCACAGGAGCATTACTGTGCTAGCAGTGGTATTGTACTATGATGTCCTTAGGATGTCTGTCAGTAGCCAATGGTGCACATGTTAAAAGCAGATGTGACCTCCCACACACAACATGTCTGTAAAGACAATCCATATTACAGTCACAATAGTCTAGAAATATACCTGAACTACATACCTGACATCCCCTTGCACAAAGAAGTTGGAGTTATTGGGGCTGAGGTAGGGCTCCATTCCATCTTCAGGATATATGGTGAACATATATGCATATATAATTATCCATATATCTATATAGATATATACACATATACATATCGACATACATGGATTTGTATATGTACACACACACACACACACACACATATATATATATATATATATATATATATATATATATATATATATGTATATATATATATATATATATATATATATATATATATATATATATATATATATATATATATATATACATATTACACTCAGATATATACATATACAGAGTAATATATGTCTACACATATACAGATAGCGATATATATATGCATATATACGTATGGATATCAACATATATATCAACAGTAATAGGTATATCAGACTAGATATGTATGTACATATAGTTATAGATATCTGCATACATGCCCACATAAATAGGCATATATGTACCCAATGGATGTGCATACATATATAGCAGTATATGCCCATATGTATATATACATATATGTGTGTGTATATATATATATATATATATATATATAAGAGATGTACACATGGCCATATATATGTTGCACTATATAGATGTGTATACAGGGTTCGGCATCCTCGGCGTTGGTGTTGTCATCCGTCGGTCTTCAAGTCAGGTAGAACCGTATACAGACATATGTATGAGTATACATGTGTATGTACATGTAGACATATATACACCTATTATATGTATATACCCATATTCCTGTCATGTGTAAACCTCACAGTTGTGTATACCATTCCAGATGTATCTCACTGTATCTATCTGCTATGTGTACATTATGATAAAACAACATATGTGATGCAACAGTCATATTAATAACACAGACTACATACTATAGGAAGTAAAGGCAATTGTTCAATACTACTCAATATGTGTATTGACAGCTATATTGGTAAAACAACAGCTGTCTTCAAAGTGGTGATGGCCTAGTGGATATGTTTTGTGACTTTGGTGCACAGAGTCCTGGGTTCAAGACTTGCAAAGGCTGTTCATTTTGTTATGGGGCATAACAAGGGCTGTCAGATACAGAGTGGTTAAGGCAGTTTTGAGCAGCTTTAAGTGGGTTTGCACGGGTTTGCTTGAAGCTAAGCAGTGCTAAGCTATGGATAAATGTATGGGCGCTTACACAGTGTATAACATAGCAGGGTAATGACATCTGTAATAAGTATATGTAATGACATGTACAATCCATGTGCCTATGTGCTGTCATTACAGTAGCAAGGGATGTGAGTACCATGTGTGGTACACAGACATATATGAGGACTGTACAGCACTGTTATCCATGTGAATGTGTTACATACAGGAGTAGTAGCCCAGGGTACGTGCTGTCACACTGGCATGTAGTGTATCATTGCGTGCTTACCCAGGCATGAGCTGAGTGCTAAATGTAGTACTGACAACAGGCACACTTGCAGGCATAGCTGGACACAGAGGTCTCCCTGTTATATCCCTGGTGTGTGAGCTGTGTCACAGTATATAGCCCTTACTGGGCAATGATCCGTCATGTGGAATGTAACTGAAGACTACTGTCTGTACAGCACATGTAAGTGAGGGCTTCTGACATGTAGTTATGGCATACATATTGTTGTCAAACATCTATCTGTCAACACACTCATACTACTGCATTGCTACTTGCCAAGCTGATGACTGTTAGCCCCTGTACAGATGTGCAGATGGCAGGTATCCAGCTGGGGTATGTACAGGCAACCTAAGCTTGATTGACACTGACATGTCTGCCCAGCTGTGTAAGAACTGGCACATATAGGAGATGTCACCTTGTACACACCGCATGCCACGGGTACCCCCATTACACTACCACAGTCAACAAAACATGCCTGGGTACAGGTTTCCATCACATACACTAACCATGTGTTGTAATACATGTTGCATACATGTCAACTTGATCACCTCAGTGGCCATGTGCAGGAGGCACATGGAGAATTGGCTGATGCATGTCATTCTCCTCTGAGGATCACCACAGTAGTGTCTGTTGATGGACTGCCTGCTGCCACCTGGCAGGTGGCAGTATACCACTGTAAACACAACCTCTACACAACCCATCTCCCCTTGGACAATAGCTAGGTATACAGCTATGACCACCTGCAATGATGCACTCCTATACTGACACATGTGTACATGCGCATGACTGAGTATAGCAGTGTCTGTGTGTTAGCACACCTGTACTAGAGAATTCCATGAGGGCCTTCACAACCAATGCAACACCCTTTGCCATAGTCAGTTGTGGCTGCTGCTGTATGGGACATCGCATGTACCCTGTTAAGCTCCTCCCCATACCAGCTACATGAGCCTTGCAGTATCAGCACAACAGTGTTTTACAAATGGCTTGATAAACATTGTGTTCTGGTGTGTGTGTAGTTGTACATGTCTGTATATCTGTAGGGTACAGCATTCTGAGGCCACATACTCCTATTACAATACCCCTTGCCACACAGTAGTACAGATAGTGTTGTTACTGCCCATAGGTGAAACATGACAATGCAACACCCTACTACGTGTGTGGCATGTGCATTAGATGCATATCCCTGTAGTATTACTGTTGGAGTATACTATGGGTTGTATCGTAGTCAATGTGTGATGGTGGGTATGGCAGCATGCCATCATGGGTTTCATGAAGTACAATATCCACTGGGGGATGTGGGTGCTGTGTACACTGTCATTACACCAAGGTACACCCGGTATATGTCCCATGTACCACGTTATGGTTACCACTGTCACCATCAAGCATACAGGTAACTGATACCAAAATCCAAGCCAGTTATGCATGTGCTGTGTGCAGCCTACCTGTAACACATTGGACACATGGTCAAGTTAGTTAGCAGCGATAGGCCCTGGTATCTCGGATGTGTGTCTGCCTGTTATGTGTCTGTTAACGTGTATATGACGGTATTTCACACTACATATTGTCCATATACACCAATTACATCCCCCATTAGCATACTGTACATGTCTGGGGATGTTCTGCATGTAACATGTAACCTGGGACACACCTCACCCTAAAAGCTGTGTGATGTGTGCAATGTAAGCCACACACTTCAGTATCACTACTTAGCTAGGTAGGGGTCTAGTCACATGTTGGCAAGTAACAGTGTGCGTGTATGTGGATGGGTCTACATCAGTTTGCAGGGTATACATGCCTCAGAGGGTCACCTGTCTATGTGGCACAGGCAATAACCGTTTTAGTAACCGGTGGCATGTGTTCAACTGTACCCCAGTTATGTCACAGCCATGCTGTCACCACAGTGATATACCCCGTTATGGAATATGACTGTAGACCATCCTCGTGCTGACACATGTACACCTACAACACAAATGGATAACATTATAGAGACCACAACCAACCAGTGTTACTAACAGCTATAATGCATCATTGCTGGACAGCTACACTACCTGCCATATATGCATTACACTTTACTCCGTACAACATGTTACACTGCAGTACTGTGGTACACTGTAGTACACTCACCGTGTGCATCAGAACCATATTAGCCTGTCCCTGCATTGATGGTATGGATGACAGGGATGTGGCACAGGTATCATCACATGCACAGGGCATGATGTTGGTTTGCCAGAGCCCGAGGGTGGGCAATACATTTGACATCATGTGTGTGGGTGAGGGGTGTACTGCAATGAGCTGGGCATGGTGCTGTGGTGTGTGTAGGTATGGGGTTGCCCTAGGTGAGTTTCTATAGTGTGTGGGTATGGATGCACACAGTTCTGCCATGTGGCTGCCCTACACAGGTGTTTATGGACAGCTGCAGACCATACCTGGCAGGGTGTGCAGTTCACTGCCTCCGGCCATGGACACATGAAATGTGCCTGCCATGGTTCCATGGACATGTCTAGGTACAGGCCTGGATGTGCTACTCTCACCTGCTAATGACAGATGTCCTCTGGGACTGGCCAGGACCACATACACGTGGCCTGCTGTGGTGTGGTATGGACAGCACCCCCACCTGCACTGCAGGGGCTGGGACTGGCACTACGGGAGCCCATTGATGTCCTAGCATGTCCACGTTGACTGCCAGCTGTTGGCATTGCCGGCCTACGTCCACACAGCCATTGCCACACTCTCACTACAAGTTCAGGCACGGACAGACCACAGTTGATGAGGGCCATCCTCTCACCAGAGTGTCTATCCATGAACTCAGTTAATGCATGGATGGCACCAGCCAGTTCACGGGCATTGTCACTTGCAGATGTGAGAGCAGCCCTCTGCAGTCTCAGGCTCTGTCTGGTGTAAGGTTCCATATGTGCCTGCACCACCATGACAGCCTGAAACATGCGCCTGCTGGTACCAGCTATGTTGCCTCTGCCAGGAGCATGATGCCCAGCGGCTCTACCACGAGCACCCTGGGACATCCGCCTATGTGGTGCCCTGCCGGACATCGGGCTATGCCTGCTGTGACCGGACACAGTAGGCATGGTTACCACACTTTCCTGTGCACTGCCACCAAATTCCAGCTGTCCCTCCACTATGGCCACTGGTGATGGGGTATGTATAGGCACTGAAACTGTGTGCAGGGTTGGGATGGCTAAAAGGGGGATGTCAAATATTGGTGCAGTGTCAGCCCCTGAAAACCCCACCTGTGCCTCAATAGTACTATCATCATAATATCACGCACTGGTGTGTAATGTGCATGTAATGCTCAGTACATGCCAAATGTGCTGCTCATTCAGCCTATCATGTGAAAACTGTAATATTTGGATACGCTCCCTGGTGTTGACTAGTACTTCCCCAATGCATCTGTAGTGCTGCATACGTGGGTTGTAGGTGACCTCTCTGCTGAGTGCGATATTAAGGGTGTACCTGGTGTCTGCCTTCCCTCTTGATGCCTATTCCATGCTACAGACCATATTATACTAGCTGCTGTCCTGTGATTACACACATGACAATTATTCCTGGTGTGTAATGTGGCAGTCCATGTACATGTACTACATGATCCCAGAGGGAGGTACTGCTGTATGAACACCAAACAATCACACATGTGTATACATGGCCAGCCACACAAACACACACATATGCACACAAGCATCCTACATGCATCAATCTGCCTCCACTTTACCTGGGTGACCCTACAGACAAACTAACTACCCACCAGGATGCACACACACACACACACATACAGGTGAGTTTGCACAATGATAGTACACACAGTCCTCCTTTTACCCCTATGTCAACATGCATAGCATATGGTACCCGACAGCATGCAGTGCAGCTATAGTCAATCCATGCTGGCAACAGTATACATGTGTGTGATGCATGTGCTGTGTCTCTAGGTGAAGCCCCTTCCCCTATATACCACTGTACCCATGAACATGGTATTTCTGTGTGTCTGTTCTGTACCCTGCCATGTACTGTGCACCACAGCTCACAGGTGTACAGCCCATTGCTGAATGTGTACTACTGTGTTAGTTATGTCAGCTTTAATGCTCACAGCCCCTATGTTTTCCAGCAACACATACCTGGTATGATATTTGGACAGATGTCATTTGTGAATGCCTGATGTCTGATGCACAGCTCTCAACATCAGCAGACCATGTATGACCACTCCAATACTCTTACACTGACAACCATCAGAGCTTACCGTAGCTATGGGGGGTGTACACACCTTTATTGATATGATGCACCCATCCTTGATCTGCCATGGGACCACATCACTGCATATCTTAGCAGTACATGAGCCCAATATGTGATATATGTCCTGCACTTTCACATGCAGTGTCGACGGAATGTGTTAGGTGTGCGGATGCTGACTGCAATGCATACACACCGTGTGAGCATATGTGTGCACACATTTATCATGACGGTTTTCGCACCTCTTGTTGTGTGTACTACAGCAGTCACTTTTCCTGGCAGGGGTATACCAGCATGGGTCATCTGCATTTGCCAGTGTATGTTCAGTCTGTCCTACACTTGTCCCCCTATTCTGCATGATTGCAAGGTCTACTCATGTGCACATTCCTTGATGTTCACACACTGCCGTCATTATTGCTGTGGGGTAGGGTTATGGCTGCCACAGGTCCTGAACCTGACTATGTGCAGATACAGCCATTCTTAGCATTCTTAGGATCCCTGCTACAGTGCACTGGTGTGTCATGCTGTCACCCCTCCTTCAGCCTTTTTGCAGAGGCAGGACGAGTAAGCCCTATAAGTGTGGCACTTTGCAGTGTCCCATACACTAAACACCACATGTTAGAGCCTAGTCCCAGCTGATAATGTGGACCACTGTAATGCCTTATGCCATAGTGTATCTCTGCAGCAGTTGCCATTGTCCTACAGGTATATACACTGGTGTTGCACTGTATATGGGTGTTGTTCCAAAAATGTCCCTACTCAAGGCCATGTCTCCCACCATTATGTTACTCCCTGTGGACACATTCTGCAATGACAGGATGTTAGTTATCATGCAGGTGTCTGACATACCCTTCCAATACCCTATCTTGGTCACCCCTGTGATGCCGTGCATTTCACAGCAACAATATGTGCACATGTACAGCATGCATTCTGGACAGGTGTGTTAGATATGTGTATGGCATATACCATAGCTATTACATGCCTGGTGTATTGGCAAGCATCTGCATAAACCATACTCACCAGCTACAGACTGCTGCCTTGGTGGTATCCCAGAGGAACCTACATAAGAGAGTGAGACATGCATAGTCAGTGGCCACAACTTTGGAAGTGCTACAGGCTGGGTGCAGTATTACAATACATCAACAGTACATTTCCACAATACTACCACATATGGACATCTGTTTATCACTACTATGCAGCAATAAAATATATCTATGACATGTCAGATATGCAGGATCTTCCTGTACTAATGTGGATGTATATGCAACAGTGGTCTACAGATGTGCCCTGTGGCCTTACCTCCATGCTCCTCGGCTGATGTGCAGGTGGCACCCACCTCCACAAAGGTGTCGTGATGCCAATTAGACCTGATTACATGTGTCCAGTGGACACATGTGTGAAATGGACAGCTATGTATGGGGCGAGATTTTTTTGGGGGGAACAGATTGCCCTTTTTTTTTTCAAGTGAGCAAGGGATGTTGGGGAGGGATAGCAGGTATATTTGGGAGGTAGGTTGGGTAGGTTAACAGACAAGACAAAAAAGATGCATACAGGGGTGGTATATGATACATGTGGGGGGTAGACACCTTGATGGGGAGGGATGTTAGGAAATCAGAAGCCCATGAGCCTCCTAGTGGAAACAGTGGGACTGAGGTCCCCACCCATGGGCAGTCACCACTGCACCTTCACAGCCCCGAAGGTGGCTGTGCTGGGGGTTGAGACACAGAGCCAGGCCGACCCTCTAGTTGTGGCACATGGCCCTTGAGCTGGTGTAGCAGATCCCCAACCTCCCTGCAAAGCTTGCTATACACCACAACCCGGACCTGGCTATGGGTGACAGGTTCCTCCCAGTGGGGGATGATCCCCATCCCCTGAGGTGGTTCCACCTGAAGGTCGTGCAGGACCAATGGATGAGGAGGTCCCGGGTTGGACCCCAGATGTGCTGGTGCCCGGTGCCATGGCCAGCTGAGGTGGGACAGGTGGGTCCGCTGGGACTCAAACATGCCATGGTGTTTAAATGTTATCATATGTGGGTTAGTAATAGTCAACACATTCCAGGGTTAGGTATAACAACATGCATAGATACTCCCATTAACCCAAACACCAGATACAGAACAATTGCATAGCAAACAGAACACATGCATATATGGGACCACAGTGGTAATAACAACAGCATATAGGTACATTGATGGCATCATGCCACCAATGTTTGAATATTTCAGTATAGCACATGCATAGAAATAGATTTAAATAATTATCAACCAGTAGGACATAACTATAACAATGAAGTCATTACATATCAGTTGAGGTGTGTATGTAGTTTATTGTTGGAGATACGATGGGGGGGGGGGGAGATGTCAATTAATAACTAGTATATTCCTGTAGATTACATTCCTTTCCTAGTCAGTGCTGTTATCTGTACCTTACAAGTATTATTACACTACCCTATAGCCTTAGTTTGGACAGTGATATGGCTGTCATCATCTTTATACATGAACTGGTTTTACCTGCAGTATACACCTCTTACCTGGTATACCTGTGGAGGAAATGTTTGTTAACACTAACTAACTGTTTCTACACATGCTCCCAGATTCCGGGTTGATGTTGTGCACACAGCTGTCCATCTCTTTCTGCACAGACTCTGGCCATGTCTTGTCCACATGCAGGTGAACATAGCTAGACTATAGTCCTCTTCAACCTTTAGTGACTTACCACACTCTTATACAGCCTTTTCTACACAGTTATATTATGTGGCACAGTCTGGGTGACAGTGATCAGTTATACCTTATTATTAAGACCAACTGCAACACTCACAATTCCATACAATACCAGAGTAAACTGTACCAGTACAGTGTATCAAGGTTTTTATGTCTCGGCACAGTGTTCGTATCCGATGTACCTCTGGGAGCAATGTTTGTTAGCACTACCTGAATGTTGCCACACAAAGTACCAGATTACACATTAGTATTATGCACATACATCTCACTCTGTTACTGTACACACTCTGGTCACAGCTTGACAACATGGGGGTGTAGATAGGACATACTTGGCTTATTACTCTCATAACAGTTTCGAGAGTTGCTAGAGTGAAAGGTTTGTTCTCATAGATGTGTGACAATCAGTTGTAGTCCCTGTTTGCTGCCTAAACATCTGGGATCAGCCCACAGACTTCCCAGGGGGACAGACAGCAGATATGAGCCCATATACTGGACATTGTGATCTTATCTGTACAGTTGTGGGGTATGATTATGTATGCAGCTTACTTCCACTCCCAGGATTCAGACCATGGCTGTGTCTGCTACAACTTAAACACTGTCCATCAGAGTTGTGTGTGTGCTATATAGATAGTGCTGTATATCTCCTATTTGATTTCTGTCTTATAATTCTCCAGTGATTTTGCATTCTGACCTTGTATTATACCACTCCTATACAGGATTTCCTAGACAGTTAGATTTTGTAGGACAGTGTGGATGACAGTGATGAGTAATACCTTATTATTCAGAGCAACTGCATCAGTCACAATGCCGTACAATACCAAAGTAAACAGTACCAGTACAGGGTATAATTCTTGTATTTCTGGGAACAGTGTTGGTATCTGACAGACCTGTGGGAGAAATGTTTGTTAGCACTACCTGAATGTTGCCACACACAGTGCCAGATTCCACATTACTATTATGCACATACATCTCACTCTGTTACTGTACACACTCTGGCCACAGCTTGACAACATGGGGGTGTAAATGGGAAATACGTGGCTTCTTACTGTCATAAGGTTTTGGGAGTTGCTAGTGTGCCAGCTTTATTCTCATAGATGTTTGTCAATCAGTAGTATTTCCTGTTTGCTGCCTGTACATCTGGGATCATCCCACTGACTTCCCAGGGGAACAGGTTGACAGGCAGCAGATATGGGCCACTTTACAGGATATTCTGGACATATCTGTACAGTTGTGGGATATGATTCTGTATGCAGACTACTACCACTGCCAGGATTTGAACCATGGCTGCGTGTGCTAAAAATAAGACAGCTCACGTCTCAGTTGCATTTGCTATTTGGATTTTGTTGTCTGCCTTTTCACTGTGTTCTGTCTATATGTCTCTCAGTTGTACTAAATGGCCTCTGTGGATTACACCAGTCATATACAGGCATTCCTACACATTCTATTTATGGTGCACAGTGTGAGTAACAGTGCTTAATACAACAGTACTATTACATGATTGCAAGTCTACATTACCATATTATACCAGAGTATGCATATGCAGTCCAGCAGTTAGACCTTTATTGTCAGGCTATTACACTTTTATTTATACAAACTATATGAGAATCTTACTGCCATATTCTCCGGTGTATGCAGTACTTGCCTTAAACAATACAGGTTTTATACAGGCAATTAATTTACTAATACTTTTAGATTTATTTCCTGTGACAGTACATGCAAGAGTATTACTGACCTGCCTCGCATCACAACCTCTCCAGGCGACTTCTGCGGACCTCCTGGTTCATGGTCCGCTCACTTGCAGCTGTGGAGGACATAAGAGGAATATTTAGCCATACTTATCTATGATTTATATGAGCTGGCAATTATTACACATATAGTGGAGTGATACTTACACACAGCTGGGACAGCCCCTGCTTTTCTAGCCTCTTGGATCCACTGCTCCAAGAGGTCCCCCTTATGCGGTTGGCATAGTGATGCCTGACCTGCTCACCAGTTCGGGTTATGCTAGAGGCACTGGTGAGGTCACAGAAAAGATGGTCTCAGGCTTCTACCTTATACTGGGAGCCCTGGCACTGGCCCTGCAGCAGTCTCTGCTCTTGGTCTTTGACAAGGAGTCCTGGACTCCTGGATGTACCAGCGCTGCACCTGGCCTCGCACACCTTCTACCCTTTCTGCAATTGTGCCTGCAAGGGAAAGCTACAACCAGTTATGAGATGTATTCCCACCTGTTGAGTTTAAGTAGGGCTGATTTCCTGCACTTTTCCATGATTTTCTAGTTTTGAAAAGGCTATGCTATGGGCAAACCTGCTTACCTAAGGTTGGCATTGTTTAATGGGGTATACCACTGGGCACATTGAGTTAACTGGCCTACACATTGCTTATACCTCCTAAGCTGGCCTGTGTAATGCTTAGCATTGCTTATATTAGACTTTGCACTATATTTTCATTTTGGCATTAATTTCTTATTTATTACATCTTATATATATATGCCTGGTATCCACGATTCATGTGTACATACACTGTATGGGGTCCTTGTGTTTTATTGGGGACTTCAACACTCTATTACAATTACACCTCACATCTGGGCTTACTGCTGTACTCCAGTTCATATATTTATGTTATGTAGTGGGTTATAGAACATATGACTGTATACTGATTCCTTTCACAAGTTCAGTTTGATTTTACTATAGTGAGGACTTGTTTGGTGATACCTCATTCTTTTGTACTGCTATAATGGCTTGGTGGTTAATTACTGTAACTATAGTGTATAGGGTCCTGGGTTCAAGACCTGGAAGGCTGTTTATTATTTTGTTGCTGGGCAGAACAAGAGCCATTGTATACAGAGTGATTAATGCAGTTTTGATCAGTTTAAGTGGGTTTGCGCGGGTTTGTGCGATGGTAAGCAATGCTAACCTCTGGTTAAATATGCTTACAAAGAGTTAGCTTCCATATTGCTTAACCTGTGTGCGCATTGCTTACCCCTGTGTAAATGGGCTTAAACTCACTTACTAGTGCTTAAATATGCTTACTACTGCTTATTGGTGCTTACACTTGCTTACTAGTGCTTACTCCCACTAACAATTGCACTGATTTAGACAGTAATATCTAATGGTTCTTGGAAAGGTGGGGGATTTGGAAGCTGTATGGGGTTGTCATTCATTACACATTTTACCTTCCATTTGTATCCATGATTCCTGTGTACATACGCTGTACGGGGCACATGTGCTTATCTGTGGACTTTGCAACGTTATGACACTGACACCTCACATGTGCATTTAATGCAGCACTCCATTTCACAAATATATGCTATTTAGTAGGTTATGCAACTAAAATATTGGTCATAATGTGATTTGCCATGGAAAATGGAATGTGCTGCAGTGGAAATCGAACCGGGAATGCTTGCTCATAAGGCGAATGCTCTGCCCACTACACTATTGCTATACTGCTTTGTTTGCATATATCTTTCTTGTTATCCACTTCAGCCATTTAAGCTGCATTAACCATAGCTAAGCGATGGGCACACCTGCACACCCACGGTTAGCTTTAATCGGATTCATAATAAAAAAATAGATTTGTTTATTTGATTTGTATTTACTATTGCTGTTGTACAAGTGGGGGAATGTTGCTGGGGATATGTGGACACCTATGAGTGGTCTCGCTCATTCCTTTGGCCTTTCTGCTGTTCTTCATTGAGGGGGCATGTATATTATGAAAGATCTGCTCTCAGACATGCCTCCTGCACTCTTACATGCTCCATGTAAGATTTTTATTTTATTTTATTTTATTTATTTATTTACATTATTTGACTGGGAGTGTCCAACTGGACGTAGGTCTATTTTCAGATGAGGCCCGGGGAGAAAAGCTCCACAGTTAAAATAAACAGACAGTAGTTACATTGGATTTACATAGTGATCAACAAACTGATTAACATAGCAATTAATTACAAATAGTTACAAATGACAAACATAGTACATCAGTAGACAGCTAGAATGTTTATCTGCGAAGTACATAACTGACATTAACAATTGTTACAATAAAAAGTTCCTGCTGTATAATAAGTACTAGGCTTATGAGCATCCAAACTTGCTATAATCAAGGTAGTTAGTAGGGTGGAAAGAAAGGCAGTGGATGGATGGGGTGGGTGATATTAGAGTGGGAGTTGCAAGGGCATAGCCAGCATGTTTTAGGTGCACTTTTCATAAAGTTTTGAAGTGGGTGCATGATGGTATGGAGGTAATTGCAGGTGGGAGGGAGTTCCATAATTTGGCTATGGTGCAAGAGAATGGTGCTTCACCAGCAGAGTTATTGGCTTTAGTGATCTGCAAGTGATTTTTGTTGCTGAATCTTAGTGGTCTGGTGGTGCGATAGGGTTGGAGTAGATTCTGGAGGGATGGGACATTTAGTGGATGGTTTACTAGTTTGTGGGCGAGTGAGAGTTGATACCATTGGAGGAGGTGAGGGAGTTCAAGCCAGCCCTGTTCAGCAAGTGATAGACAGTGGTGACTACGGTAGGATGCCCCTGTGGTGAATTTGGTGATTTTGTTGTAGCAGGTCTCTAGCTTGTTTAGATCGCATTGCCTTAGGTTGGTATATATTGGAGAGGCATAAAGTAGGGTGGAAATAAGGTTGGAATTTGCTACTGAAATCTTTGCTGCTTTGGTGAGAAGTTGATTATTTCTTTATAACGCTCCTAGTTTTTGTGGACTTTTTTATGGTCATGGATATGTGAATGTCAAATTGTAGTTTATTGTTTATTTCCACTCCTAACAATTTGGTGTGTTCTGTTGGGTGTATAGTGGTGTTGTCTTTTGCTGTGATGTTAAAGTGAGAGTTGTTTTGAGTATGTTTGGTGGGTTGGAAGATGAGTAGTTTAGTTTTGTTTGGGTTGAGTATTAATTGGGCATTGGATAACCAAGTTTCAACAGAGGAAAAGGTGTCCTGTGTGAATTTTTGCAGTTTGGGCAGGGACTGGGCTGAGCAGATGATGGTTGAGTCATCTGCATATTGTATGAGTGTGCCATGTTTGGTGGCAGAGGCTAGATTATTGGTGAAAATAGAGAAGAGTAGGGGTCCAAGGCTGGGTCCTTGGGGAACCCCTATAGAGACAGGTAGTTGGGGAGATATGTCATTCTGCCATACAACAGATTATTGGTGGTCAGACAGGTAACTCTGAAACCAGTTGGTGACTAATTGAGAGAATGATAGGTTATTGAGAACAGTGGTGAGTCATTTGTGTGGGACTATGTCAAATGCTTTAGATAGGTCTAGGAAAGTAGCAGAGGAGAGATAGCCATTGTTTTTATGCTGAAGGATAGTGTTAGTAAAGGAGAGTAAGGCAGTGGTAGTGCTATGGTTTGGTCAGAAGCCATGCTGAGTATTGGAAAGGAGGTTGTTAGTAAGGAGGTAGTCTGAGATCTGAGAGTGAATGCATCTCTCTAGTATTTTGGAGAGTGGATAGAGAATAACTATGGGGAAGTAATTGGTTAGTTCTGTGGAGGAGCCGCCTTTGTGGAGGAGAATTATATGTGATACTTTCCACAGTGTGGGAACATAACTTTCTGACAGAGATCGGTTAATCAAGATGGATATTGGATAGGCCAGAGCATCAGCTGTGATTTGTAGGTATTCACTTGGGGGGTTGTCTGCTGCTAATTTGGTGGGCTTAAGTCTAATTAAGAGTTTTTTTATGTTGGAGGTAGGTACAGGAGAAAAAGAGAAGGCAGTGAGATTACTAATTGAAGGTGTGGGTTGGAGGGGAGGGGGGTTGTGTTGTTTAGCTAGTGATAGTATGGTTTGTGTGAAGTGTCTGTTGAATGAGGTAGCAATATTTTTGGAGGAGTGAGGGATGTTAGGAGGAGGGGTACTGACTTTACCTGGGTGGAGGATGGAGTTTATGGAGGACCAGAATTGTGTGGGGCTGTGTTGGGAGGAGTTTAGGGCTGACTGGTAGTATTGGAATCTGTCCTGCTTTATTAGCTTTTTGACTCTATTGCTTAGTTCTAGGAATTTCTGTCTAGTTGAAGGGGTTTTTATTTTGTGCCAATGATCCCAGGCTTTATCCCTGTTTTTCATTTCTGACTTAGTGGTTTTCTGTAGCCATGGGGAGGGTTGTGCTTTGGTTCAGGAAATTCTTATAGAGGCATGGTAATTAAGGATGCTCAGGAAGGTAGTATTAAAAAATTCAACTGCGTCATCAAGACTGAGGTACTTTAGAGGATGTCAGTTAACATTCTTTGAGGGATGAGATGAATGTGAGTGGGTTAAAGTTTAATTTTTTACGTATCTGACGGTAGATGACAGGTTTAGCTTGGTATAGGTATTTTTTAAATAAATGTTGGGGAGTGATCACTGGGGCTATCTGATAAGCAGCCTGTTATATATGACTGGGGGCTCTTACTGACTAGTATCCCGTCCAGGATAGTGTGCTTGCTGGAGTTTTATCTATCCTGGTTGGTGACTGGACTAGTTGGGTGAAGCCATGAAGGTTTACATGATGGGTTGGATGGCTGCCAGAACAGGATTGTCAGTCAATATTGAAATCACTTAAAATTATAGTTTCTTGGGGGAGATGGTGGGTAGACCAGCTGAGGAGATTTTCTAGTGGAGGGATGTTTTGGCCAGGTGGGAAGTAGCATCCAGTTATGTAGATGGTTTTGTTTTATTTTGAGGTTGGTATATATTATTTATTCATTGCCTATTTGTGGAGCTGATGATTTTAAGATCTGGATGCTTAGATGCTGTTTAAATATTAGAGCTACACCGCATCAAACCTTGTTTAGCCGGTCTACTCTTAGTATACCATAACCAGTAGGGAGGATTTGCTCACTGGTAATGTGAGGTTTTAGCCAGGTTTCTGTCAGGATGACTATATCTGGGGAGTACAAGTCTATGGTGGCAAGGAGTTCATGGACTTTGTTGAATACACTTCTAATATTTAGGCTTAGTAGAAGGAAGTCACTTGGCTTTCTATTGGCTGTGATATGGGAGAAGTTGTGGTTTCTAGTCTGATTATGAGGATTGGGGTTGGAGATGGTAGGACCGGGGTTGGGGTGGATGTCTCCACTTAGGGCTAGTTTTGATATGCATGAGGCTATTAGTTTTCTCAGTTTTTGAATGTGTTTGTTTATTAGGGAAACTTTATGATTGTGCTCTGTGGGTAATAGGTATGGGGCGAGGGTTACTATGGTACGTTGTAGGGATGCTTCATGTTTGAGTAATATAGTTGGTAGAATATGCGGGGGGTGCATAGAGATGGTTCTTGAGTTGGTGGGAAAGGAGCTGAGTGAGGGTGAGACATGAGTGGTGGTGTAAGTAGTAGTACAGTGGTAGTGGTTGAGTGGGGGAATGATGGAGTTTAGGTAGGATGTAAGATATGCAAGGAGAGTGCATGCAGTGAGCATAGGTAAGGTATGCTTGTACATGTTATCTGAGGAGGAGTGATAGTAGTGGGAAGTTGGAGGAGGTAGTGTTGGGTTTGGTGCTGTGGTTGGCTATTGGAAAGATGGAAGGGGTTTGTGAGTGTAATAAAGGTAGGACCACTGGGGGCAGGATGGAATAGTGGACAGGGTGAGGAGCAA